>NW_012267242.1:274666-390922 GCF_000151885.1 Dipodomys ordii | reverse complement strand
CTCGGCACCCACCACACACACTCCCCCCCCCTCCACCACACACACTCCTATCTCTTGCTTTGCCTCTGGCTCGGGTGGGAACTTCCCAGTCCCTTAGGCTCTGGTCTGGCACGACTTCGGGGGAAAATTGTAAAAGGGCTGGGGTGGGGGCGATCTGGAGCTTTGATGGGTTTGTTTTCCGTCCCCGAATTTAGTTAGCACTCTGACCTTTTCTGCTCTGGGTCTGGGAGACACCCGTGGATTTCTAAGGAGCCTTGCTAGGTGTTGGGGAGGGTGGCGCCAGGCGTGGCTGATCTGGGGGTGGGAGGGTTGGGGGAGTGAGGCCCTCCTTGCCTGAAGGGGCTGGAGGCGGTGCGGAGAAAGGGAGAAAGTCTCTCCCGGGCTCCATTGGGAAGGAGGCCTGGGGTGCCACTCTTTACCGGGCACCTGCTTGGTGTCAAGGGGTCACCAGGCCCTTATTCTGTGGTTGTCTTGGTGGATATCGAGAGTGGAAGCCAGGGAAGAGAGAGGAGAAAGGGACTGGTGCAGTTTAATGTGTATATGATACGAATGCATGACAGCTCCCCAACACCCTCCAAGTTCCGTGCACCAGGGAAGAAGGGTGTGGAGTTATGGCTAGAGGCCCAGAATTCACCCCTAAACAGGACCAAACCCAATAGAGGGAAGCCTGGGAACTTCGATGGCATTTCACTTCCCTTCAGGAGGAAGGGAAGGAAAAGAACTGAGACTGCTCCTAAGACTTGTCTGCAGAAAATGGCAGCTGTGTGTTTGGTAGCACAACCATCAACAACCATATCCTGGCTTTGAGGTAGTAGAGGCCCTGGGAATTGGCCCAGGCAGGAGCTGTGAAAGTAAGTGGTGATGGGTTTTTATGGAGGACTACTTCCTGGAAATGGGGTGTTGAACTTACCAGTAGTGGCAGCTGATATCAATTACACTAAAGCTGAGTGGTGGGTACAGTTAGAATTCTGAATTAGGGGCTTCTGAGAGTGGGGGATGGGGGTGTTCATGCATTCTCCTTCCCACTCACTTGGTAGGTCTTCCAAAGGAATCTATATTGGTTTTGGTTTGTTCTCAATATAAAAGAACATGGAGAGATTTGGAATTCAGGACTCAAGTGGCAGGATTTGATACAGTGCATTCTGTTTTAGGATTGTTGGATCTGAGCCCCAGATACAGCATTTAACTTTTCAATGACTTAGTTAATCCATCTGTAAAACCAGAATAATATCACTTCTAGGGTCCTGAGGATGAAATCAGACGTGTCAAGTACACAGAAAATTGAAGAGGCTATACAGATATAGGATTGTTGATATCATGTTTCATGAGAAATTGGAGGAGAATGTGAATGATTTGTACAATAATATATGAAAATAAGTGCCCATAGTCCAGTTTCCAGCTATTACAAATACAGTGCATTGGCATATTGCTTTTTCATGTCTCTTAAGTTTACACACCTACAACAGTTTTATGTTACAGAGTAGAGGTATAAGATCATACTGCTCCTTAGATTCATATTGTAAATATTTCCCCTAATCTAATAGAAATCCTCCTGACACTCATTAATAGCTGCTGAATAATGCATCCTGTGGATATGATTTAGTGAACCATTCTTCTCTCTCATTTTAGTTGTTTTCTATATTCTTCTCTTTGCTTGTTGTAAGAGTCCTCATTACCAGATGACAGATAAGAGAGATCTTGGCTGACTTCTAGGAGGTGGGGAGTACTGGCAATTACGGGACTGAGGAGGAAAGACTAGGGCTCTATCCCCTGGGGCTGAGGTGGGTTGCTCATGTGTAATGTCACTCTGGAGAACACTGAGAACTCTAGATTTTAATCACTGACTCTGAGTGGCTGCTCCGCCTTCCCCATCAGTACGTTCAGTTCCTTGTAGTGGCCTGGTTGTCATTGTGAATAAGTCCACCATCGGTCAAGAGGTGGCTTCCATGTGACATGTATACAGCCCTTAAGCCAGTACTGCAATAGAAATTCTTCAAACTTTACTAAGTTGATTGGCTTCTAGTTCTCCATTATCTTTTTCCTTTGGTGGTTCCCCCTCCCTCTCCCCCTCTCTCTAGCCCTCCCCCCTTTTCAGGACTCATACTAGGGAAGAGAAAGTAGAACTTGCTCCAGGGAGAATATGCATTCTTTTTAATAAGGTGTATATATATTCTGTGGTTTGATGGCTTCACATGCTGTCCTACAAACCATCCCAAATCAAGGCCAAGAACCTGGACACTTGGACAGGGCATGCAAAGTCACCTGTTCTCTGAGCTGAGCTGTGCTCCCAGGGGGAAGGTTTCTGTTGCCGGGACTCAGTAATTGGGTCAGAAGGCTCAGGTGTGAGCAGGACCTACCTTGTTCTTAAAGTGCCAGAGACTAAATTGGATTTCAGTCCTTTGTATTTGCTGGGAATGTGATTTGGGAAAGAAGAAATGTTGGGGAGTCACTCGTTAACTAAGGCTCTCAGAGTCTTTGGGCATCTTGGGCTAACTTAACTAGTTTTTGTTTCAGAACTGGATAGGAAGGTAACTTATTCTCAGGCCACTATAGACTTCCTGTTCTAATGTAAATTTTCTCCATAAGGGATATCTGTCTTTTCTCTTTCTTTCTTTCTTTCAAGGGATATCTAATGAAAACTAATGAAAACACTGAACTTTGTTGTTTATTAACTATCACAGTGCTTGGCACACTAACTGGAGAAAAATGTATTTGTTGAATGACTTATTTTTCCAGGCATCCACTTCTCATGCTAAAGAAAAAGAAAATACCCAAAATCTAAATACATTATCCTAGGCAAATCATTTCTAGTGAGAGAGCTTTTTTTTTATTTTTTTCCTTTAGGCAACTGATATGTTGTTTTCTACTGAGTGCCAGCTGCTGTTGAATGTTATCTGCTATGCCCATGTATTTTTATGAGAATCAATTGCAGACTTTACCCGGGCTGGCGCCTGTAACCAATTAGTTCATGCCAGTCTCTGGGGAAATAAACAAAAGTAAGAGAGGAGGCTGGCCGTGCTGGGCACAGCTTGTCTTATGACTGCTTTTAGTTTGCTAAGGTAGGGAACTGTGAGATTTGATTATTGTAGGGCTTCTTAATTTTATCAGACTCAGTTGCAAAGGAGGTATTGGCAAAGCCTTAGGTCTTTACAGTTCTCCAAACCTTCACTAGATAGATACTGGAGACTTTTTTTTTTGTTCCCTTGGTATAGAAAGGAAGAAGGAAAGAGAAAGAAAGGAAAGCTGATTCTGCTCTGCTCAGCTCTTCAGATTCTGGTGGACTGTCTGCCTGCTCGCCCATGTAAGTGAGGACTTTGGAACCAAGGCCTTGACGCTCACCTCCTTCTCTCCCTTAGGGTGGTGTCACTTCTTACTGAAACATTCCCACTCATTTTCAGCTGGCTTGTTTAAAAAGAGCTTAGCCTTTTGCCCATCTCCTTCCTGTTGCCATAACTTTCTCTTCCCTCTTCTGAGGTGAGATTGAAAAGAGCAATTACTTCTCTCTTCCAAAGCCCTTGAGGAAGGACTGTTCTGTGGCGATGACATCACCTTTTTCTTTTTTTTTCTGCTTCAGGATTTTAAATAGAAGAAATGTGATCTGCTTGCCTGATAAGTCTGATTTGGCTAGAGCATGAAGTATATAAATGGCTTTGGAATAAGAATCAAAAGAACCTTTTAACCTCTTTCCTTTCCCACCTGGCACAGTTTATTCCCATATTTAGTTTCTTTGCTGTAATCTAGTGAAACTGTAGCTCTAGCATAAGGGAATGAGAGCTGGGAAAAGTTCCCAGTGGCTGGCCTAATTCTCCTATCCTTTCCCCCCTCCCCTCCCCCCCCCCCCCCATCCTCCAGACCATGGCCCTTCATCCTCGAAGAGTCCGGCTAAAGCCCTGGCTGGTGGCCCAGGTGGATAGTGGCCTCTACCCTGGGCTCATCTGGCTACACAGAGACTCTAAACGCTTTCAGATTCCCTGGAAACATGCTACACGGCACAGCCCCCAACAAGAGGAAGAAAACACCATTTTTAAGGTAAAGGACTTTCTTCTTTCTCCAAGTTCTCTCAGACCTTTCGGGATTTGTTTGCTTTCTTGCTTTGCTGTTTTTGTACTGGTCTTGGGGCTTGAACTCAGGGCCTGGGGTGCTGTCCCTAAACGTTTTTGCTCAAAGCTAATATTCTATGGCATGAACCACAGCTCTACTTCTAGCTTTGTACTCATTATTTTTTTGCGATAAGTCTCATGGACTTTCCTGCCTGTGTTGGCTTCAAACTGTGATCCTCAGATCTCAGCCTCCTGAGTAGCTAGGATTACAGGCGTGAGCTACCAGCACCCAGTGCCTGGCTGCTTTTTTCTTTTTCTTTTCTTTTTTTTTCTTTTTTTTCACGGGGAGTACTCTAAACCCATACACACACACACACACACACACACACACACACACACACACACACACACACACACGATGGTACTAAAACGTAACATAACAGTAATTTCTCTTTGGAATGGATAGATAGATAGATAGATTTTTTTTTTTTTTGGGTCCGGTTGTGGGCCTGAACTCTGGGCCTGGGTGCTGTCTTCCCTCAGCTCTTCAGCTCAAGGCTTGCGCTGTACCACTTGAGCCACAGCGCCACTTCCGGCTTTTTTTTTCTTCTGCTTATGTGGTGCTGAGGAATCAAACCCAGAGCCTCATGTATGCAAGGCAAGCGCTCTACCACTGAGCCACCTTCCCAGCCCAGATATATATATTCTTAACCCTTTATTCTTTCCCATTGGTTAATGATACTCAGTTGATGTCTCTCAGGACCCAAGATGAGTTTAAGTCATCTACAAGTGTTTATAGTGATGTGCTTGTCCAAAATTACCAAAGGTCAGTGGTTGACTTTTCATTCACTCAGGTCCTTGATACTAAGAGAAGTGCTTAAGCTTAGGGATGGCTGTCCAGACGATGGCAGAATTATTAGGTACTAGCATGTTCCTAGTAGAGGGTACAGAGGCCTTCAACAAGTTGTTCTTTTGACATTAAAATGTTTTCCCCATTTATATCCTCTGCTTCAAATTTAAATGTGATTTGGTTACAAATTTTTATTCGTTAATGTTTTTTTCTCTTCCCCCTTCCCTTCATTCAATGTTAGAGATTGAATCCAGGACTTTACTCTTGCCACATAGCTACATACTCAGCCTTAATTACGTTTTCTTTTAATAAAAAAAGTAGCTCAGATATGAGAATCATTTTACTGAAGCAAAGATGTGATCACATAGCATCTTGCAAAATTTATATGAAACCAAAGTTTGACTTCAGAAGTAGGTGGATGGGCAGTGGTTGTAGGAAAAGGCTTAGAGTAATTCCATGAACCACATTTTTTCATGACACACCAACTACTCCTTGCTGGCTCCTTCTCATCCCAGAGGGAGCTTAGTTACTGCAGTCCAAGAAACAGAGAAGTTAGCTAGAATGCAAAAATGTAAGTTTGTCCTGACTGGGTCTGTCAAGTTGGATCCTCCAGGTTTGGGCTGAGATTGGATTAGTATAGGGCTGAAAAGAGGGTTTCAGAGCTCAGGGGGAAAGCCATCCTCACAGTGTTCCCTGAAGGATTCTATTATGTCCAGTGAAAAGAGAAGAGGTCTGATGTGATAGGATGTCAATGAGCATTCTTTGTGTGTGTGTGTGTGTGTGTGTGTGTGTGTTGGTTGTGGGGCTTGAACTCTGAGCCTAGGTGCTGTCCCTCAGCTCTTCAGCTCAAGGCTAGCACTCTACCACTGGAGTCACAGTGCCACTTCAGTTTTCTGAGTGGCTTATTGGAGATAGGACTCTCACAGATTTTCTGCCTGGGCTGGCTTTGAACCACGATCCTTAGATGTCAGCCTCCTGAGTAGCTAGGATTATGGGTGTGAGCCACCAGTGCCCGGCTTCAATGAACATTCTTAATTTAGGTATAAATAATATAAAAAATTTTAAGGACAACATCTGAAACCAGCACTAGTTATTGTGGTTGGCATTGTGAGGGGAATGGGTATGCTCTGGTCCAGCCTGCCTCGCTGTGGCCTGAAATTGATAGATTTCAATTGAGATTTGGTCTGAAACTTGGGTTTCCTGTTGAAGCTTTTGTTGTCCATGGGGAAAAAAAGACTGGATCCTGAAAGCCCTACACCTGAGGATGGCTTGTGTGCTTGGTTTGAGGAAAGCGTTGTATCAGTACATCTGCATGTACAATGCTGAAGGAGGAACAAGGAAGTCAGGAGAAGAGGAAGGATGCTTTTACAGATCCCAGACTCTAATGAACCTTTAGCAAGATACACAAGTGAGCCAATAGCATGGAATGGGTGCTGTGTCCATGATATCATTTGATTCCCTCCATAACCCTGTAAGGGAGATACTGCTTTCATCTATGGGCAGAAGCTGACTCTCAGTGGGGCTCAGTAACTTGCTCAAGTCATATAGCCAATAAACAGTGGACTCAAGGTTTGAACCCATGTTTCTTGTTTTCCCTACCCTACTTCCTGCCTTAACACTACTCCTTCTGACTGGGAGTTGGAATATCTGACTTGAACTCCTATGACCACCATCTGCTGTGTAGTCTTGAGCAAGGCATATAACTTCTCTGCGCTCCAGTGTCCCTTATAGAAAAATTGAAGATGAAATGAATCTTGCCTACCTCTTAGGATTTGAATGAGAATATAGTGAAATAAAGTATGGAAAGGGATTTGTAAAGTACCATAAAAATACAGGGATCATTTCCATTTTAGGAAGAGAAATAAGGACCTATGCAGTGATCACAGTCTCTCCCAAGCTAGAGTCAGGATGAGTTTGGACAAGTAATGTTTGTACTTCACAATGTTTGCTATATGATACCTTGTAGGCTCTCCTTTCTCCATTCTGAAGTTACATTTATAAAAGGCTTTGGTCCTCTACTGTACTAGCCTTGGGTCCCTATGGTCATTTGAATGGCCTTGGGGGGGATGCTGTGTGGTAGGCTAGAGCTGGGCTGTGGCTGCGTTAGTCTGGCTGTTCCCTATGGAGGGGCAGGCCCCTAGTGGGAACTGTGGAAATCCATACACTTCTGCCAAAATATGCACATTCCCAGTCAGGCTGAGTGGGGTCATAGTGAGCGTATACATAAGGACTGAACAAATCGAGGAGACAAGGGAGAAGCAGCAGCCAAGTACACCAGGTAACAGCAGATGTGCCTCCTAGACACTGGGGACCAGTGAAGTTGAAATCCCCTATTAGGGTTGAATGGAATGCAGCAGCAGTTAGGTCCTCTAGTATTTGCTAAGCCACCCAAGACAGCACAGCTTTGTTAAAAGCTCTTCTTTATTCCATACCAGAACCCATATCTGGCAAGACTATAAGGAGGAGGAAGAGGAAGAGGAGTTAAGAGTTGGGAGGGGGATGTTTAACTCTGGAAAGAATCTTCCTCATGACTCTGGGACTTTGCAGGTGATCCAGGGAGATCACATATCTAAAAGATGCTGCAGAAGAATTCAGTTTCAGCTTGAGAAAGAAGTCTGTGGTCAGAATCAAAGGCAGGGAGTAGTTGGCAGTATGCCCTGTTGGCTTGAAAGCGTTTAGTGTGTACTTCTTCCTGTCTTGAGTTCTCTTGTAATGACAGTTTTAGAGGAGGGCATACTCCCCAAGAAAGTTGAGGGACCAGAGTATGTTAGCTGTCTGGGAAATAGATGTCCTGTGAATGGAAACATAAATGCATGTTGGACATGGAAAGTGCGCTGAGTTTCTACTCCCTGCTGTGTTCCTGAGGAATGTAGTCTATACAACATGCAGCTTAGGTTTTCTTTTTCCTTACTATCTTATTCTTCTTCTCTGGGGATAGTACTGTGAGTTCCTATATTTGGAAACCAGAGAGGAGTCAAAGAGGTTTTAATCCATGCTACTAGTCACTTGTGCAGCTACAGCATGAAATTTCCCAGTGACATAGGAGACACAGGAATTCAAGGAAGAAGGAAAGGTTCAGGATGTAGGGTTGTTTTTGTTTGTGTTTTTAGAACTTAGGGCCTCAGCCCCCCCCCCCCCCTCAGTGTGCTTCCTGCCCTAAAGGCACTTGGTTTTTAGGCCCTGATCTCCATATCATCTTCCATCCCTTTGTCATATTTATTGTTTAAGAAACTGTGTTAAAAAGATAAAGGGAAAGGAGGTGCCAATGGCTCACGCCTATAATCCTGGCTACTCAAGAGGCTGAGATCTTAGGCTTTTGGTTCTCAAAGCCAGCTAGCCAGGACATGAAAGGCCCAGAGACTCTTACTGCCAATTATCTACCAAAAAAGCTGGAAGAGGAGCTGTGGTTCAAATGGTAGAGCACTAACTAGTCTTCAGCAAAAGAAGCTCAGGGACAACACCCAGGTCTCCTGAGTTCAAGCCCCCGTATGGGCACCTGTGTGTCACATATGTGAACACACACACATACATACATGTTGCCTCAAGCCCTACTTTCTAGAGTTGCCCTGAACATTTCAGCACATATTTTGCCCCATTTTCAACTCTTCATTGTTGTCTGAACAGGCTTTAGTACTAAGGTTTAAGATAAGACTCTTTCGAAAGACTGCATTTGCACAGAGCTTAATTTCCCTTTGGCCTTGCTTTGTCTGGTTCTAAGGGCAATATTGCCTGCTGCAAAGTCTATAAGTTAAGGTCAAGATTATGAGTTATATTTATAGGGGTGTGTGTACATATGTATGTATGTGTTTGTGAGAGTGGGTAACATACATTTTGCTGTAATTCTGGACAATAGTAAGCACTCACTTCCATTTCTGGTTTCTCAGGCCTGGGCTGTAGAGACAGGAAAATACCAGGAAGGGGTTGACGACCCTGACCCAGCAAAATGGAAGGCTCAGCTCCGCTGTGCTCTGAACAAGAGCAGGGAATTCAACTTGATGTATGATGGCACCAAGGAGGTGCCCATGAACCCGGTGAAGATATATCAAGTGTGTGATATCCCTCAGCCCCAGAGCTCGATCATTAACCCAGGTGAGGCCTAGATACCTGTGAGAAGTGGCATCATGCCAGATTCTTGTCTGGACTCTTCAAATGGATTAAAAGCAGTCTAGTTTTCAAAGTTTAAGATTGGTAAAAATAGGAAAGCCATTCCTTAAGAACTCAGAGGACAAGTGGTATAAACTCAGCAAGAGCTTCATGGAGAAGAATGACTATTACCAAGAATTCTTACAGATGGAGAAAGTAGAGCGAATCTAGAGTTCTACTGTAAAAATAACCTCTCTTGGAACTTGAGAAGCCAGCCAGGGAGGGAGAGGGGGGTGGAAGGAGAGGGTTGAAGCAGGCATTAGAACTCAGTGGAAGGTTTTGTGTTTTTTTTTTTTTTTTGGTCCAGTTGTGGGGCCTGAACTCTGGGCCTGGGCTCTGTCCCTCAGCTCTTCCGCTCAAGGCTAGCACTCTACCACTTGAGCCACAGCACCTCTTCTGGCTTTTTTCTTTTTGCTTATGTGGTGCTGAGGAATCGAACCCAGGGCCTCATGCATGTAAGGCAAGCACTCTACCACTGAGCCACCTTCCCAGCCCAGGTTTTGCATTTTAAACTTGGCTGTTCTAACTTAACTATTTGGTGGGACTTGATTCGAGTTACTGGGTTTCTTTTTTTGTCGGTTGTGGGCCTTGAACTCTGGGCTTGGGCGCTCTTCAGCTCAAAGTGAGCACTCTACCACTTGAGCCACAGTGCCACTTCTGGTTTTCTAGTAATAAAGAGTCTCATGGACTTTTCTGCCCGAGCTAGCTTTGAACTGTGATCATCAGATCTCAGCTTCCTGAGTAGCTAGGATTACAGGTGTGAGCCACCATCGCCCGGCTTCAAGTTGTTGGGTTTCTTGAACCTGAGTTTCTTCAACTCCATTCTATCTCGGGTTACTGTAAGAATCATTTGGCATGACAGTTAAACCTGCTAGTTTTTTTTTCCCACTTAAATGTTAGATGAGTGATTGTTTAATTTGTAGGATACTTTTGCTACGAGAATACCACCCTATCCTCCCATTTACTCAAGGTGTAATGAGTAATAGGAGCCAGATAATTTAGATATGTGGTCCAGTAAATCCAGTGAGGCCTGGCCATGAGGAAGGGGATCTTTACCTCACATTAAATTCATAAAAGTGAGAAGTTGATATACTTGAGTCCTTAAAAGAGGTACTAAGGTGCAGGAAGCTAATGTGTAGTTCTGCCAATGTGCAGACATTTCTAAGAGAAGGAGTTAGGATCTTCAGGTTCTGAGTAGAGGAAGAGAAGATAGTTATATTAGGACTCTGTAGGAGGAGTTGGAACTAGGAGTTAATATACGTTCAGTTCTCAGTCTTTCTAGCTAGGACCTGTGTGTGCATTCTGACCTTGAGGATGCTGTGTGCTAGCAATCTTTAGCTTGTGATGAGTCAGCTGCAGTGTGACTTGAACTGCTTGATTGACTTAAGTTGCTTGATTGTGGGCTTGTGTATCTTGGGTAGGATCCACAGGGTCTGCTCCTTGGGATGAGAAAGATAATGATGTGGATGAAGAAGATGAGGAAGATGAGCTGGATCAGTCACAGCACCATGTGCCCATCCAGGACACCTTTCCCTTTCTGAACATCAATGGTAAGTGAGAGGTGGTAGGTAGGATAGAGGGATTCGGAGGATGTTAAGAGTTTTGGTCTCAGAATGCTGATCCATTGTCCACAACTGCCTTCAGAGCAGCGATTAGACCTTGGGTTTAGAGTGTTGAGCTGTTTGTTAGCAAGCAGGACTCACATGCAAGAGAACTTTGCTGGTTTATTGATTCCAGTAAAGTGTGATGAGTTTTAGGCTTCTAGAGACTATCTAATTCAAAGAAAGGAAAAATAAAAAATTCATTCTCAGTCTTACATATGAACATATTAGTGGTTATAAATGTTGCCAAGTTTCTTTCAGAGCAAGCACAGATGTCATTTTTATGTTGTAGGTAGACTTTCCAGTATTTCTGTTGGAATAAATTCTGTATTACTTTTTTTCTTTTTTTGGCGGCAGTCCTGGGGCTTGAACTTGGCCTGGGCACTGTCCCTGATCATTTTTTGCTCAAGGCTACTGCTCTACTATTTGAGCCACAGTTCCACTTTCAGCTTTTTAATGATAAATTGGAGATAAGAGTCTCAGAGATTTCTCTGCTGGCCTGGCTTTGAACCTCCTCAGATCTCAGCCTCCTGAGTAGCTAGGATTCTAGGCGTGAGCCGCCAGTGCCTGGCTGTATTACTTTCTTAATGGGAACCATTCCACTTAAGCTATATTATGGAAAACTTGGGTTTCTCTAGCTGTTGATTCTAGGTTGTGCTAGGACTTACTGCCAGAACTTTCCTTTTATGGACTTGTAAATTCACCAAGTAAAATGGCTTGAGGGATTAGGAGTTACTGTGTGACTGTAGGCACGGAGTCTTGTAGTGCACTTTCTGAGGACACTAAACACAAGTGTAGCACTGTTCTTCTACTGCATCTTTACTTCATTTCTTCACTGAAGTGCTCCTTGCCAAATAATTTGCATATAGTTCTGTAGATTTTTGAGATATTTTTAGTACCATCTAGATTCTATGGGTCAAGTGCAAAAAACATTTTCTACCTCAAAAACTTAGTATTATTGAGATACTCTCTTTAGAACCTTGGGGTAACCTACTTACAGAAGGTGAAATAAGGGCACTTATTGTCTATCCACTTAGTCTTCCACTTAGACCTTTGCAACCAAGTGCTAAATAAAGGAACATTTCATGTTTTTTTTCTAGGCAAGTACAGCTACATGCCACATTCCCACTTAGTGAAGTTTTAAGAATTGGACATATGGAAATCCTTTCCCCTGACTCATTCTGTTATTCTCACTTCTTAAAAGGTTACAACATTGGGCTGGGCTGTCAATTAAGTTATAGAGTGCCTGCCTACCAAGTGCAAGTCCCTGATTTCAACCCATAGTACCACCGCACTAAAAAGAAAAAATCAGAACCTTGATGTCCTGTTTTTGTTCATATTTTCTGAAAACTAATATTGTATGTTCTGATGTTTGGGGCTGCCTTGGATCATTATTAGGAAATTATATAATATTATATAGTATAAAATATAACTAGGTACCTAGATTTAGCCAAATTGATTACAGAGAATCAAAGAAATATTATTAACCTCTGTGATTTTAATGTGGTTGAGTCAGAGAAAGAAGTATCGTGGAAGAACAGACTAGAAGGAGAGATCTGTAAACTTTGGAATGAACAAACTCTGACATTAACAGGGAAGTAGGGTGTTCACTCTTTAAACAAAATCTTTAATTGGATACTTTGGAGTGAATAATACTTTCACATGATATAAAATTCATAATGGTACAATAAGGTAATAATTTGAAAGGTTTACTTTCAGACTTGTCCTTGGGCCTTTTAGTTCCCTTCCCTGGTGGGGAGAATCTTGTTGGTTCTTGAGTATCCTTCCAGGCATTTTATGCTTATAAAAGTGTATTTGTTTCTTTTAACAGCATTCCTAGACATTAATACTTACTTAAATCTAAATGATTAGTTCAGTTGAGTTCACCTGATGGAAGACAGCCAACGTCTGTTTAATTGGTGGGACCAAATTCTGCAGCAAAACATCTCATGTCCTTTCTAATTTAACTGCAGAGGAAATGGTCTATAGGTTAATGTTTAGCAGAAAGAAATAGTTCTTCAAAGTATGAGTTTATGGGAGAAATGATTAGAATTCAGACTCATATTTCTTATTATGACCTATAGGAATCATTGATGGGCCAGGAGATCAAATTAGGTCATGGATTAGTAGGGTTTGACCCTTGTCTGCAGATCCTTTTAGTTTCTAAGAGCCTTGAACCAGGTGCATGTGTGGTAGGCCTGCCTGCCCATCCATTTCCTTCTGTCATAGGTTCTCCCATGGCACCAGCCAGTGTGGGCAACTGCAGTGTGGGCAATTGCAGTGTGGGAAACTGTAGCCCTGAAGCAGTGTGGCCCAAAACGGAGCCTTTGGAGATGGAAGTACCCCAGGCACCTATTCAGCCCTTCCATAGCTCTCCAGAACTGTGGATCAGCTCTCTCCCAAGTAAGTGAGTCCTGATCTCTATTGATGAGTCTTCATCTCCTGTTGCAGTCCCTGTCTGTCATGCCTTCTGCCTCCATTGCCTGTCTTTCCTCTCTGGTGCTAGAATCAAACCCAAGGCCTCTTACTTATTAATTAGGTGCTATACCACTGAGGTATATCCTCAGACCCCCTCTGCTGCCTCTTTGTTATTCCACAGGTACTCTCTGTCTGCTTACTAGCTGTCCAATGAATCACCAGGGAAGTAAAGAAACTAATCTGTATCTACTTGTCCACGTGCTGGTGATTGGAGCTCCAGATTACTCACCGTTAGTCTAACTAGGGGATTGAGTGACATTGAGTGACAAGGCCATTGTGACATGGGGAGGTTCATGACCCTGGAATTGGTCAAGGAGTTTCTTGCATTTGAAGGGCTTTAGGAACTCTTTCTGAATTTGGTACAAGTTTTGTTTATTTTATACTAGTCTTGGGGCTTGAACAAACAGGGTCTGGGTGTTGTCCCTGAGCTTTTTTGCTCAAATCTAGCATTCTACCCCTTGAACCACAGCTCTACCTCTGGCTTTTCTGGTAGTCACTTGGAGGTAAGAGTCTTACAGACTTTTTCAGCCCTGCTGGCATCAAACCATGATCTTCAGATCTCAGCCTCCTGAGTAGCTAGGATTACAAGTGTGAGGTAGTGACATCCAGCAAAGAGTTTATCTTGAAGAATTGATGTCATTTCCCTGTTTTCCCTTTTCACATTATAAATGGCCAGAATATGAGTACAGGAGTCTTGTCCATGAGGCTTAGTGGCTTTGAAAGGCCTAATGGATTTAATGGAGACTTGTTGAGTGCATATTTATTTTGCTGCACTGTCCTTTTATGGCATTTTATTAGAACAGGCCCTCAGAGTGTGCTAAAGGGGTGATTTTCAGAAAGATGTCTTGGCATTTATTTTTCCCCCCTCTAGTTTCTTTTTAAGAAAGGAGCTAAAATGGAGATACACACTAGATCTTTAAGTTTTTAGTTTCCTCTAATGCCTATTTTTGAAGATGCAGTCAATACAATATGGTAAAGTACCAAAGTACTTTACCTGGTGAAATTCTAGCCCTTAGGGCATGGTGATTGAAGGGAGATAGTTATTGATCTTAAGTTCCTTGCTTCAAGGCAGGTTTTTTTTGGTAACTATTCAAGGGATTTGTCTCCTTTTGTTGCAGGAATCATTATGGCCATGTCTTTTTTTTTTTTTTTTTTTCTTTTTGGTGCTGCTCCTGAGGTTTGAACTGGGTGCTGTCCCAGAGACTTTCTGCTCAAAGCTAGAATTCTACTATACTTGAGCCACAGCTCCACTTTTGGCATTTTTGGTCATTAATTGGAGCTAAGAGTCTCATGGATTTTCCTGTCTGGGCTGCCTTTGAATCATGTTACTCTGATTTCGGCCTCCTGAGTAGCTAGGATTAAAGGCATGAGTCAATGGTACTTGGCTTGGCATGGCTCTTTTGAATGTTAGTTGAAACCTGGCCTGATCTTGATGGACTTGTGTGAGCCATTGGGATGGGAGGCAGACCCATGGAACCAGGATTCACTGTTGTCTCTCACCTTCCAGTGACTGACCTGGACATCAAGTTTCAGTATCGTGGGAAGGAATATGGGCAGACCATGACCGTAAGCAATCCCCAAGGCTGCCGGCTCTTCTATGGAGACCTGGGTCCTATGCCTGACCAGGAAGAGCTCTTTGGTCCTGTCAGCCTTGAGCAGGTCAAATTCCCAGGTCCAGAGCATATTACCAATGAAAAGCAGAAGCTGTTCACTAGCAAGCTACTGGATGTCATGGACAGAGGACTGATCCTGGAGGTCAGTGGGCATGCCATTTATGCCATCAGACTGTGCCAGTGCAAAGTATACTGGTCTGGGCCATGTGCCCCATCACTTGTTGCTCCCAACCTGATTGAGAGACAAAAGAAGGTCAAGCTATTTTGCCTGGAAACCTTTTTGAGTGGTGAGTCTTTTTTTTTTCTTTTTTTCAGAATATTGATGGTGGGCATTGTTCTCTGGAAGTTTATATCTTTCCCTTTCCATCTTTTCTTGGCCTAGCAAATATCTTAACCCAAAAGTTTCTTTGGGAGAAGGTCAAGGCCTAACAGAAGTTTGGTTATGAAAAATGCACATGACCTAGGTAATGAAGAAGGAAGTTCTGCTCTAAGGCTCTGTGCTTGACACCTAGCTTTTGTTTGATTATGGCTCCTTCAGTAGCAAAAGAGGGAGACAGTTTTGCCATTACCTTCCTATACCAGCTTAACTTTCTTGTGTATACGTATGTGTGCTGACACTGAGGTTTGAACTCAGGGCTTGATGCTTGCTGGGCTTGCTTGCTCAGCAGCAGCTCTACCATGCGAGCCATACCTCTAGCACAGCTTTTTGCTGGTTATTTTGGAGATGGAATCTCATGGAGCTTTTTCGCCTTTGAACCTCAGTCTTCCAGATCTCAGCCCTCTGAGTGTTAGGATTATAGGCATAAGCCATTTGCCCCAAACATCAACATAACTTTCATAGGTGATCTTGTTCATCATGCTCAGCAAAATTCATACTCCCCTCCCCCCAAAAAAAAATTTGAGTGATGAAGTAAAGTGGATAATGTTAGGAAGAACATTGAGATGTGCATTTCACAATGTGATTTGAATCCCAAGTCTAGATCAATTGTATCCAATAGAACCTTGGGAAATAATGGAAAAGTTGTCTGTTAGTGCTGTCCAATATGGTAACTCCTAGCCTCGCATGGTGATTGAATATGTAAATATGATCAAGGTAACGCAGGATCTATTTAATTTTAATTAATTTAAAATTAATAGTCACATGTGGCTAGTGCCTATTCTCTTCGGCAGCATGAAAGATGGTACTTCCTGAATGGATATGGATTGATCCAGTGTACCAAGCTTGTTATTTTACCCTCTGCAGAGCTCATTGCCCATCAGAAAGGACAGATAGAGAAGCAGCCACCATTTGAGATCTACTTATGCTTTGGGGAAGAATGGCCAGATGGAAAACCTCTGGAAAGGAAACTCATCTTGGTTCAGGTGAGGAGTTAAGGGTATATCAATTTCTTTTGCTAATGCTTCAGCCCCTACATTTGGGTTCTGATTGAGCATTTATTCACTTGTGTGTATTCTCATCCCATCAGATGAGGTATCAGACAAGGCCTGATACAGAGGATCAAACTGGAGAATGTAAGATACTTAAAATCGGTACCTGCTTTATTAGAGACCTTATCTTCCATTCTCTTACCAATATTGAAGTTTTGCTAAAACCTAAGCAAAGCTAAAGCTACCCAGGAAGCTAAGATCTGAGGATTGAGGGTCAAAGCCAGCCTGGGCAAGAAAGTCTTTGAGGCTCTTATCTCCAGTAAAACAGCTGAAAATGAAGCTGTGGCTCAATGGTAGAGTGCTGGCCTTGAGCAAAAAGGCTAAGGGACAGCTCCCATGTGCAGAGTTCAAGCCCTAGCACCAGTGTGCATGTGCATGCACATGCAGACACACCACAAAGAATATAACCTTATTGTTGCATTCTTTACTTTGTTGCTGGTATGTGTGTGTGTGTGCGTGCGTGCGTGCGTGCGTGCGTGCGTAAGTGCGTGTGTGTGTGTGCGCGCGCGCACACCCGCGCGCCTCGTCTTGGAGCTTGAATGTAGGGCTTTGGCACTGTCCCTGTAGTTTTGTATTTAAGGCTAGAACTCTACCACTAAAGGCATAGGTCTGCTTCTGGCTTTTTTTTTTTTAAATAGTTAACTGGAGATAAGAGTCTCCTGGACTTTCCTGCCAGGGTGGCTTCAAATCCTAATCCTCAGATCTCAGCATCCTGAGTAGTTAGAATTACAGGTGTGAGCCACCAGTGCCTGGCTGTTGTTATATTCTTTTATCTTATTGTAGAAAAGTTTTTTTTTTTTTTTTTTGCGGTTGCTTCAGAGTTGCGCAATGAGGGAGGCAATAGATGACATTTGGTTTAATTGCTAGGTAAGCAGTCATTTATGTAGGCAAATGGTATGAAAGTACGTCTAGATTTTCCTCTTGTACCAAGTGCTAAAATGAGCCTTGGCAGGATGGTTTGGAGAGATCAAGGTATGTACTGCATCTAGATATTAGAGTGGTTGACTTCCCCAGGAAGTCTCCCTGCTTTGGGGTCTCTCCTGCTTTGCAAAAAACCCCACAAAACAAAAACAATAAATAACAAAAAAAAACATCTTTTCTGCTGGAAGGTATGGTTCAAGAGGCACAATTCCAGCTGACCAAATAAGCTCAAGGCTCTGGGTTCAAACTTCAGTCTGCCAAACATCAAACCAACCAACCAACCAAAACCTCCCAAAAAACTTTTCCTCACTGGATATTTGTGTGCTCTGTGCCTGAACAGGTCATTCCAGTGGTGGCTCGGATGATCTATGAGATGTTTTCTGGTGATTTCACACGGTCCTTTGACAGTGGCAGTGTTCGCCTGCAGATCTCGACTCCAGATATCAAAGATAACATCGTCACTCAACTCAAGCAGCTGTACCGCATCCTCCAAACCCAGGAGAGCTGGCAGCCCATGCAGCCCGCTCCTAGCATGCAGCTGCCCCCTGCCCTACCTGCTCAGTAATCACGAATGCCATCTTCCTCTTTCCTCCTTTACTCCTTCTTTTTCTTTTTCTTCTTTTTTTTTTTTACAATATTGTACATATTGATATTTTTTATTTTTCAGATTTAACCAGCTTTTAACTCTTTCCTCTTATGTTGTTAGAAGTTTGTGACTATCCAAATGTGCCTAGCTTTTTCAAAGTTGATTTAATTTATGGAAAATCACCTGTCAGAATTTTTTTTTCCTTTTATACCTTTTAATGGTAGTATGATGCAGTAGCAGAGATTTGATCTGGGAGTTTGGACATCAGGGTTCTAGCTGCAGCTTTGCTTCTCGTGTGACCTTGTGTACAAGTCATTTAATTTGTGGGCCTCAAATTTATCAATTGTAAATAAAGGATAGAATCATGCCCACAGTTGCATCCAGCTTTTAAACTCTGGCTAGAATACTTCATTATATTTGTACAGGCAAAACTGCCCAGAACAAGATCTTTCTGAATTGTTCTTATACCACATTTTTTTTCTTGCTTTCTTCAAAGTTCCCTCAAGCACTGATTTGTCCAAGATTGAGCTCTGTTTGACCTGTTCTGCTAGTATAGTACACTGGCTCCATGACGGGACAAGTAAGAGGGAGAGGAGCTGACTGGTTGCTTAGGAACCAAGCTTTATATCTAAATAGAAATGGGAGCCAAAGTCTGAAAGTCATCTGACCTGAGAAATAAAAACTCATAAATCAAGCCTTTAAAGGGAAGCTGGTGACATAAAAAGCTTAAGAGATTCTTTGAAAGAATGGATTGTTAGGTATATACCTTGTCATTGTTCACCTTGTGTATGACAGATGAACCCATGACTCAGTGGGATACAGGATCTCTTTTTCTTGTTTCCTTTTCTGAGGGTCACTTAGGAGGGAGCTGGGCATCTAGAATATTCTGAATACACAAACCAAAAAGGACAGTTCTTGTTTGTAGAGTTTTTTGGAGGGGTTGGGTAGGATGGGGGCTGTTGACCTAGGGTCTTGCTCTGTAACTCAGGCTCCCCACAAACCTGAGATCCCCCCCCCAGTGCTTAGCTGCTTGGAGGGTTTTTTGTTGTTGTTTTTTGTTTTTTGCTGGTCCTACAGCTTGAACTCAGGCCCTGGGCTCTGTCCCTGAGCTTCTGTGTGCTTAAGGCTAGAGTTATATCACTTGAATCACAGCACCACTTCCAGGTTTTTTTTTTTTTTTTCAGTTTATGTGGTATTAAGGATTGAACCCAGGGCTTCATGAATGGTAGGCAGGCACTCAACCACTAAGCCATATTCCTATCCCTGCTTGGAGTCTTCCTCTCACTTGCATCTTTGTAGTAGAGGTAAAAAAGTATTGGGTGTGATAAGTAAAAGTAGAATGAAGAAGGGTTGGGCAGTGCTCTTCTGGAAAAGGCTCATTTGGCACAAACCTGCCCATCTCCTTTGCTAGAGGAGTTATTTGGGTGTGAACTATGTAGGTAAAAGTGGGGTAGAACACTGACACTAAAACTGCCACAAACCAGTCTTACATCTAGTTATGAGTGCTCCGCCCTTGGTCTTTCTCTTTCTCTTTAAAATGAAATTATACATAATTTAAGCTCCCAGACCTAAGTGGAAAATTAAACCTCTGGCTGTAGCCCCAATTCTCTTGAACACAGATGTGTGTTTGTGACAAGTCATAGTAAGGAAAACCATGTTTTACAGAAACCAACTCCTGCTTTTCAAATAATTGCCAGTTGAGCTAGGTTTACTTAAAAACCTAAAAGATCAGCTTAATCAAAGGGGACAGTGAGACTTATTTTAAACTTTGATTTAAGGGTCTTTATGAGATCTAGTAGAACCTGCTCTTTTTTTTTTTTTTTTTTTTTGGGTCTGGTCGTGGGGCCTGAACTCTGGGCTTAGGCGCTGTCCTTCAGCTCTTCAGCTCAAGGCTAGTGCTCTACCACTTGAGCCACAGCGCCACTTCTGGCTTTTTTCTTTTTGCTTATGTGGTGCTGAGGAATCAAACCCAGGGCCTCCTGCATGCAAGGCAAGCTCTCTACCGCTGAACCACCTTCCCAGCCCCTAGAACCTGTTCTTCAACTTTGGGTTCAAAAGTCAAGTGTTTGGCCTTAAGAAAAATTGGGATTTTAGAGACCAAGAATTATCATACAAGGCAGAGAAATTTCAGTTTTCATTTGTTTTGTTTTTTTTTTTTTTGAGTGAAGAGAGGAATTGGCTCTTGATATTTGGTTTTTCCAGCTGTGCATGCAGTGAAAGTGAGAGAGGACAACTGTTGTTTATAGCTGATTCCATTCCTTCTGTGAAATAACAGGGCTGTCCATCTAAGTGGGCAAGGGCAGTTAGATATTACAAGCAATGGTAAAGTACGTTGAAAAGTGTTCTAAAGTGCTAAGAAGGATCAGGCTTTTAGTATTGGAATTTAAAATTTACAAATGTGCCAGATGAATTTTTTTTTTGAGTCCGGTCGTGGAGCCTGAACTCTGGGCCTAGGTGCTGTCCCTCAGCTCTTCAACTCAAGGCTAGACGCCACTTCTGGCTTTTTTCTTTTTGCTTATGTGGTGCTGAGGAATTGAACCCAGGGCCTCATGCATGCAAGGCAAGCACTCTACCACTGAGCCACTTTTTTTTTTTTTTTGTGCCAGTCCTGGGGCTTAAACTCAGGGCCTGGGCATTGTCCTTGAACTTTTTTTTTTTTTTTACTAGCTCCCTTATCAGTTGAGCTACAACTCTACCTGTAGCTTTTTGGTGGTTAACTAGAGGTAAGTCTCATGGACTTTCCTGCTTGGGCTAGCTTGGAACTGGGATCCTCAGATCTCAGCCTCCTGAGTAGCTAGGACTGTAAGTGTACTGGACCCTGCCTAGTTTTATGTGCTTTTAACTAGGTAGCCCACTACTCTTATTTTAAATCTTTTTCAGAATGCTATCAAAGTACATTCGAGAATTTCCTGATGACCTCTAGCACTTTCTCTGGTTTTGATAATCACAAATCCTCCATTCTTGGGCACTAAGTCTTCTGTCTCCTTTGGGTGGCTATACCACCCACTCACTAGGTGTCTTCTACTCCCTTAAGACTGGAGAGTTCGATTATCACTAGCACTGGCTTTTCTTCACTGCACAACCCATCATGCTAGATTAATTCAAAGTTAAAAAGAAACCAGTATAGGTAAGGTGGGAGACAATGTTGTATCTGGGTGGGGTCCCTTCTTCATATAATTAATTCCCTGATATATGTTCCCATAGCACCCCAAACTTTCTCTGTCAGAACTATCATGTTTTTTTGTAACTATATTAGCATCTGTATCTTGCTGGATTACAAACTTGCTGAAGGTAACAGTTGTTTTAGAATTTGCTGCCTTGTCCTTAAAATAGTGTTTTATAACCACATACTTCCGAATATTTGTTGCTGTAATAAATGAACAAAGTAAGTCGTCCCTACTGAGGATTTGTTAATTTCCAAGGGGAAGCAAAACAACCAAGGGAAGGAAACATTCTAAAATTAAGTACCCACTTTTCTCTTTAGTAGGCCATTTCCCCACCAACTCGATTTTCTCAAACTCTTTCTCTTCATAGTATGGGTTCAAAGTTCTGGTAGATAAAAATATGTTAAACTCTAAGTCAAATAAAACGTTTCCTTTGTAATGATCTAGTCTAAAACCCTGACAATCATTTATCATTGGAAATCTGCAAATGACTCCCTAACCTTGAAGGTAGGATTACTGACGGTTTTGTACAATAATATACTTCCAGAGCCTAGAAGTATACCCAGCCTATGTTAACACCTTCCCAACTTGCCTGGACATTGTCCCGCCTGGAACTCAACCTTAAGGATGTAAGCACATGAAAGTGTTTATTTGTTTAAAGCAAGCTTTACAGCACCACCCACAGGTGAGGATTTCCTGCAACCTGTCAGCTGTCTTGAAGGAAAAGACCATTTCCCCAGATAGAAGCCAAAGCATTCCAGTCCCTCCGGGCCTTGCATTCTTTCTCGGTTCTCCCCGTGGAATGCTTCGTAGCACTCTACCACTTGAGCTTCACTTCCCGTTCTGGCTTTTCGCTGGTTAGTGGGCGATGCGAGTCTTTCGGATTTATCCCGCCAGGCTGGTTTTTGAACCAAGAGCCTCAGATCTCGGCCTCCTGGGTATGTTGGATTACAGGCGTGAGCCACCGGCCCTCCAGCTTAAAAATGTCCTTGTTAAATGTTTCCAGCCTCCCCCGAGTCAAGTGGCCACCGGACTCAGGGCGGCAGGTGGCAACTAGTTTCCGTCTGGGCTCTTCCTCCTTCCTCCGCTTCCGCTCCGTCCCTCCCCTGGGCAGACCGGCGGGACCGAGGTCTGTGCCACAGGAAGAGGCGGGACGCAGAGGGTGCGCACTTCCGGCCCGCCGTGAGGCAGTCTTGCCAGTTCTAGGGCGGAAGTGCGGGCGCGATGACGTCATGGGAGAGGCCCGGCCGGCGGAAGCGAGTTGGGTGTTCATTTGCCTCAGGCTTTCTGAACCAACGAGGAGCTGAGCTGGTGGTTCCGGAACTGAGATGGTTGTCTCGGAACCCAGCTGGCTGCTTGGGACCTCGTACCGGCTGGATTGCCAGTGTGGTGGTGGGGCGCGGGGCACTGGTTGCCTTTCCGGGCCGCAGGCGGGACACCGGAAGGAGTTACTGAGCCCGTGACCCTGCAGCGGAAGTACAGGCCGAACGTTTGTGAGGGAGACCTTGGCCTCCTTTACAAGTCTGTAATCAGACGTGCGGTATGTGTGTTGGGAGGGAGCTCTTCTTCCCAGCGGCCTGCAAGGTCTTTCCCCGCACGGGAAAGCGGGGTTGGCAGAGCTTAAGATAAAATCCTCCTGCGGTTGTGGCCGTTGTCACTCATTCTGTCTCAGGAAGAGATGACTATTGGTTCCATGCCAGTGAGGGTTTAATGAGGCTCCCGCTAGAGCGATTGGCGGGAGCAGAATGGGAAGCTGGCAGGGGAAAGAATACAGTTGGAACCTAGAGTCGAGCCCTAGAACTCCAGAGGCTGGGCTGCCTCCGTCTAAACTTCTGAAAGTTTAGTCAGAGAACATCTTTTGCTACAGACAAAATAGAAGCCAGAGAACAGAAATCTGGTTATTGGGCTAGAAAGGTGAATTTGGGATTAAGACTAAATCAGCCAGAGAAACCAGGTAGCATTTGTAACCCCACCTTCATTAATCTAGATGAACCTTCTAAATCAGAGGGAAGAAGAAAATAATTGCAAAAAAAAAAAAAAGCTGATGGTATGTTAGTAATTTTCCCTGTTACACTTTGTTTCTAGGCTCTTCCTCAAGGGTCTGGACCCGGGGGAAAAAACTCTGTAGCTAAGGAGGCTATCCTGGATGTTGCTTCCAAACACTATGTCACCACTGAGCCCTCAGCTGCTGGTGGCAGCTGCTCAGCAGACCTTAGGCATGGGAAAGAGAAAGGGTCTACCTCGAGCTACCTGCCTCCACCTTGCTGGAGAGGTACTGGCTGTGGTCCAGGGGTCGAAGCCAGCTATACTGTATGATGGCCACTCTGCAGGAGTATTGGTGCTTCAGAGCTATTTGGAGAAGTTGCAGGAAATGGGTTTCCTGGCCTCTGGACTTCACTTTCTTGACATTGGAGAGAACAGCCTAATTGTTGATCCTAAGCAAGCATATCAGCATTTGGAACAGGTGCTCCGTGGAACCATAGCCTTTGTGGATGTTTCCAGTTCTCAGCCTCACCCTTCTATCTGTTCCTTGGACCAGCTTCAGAATGTGAAGGCTCTTGTGACTGAGCTCATCTCACATCTGCAGAGGCTGCAGAGAACCCCATCCTTGGGAGCCTCCCACAGCAGGCTCCATTCCTCACAGTGGAATCTCTGTACTGTATTTGGCATCCTCTTGGGCTACCCTGTCTCTTACACTTTTCATATGAACCATGCTGATGACAACTGTTTAGCCCTGACCCCATTACGTGTATTCACTGCTCGGATGTCATGGCTTCAAGGTCAACCCTCAATCCTGCTCTATTCCTTTAGTGTCCCAGAGTGCTTGTTCCCAGCCTTGAGGGATATACTAAATGCCTGGGAGAAGGATCTCAGAACCCGATTTAGGACTCAGAATGACTTTGCCGATCTTAGAATCTCTTCTGAGATAATCACACTGCCAGCTGTGGCCCTGTGACTTTAATTCTCCTCCTATGTAGAAGGTATTTAGTAAACAATCACTTCTGACTTGTCAGTATCAGACAGGAATCCTAAAAAGTGCTAGTTTTAAGTGTTTTGAGAACAGAAGAATGCTAGGATGAATTGGTCACGTACAGGAATGGGTGGTGGTGGTGATGGTAGTATTGGTAGTACATGTTTGTGATTACTAGGGTGTCTTAGCAGTGTCTATTTACTTTTCATTGGATAAGAGGTAGAAAGAAAGAACTCATGGGGAAGGAAGGGTTGTGGATGACCTACTCTTGTATAGTAGTCTGTCATATGTGGATAGTGTCTTAGAATAGAGAAGGATTATGGGTGTTTCTGTCTATGTATTTCCAACTGAATCGAATTAAGGAGAGTAGACCTGGATACCTGTCATCTTTGTAATACATTGTTCAGGAATAAACCAAAAGTTCCAAGACAATTTGGTAAGGTGACATTTATTTATGTAGATTAAAAAAATAGCTGAGTGTCTCCTGTAAGGCTAGCTACTCAGGATGCTAAGAACTGAGGATTGTAGTTAAGAGTCAGCCTGGGCAGGCAAATCTGTAAGATTCTTATCTCCAATTAACCACCAAAAAGCCAGAAGTGGAGCTGTGGCTCAAGAGGTAGAGCACTAGCTCTGAGCAAAAAAGCTCATAGACAGTGCCTAAGTCCTGAGTTCAAGTCTCAGGACTGGCACAAATTTTTTAAAAAGTCAGAAATACCACTTCATTTGGAGAGAAAACCCAAGCTGTGAAGTTATCCTTCTGAGTTTCTTCCTTCAGATTTTTACCTCAAGCAGTAGTTGCAAGCTATTCAGATAATCAGATTGTTTTTGTTGGCCAGGAATACTGCTAGCACTGTAGCAATCACCATTATCAACACTGGGAGCCATCGGTCACATTGCCTCTGGAGGGAGAAGACAGGAGAAGGCAGCTATGAGTTAGTTGGAGAAAATAGTGCAAAAGTAACCCTGTTGTAGCCCAGTTTAAAACAACAACAACAACAAACCCTTGGATTGGTGGAGGAAAAAAGCTTTTTACTTCAGTGCTTGTGCCACTTCCTCTTTGATTAAAAAAAATCACTTCATTAGTGATCCATGTCACATGGATTTATATATAGGGGCTAGACACTTGAATACTAATATGAATAATCAAGAGTGAAGATAACTCAGCAAAATTGTATTCTCTGCTCATGTGCCTCAGTATTTTTGCTCTTCACCCTCTGTCCTTGCCTTCATTGAAGCCTAAAAGAATACCTTTTTTTTTTTTACTTGAGTTACTATACATTCAATATCCCTTAATGGAATTGCTGGAGCAAAGAATACTTCAGATTTAGGATTTTTTCCCCCACATTTTGTAACCTTTAGGCTTTACCAGTTGGGCATACCTAATAAAAACTCCCAAATCCCAAATGCTACAACGTCCAAAATTTTGTTCCTTTGTTCATGAACTCATTTCTTCATTTATTTTCAGAATCAGGGTTTGGACCTAGGGCCGCAGGGATTGGCAAGGAAACGCCAACACAGTGTTTTACCACTTGAACCATGCGTGTCCCTCTCCCAGTCTGAAACTTTCTAAGCATCATGTCAGTGCATAAAAAGTTTTGGATTCATCACATTTTAGGGATGTTGGACTTGTAATAAGTTTATCCTTTCATGAAAATTGGGCTTGGGCGCATGAGCCAGTGTTTCTTTCCTGCTTGCTATCCAGGGCCAGGATTACCAGATGTTCTTGTGGGCTGATAACTTTTAAGATTTGGCTAAAAGAGGGTCCTGTTCCACCATTGTCTAGGGCCGTGCAGGATGGACCTTCTTACTCTGGGAGGCGGCTGCTGGCTGTGGTTCAGCTCCTCTCGACAGTGCTGCAGCTTACGCAGGCAGGAGATGTACTCATCACTGAGGTTGTCTAACTCTGAATGCAGTTCTCTGCACTAGGGAGAATATCAACAAGGTCATTACCATCAGTTCAGTCTCCGACAGACCCAGGAAGGAGAGACTGCCCTGAGTAAGGTACTCCTTTCACTTCTGAATGAACCAATACTTCTCAGCTTATCAGAGATTTCAGGCTGTCTTTCTGCTATCTCACTTATTTTTGGTATGGAATGTGTTCAGTTGAATGACTGATTATATTACATATATTACATTTTATACCTGTATATAGGTTCTTTCTGTGCAAGTGTTTTGTGGGTTTACCCTCCACCCCCCTCCCCTCAAAAAATGAAGTTTCTTATAGCATGGAAGACCTAGAAGTGATTTTAGTACAAATTTCTTTCCTTAGACCTAGTTGCTTATTAGTACTTCCAGGAATATGTATACAGTGTTTGTGAGTATGTACATAGGAAAGTTTTTGCTATTTAAAAGACTATTTTGCTATTTAAAAGACTATATAAAGCTTAGGACATTATATAAAGCTTACCCAAATTGGGACAGAGTTTGAGAAGTTAATGTGTTTATCAGAGATGTGCTTGAGTTTAAGTTGACTTTCTAAGGAAACTACAAGACCTTGAATAGGGGTTGATGTAAATATGGAAGTGAGAAAAATTGACAAGTTAATCAAAAGCCAAAAACATTTTTTAGGGAAAATAAATGTCATTGAATCACAATTTAAACTTTGAAGTCCCTGCCCTCTGGCTGGCTCCCATCAGTTTTCCCAGAGCTACTCACAGTCCTAGGACATGGTCTTACCTCCTTTTCCTGGGCCTGGAGCTGCAAATTCTTCTTTTGCAGCTGGTCTCTAAGATCACAGTCTTTCTCCTTCCCTGTGCCCTCAGGCTTCACTTCGTTGTGTGAGGGCTTTGAATTCCACTCTGGTAAGGCCTGATCTAAAAAAGCAGCCAGATTCTCAGTGATAGTAAGGCCCACACCTGTATGGAAGGGCCTCATTACCGAGTGCAGATTTCCAGAAGTCAGGATAGGGAGGAATTTGGGAGGGCCTGTCCTTGGCTAAACTGAGCAGAAAAAAATTCCCTGACTTGAAAAACCCCTATGGGACCTTCCCTGCTCACTTAAACAGATAACAGGAATTAAATCTTCTCAAGGGCAAGGTTGACATCTTATCTTTCTTCTTATATTCGGTGTTGCTGATGTTGGTGAATACTTACTGATTTTCTTTGGTTGTATGCCATACAGTCTCTAGTTTGTCAAGTAAATTTGCTACGTGTGTCTATACTACTCAGTTTTCCTTGTACCCTTATTTCAAATTTCTGAATGAAGATGGCATTCAAATCTTAGAATTGATTTGACATGGTTAAAGATAGTTTTAGTCTCTGCGAAAAGAACACTAGACAAGGTGTCAGAAGTTATGGATTATTGTTTGCTTTATCCTTATTGTTTTAACCCCACACATATGACCAGAAAATTTCATTTTATTATCCATCCTATGTGGGCATAGTAACTTATCCCCAGTGATGGTGAGGAGAAAACGTGTTATGGTAAGTGAGGAGCCCCTTCCAAATGGGTGTGGAATTCTTTTCACAAAGTGTGGGCAACAGACTTAACAGAGAGTTAAACTAAGATGACACTTGAATACCTCATAGTTTAGGGCTGGGAAATCGATTGTGATTTTTACAGTTGAGTGTGTAAAAATTGACATGAAACCCTGAGTTCAAAATTAATTTATTGAATTGCTTAACATAAACATAGTTTTTTTTTTTCAGAGAAAGTAGAAGGTACTTTTTCACAGTTTATGTATCTCAGAACGGAAGGGTAACTAGTTAAAGTGTTCTCAGGGCCAATGATCAGATCCTTCCTTAAGAGTCCTCTACATCCCTGTCATAACAAGACTCCAGACCTGGATGGGACTCCTAGATCCTAGGTAGTCAATCCCCCTGCCTCTGGGCAGGCCAAGGAAAGAGCTATTATCTTAGAATTCATGATAGTAAATTTGCTGACCTTTCTTTACTAGTTTCTCCTGTTCTTGAGGATGTAAGGATTGATTCTGAAGCAGACCTGTTGGAAAACATAGGAATTTGTCTGTGTGAACAGATTTATTTCCAAGAGTCTCATGTCAGATCTTTGCATAGAACTGTTATTTTTAAAGATGTTCCCACCTATTAACAATTGAGTTTTGTCTCTTAAATTTACTATGTTGATGGGCTGGGAAGGTGGCTCAGTGGTAGAGCACTTGCCTTGCATGCATGAGGCCCTGGGTTCGATTCCTCAGCACCACATAAGAAAAAAAAAAGGCCAGAAGTGGCACTGTGGCTCAAGTGGTAGAGCGCTAGCCTTGAGCTGAAGAGCTGAGGGACAGCGCCCAGGCCCAGAGTGCGGGCCCCAAGACTGAACCCAAAAACAAAACAAACAAACAAATTTACTATATTGAAGTCTTAACCCCTAACACCTCAGAATGTGATCTTCCTAGGAAATAAGAGTATGCCTTCATTAAATCAAGTCATGAGAGTGGGCTCAAATCCAGATAATGGGGGTCCTTATAGGAAGGGGAAATTTGAATACATATACTCTGGGAAAGATGATGTAAAGAGACATAGGGAGAAGATCGTCATCTGTCAGAGGCCTGGAATACATCCTTCCCTCAAAGCTTTCAGAGGACCAACCTTCCTGACACCTTGATTTGGACTTGAGATTCTCCTGCCTCAGCCTCCTGGTATCTGGGAGTAAAGGTATATACTATATCTGGCTATGAAAGGACCAGTACATCTTCAGTATAGATGGCTTAAAAATTACTTTTGTTCTGTGCTGGGCCTGAAGCTTGATCTCAGAGCCTGAGTACTGTCTCTGAGCTTTTTTTGCTCTAGACTAGTGCTCTACCACTTGAACCAGAGACATGCTTCTAGCTTTTTGGTAGTTAATTGGAGATAAGGATTGCATAGACTTTTCTGCTTGGGCTAACTTTTAAACCATGATCCTCAGATCTCAGCCTTTTGAGTAGCTAGGATTATCGATAGGAGTTGCCAACACCCAGCCCTAATGGCTCAAGTAGTATAGCACTAGCCTTGAACACAAAGAGGCTTAGTACCTAGGGCCCTGAGTTCAAGCCCCACAACCACTACCATCACCACCAACAACCATATATATATATATATATATATATATCATAATATATACAGAAAATGATTGAGTTTTAGAGAATGATAGAGAAATGGAATAATGGGATTTTTTTCTTCTTTTTGCTATCTTTTTGCTATGTATATACATAATATATACATATTATGTATATATATATATATCCCACACATATATGTATATAGATAGATAGATAGATAGATAGATAGATAGATAGATAGATAGAGTTGTTTGTTGTTGGTTGTGGGGCTTGAACTCAGGGCCTGGGTACTGTCCCTGAGCCTCTTTGTGCTCAAGACTGGTGCTCTACCACTTGAGTCACAGTATCACTTCTTGTTTTTGAGTGGTTAATTGGAAAGAAGAGTCTCATGGGGACTTTTCTGCCCAGCCTGGCTTTGGTCTTCAATCCTTAGACCTCAGCCTCCTGAGTAGTTATGATTACAGGTGAGAGCCACCGGTGCCCATCTTGCTAATATTTTTTTAAATGTGCAGTTCAGATAGAAATGCAAGTGGATGTTATTAGCATTAAGGTTAAAAATAGAAAGGAAACAAAACAGGCTAAGATATAACTTGTGAAAAGCTGTGAAAATGACCCCACTTTAAAGAAATGAGTCTAAAAATGCACAGAAGCCAGGGTATAATATGCCAGAGATTAGGTCTCTATTCCCTCTTCTGAATGCCCTTTGAGGGCCTGGAACCCCATAAACATCAAAAGCCACTTGTGCCAGTTTGAGGTTCTGGAAATGAAACTTACACTGCAATTGTTGTACTTTGGTCATCAGGGCATGTTTTTCTTCCTCTGATCTCTTCAGTTGATCTGAAAAAGAAACCATGCAAACCAAACTAGAAGCCATCTTAATGAACTCCACATCTGAGGGTGGAAATCAGTCATAGGTACTGTCTGGTCTGGGGTCTTCGATATAGTCAAGTGAAATTTGCTTGTCCCATTTCTGAAGAGGGAGATGGTAACCTAGTACCTTATCATCAACTAGGGGTCTGCACCACCACAGGGTTTGAACTAAGGGTTGTATTTATTCTCTGGTCCTTTTTCTCAGCCGACACAGGCATTCATTCTGCCAAGTGTCTCCACTGACCTTTCCTTTTCAAATTAGGAATGTGGCCTTGACACATGACTAATATGGGAGCAGCTGTGGTTTAGCCAGAGGGATGGGCTAGAGAAGAGAGCTCATACAAGATCCTCTGGTGCAGCAAAATTAATTTTTGTCTTGGCTGATTAAAATAGCTTTGCCTTTCCCTCAAGGAAAAATGAAATCATAAGGCCAGGCAAACAAATGAAAGCTGAAGCTTTTATTTTTCTTTCTACTTAGCCTTTCTCTGAGCTCACTTGCTATGGTTCCTTCTGCTCCTGAGGCCTTTGAAGAGGAGGGTACCTTGCAGGTCCTGGGTATTGTAGTTGCACAAGTCTCTGTCCCCTTGTAGGCATTCGATCTTGGCCTGTAGTTCCTGGTGCTCAATCTCCAGAAGTCGCAGGGTCTGGTTCAGCTGTGCATCTCTGCTGTCAGCTCCCTGGAAGGAGGAGGGGCAGCACAGCAGCAGGTTAGTGCAACATAGAGGTAGGCAGCAGGTCCATGGAACAGGAAAGTTACAGAAAATGGTTGTATTTTAGAGAAAGAAGGTTAGGGAAATGAAAGCATGAGATTTTTTTCCCCTTCTTTTTGCTATCCTCCAACATTTATAACACTACACTCAGTTTTTAATATTCATTCACAAGGGACATGTCTGGACACCTTGATAAATTTCCAGATTAAGACATCAAGTTTACCTTGCTCATGTAATTGCAACCCCTCTGTATGGTATTTTCACAAAAAAAAGACATCCCAAGTATAACTTCTAGATGTTTTCACTTTCTCTTTACTTTTTTTGTATCATTGTCAGTTGGGGATGGGGGAATAGGGCCATGTCCCCAAACACCTGCCTAAGAATTGCCTTACAGGATGGTGGGAAGAAGAGGACAATGGTTGAGATGTTCATGCCATGCTTAGTGGCCAGTGAGGTTCTCCTTTGAGAACTCTTCACACACCTCTCTTTATGCTATTCCTGATTCAGGAAAATTGTAAAGATCAACTTTGAGGGTAGACTCTCAAAAGTTCCAAATCATGTAAGTGAAATCTCCACAAAGCAATACCTAATATATACTGAATGCTTATATGTGCCAGGCATTATGTCAAGTCCTTTGCATGAATTACTCTATTTCATCCATGCATCAATCTCATGGTATAAGTACAATTGCCTTTATTTTAAAGATGAGAAAACCAAGGATTAGGAAGTTACCAAGCTAACAGATTGGAAATCTTGGAACCTAGTATTACTCATAGCAAGAGTCCACTGTGATCTCTTAAAAATACTTTGGCAAGCTGTGTTAGTACTCCACTAGCAAATTAGTGACATTTCCTGTGTACAACTAGTTCTGTGCAATTCTGAAATATTAAATAATATTAAATACATTAACTACTGAGGGTGTTCATATAGTAAATTAGGGTATGACATTAGTAAGTTGATGAGAAATACAGAGGATTGGGCTGCGTTTTGGATTGAGATAGTGTCATTTCAGTGAATATCATTTGCGTGAGTAGGTCAGGCATCTTTACTAAACTCAAATTTATGTTTCAGAGTTAAAACAGTGAGCCTGATACAAAGTGGGTAGTTGAGTGAGGAACTGAAATCTCAGAGCTTTCTGCAGTTTTTCTCTCCCTAGCCCGCCTCCCCTGGTACCTGCAGTTTGGACTGAAGGATGTGGAATTGATTCTCCAGCTCGCTGTGCTGGATCCCTAGGGTCTTCCAGGCCTCCTTCAGGGCTTCATACTGGCCTCTCCACTCTTCACAGTTCTGCTCTGCCAGGGCGAGGGACCTCTGAGGAAGATCAGAGAGGAGGTTCCAGTGGAAGCCTCCCCCCACTGAGGAAGGGCTGCAAAAGCAGTGTACCCCATCATCTATATTAAAATGACAAATCCTAGAGGTGTTAGATGAGAAGTTGCAGGGAGCTGTGCAGCTGGTTCCTTGCTTCCCAGAGCTACCCCTGAGCTCCTCAGCCCAAGGACTGCTTCATCCCCACCTGTGTGCTCTCCAGTTGCTGCTCCACACTCATTTTCTCCTCTAGCACTTTCTGCAGTGACTCCTTGGCCTTCTGCTCATAGCTGTTTTTCTGGTCTTCCATCTCCAGTAGTACTTTTTTCATTCCCCAAGGGGAATATTTCTAAAAATGTGATGCAATTCAACAAATATGCATTGAACATCCGTGTACCAAAAGAGCTGAGATATAGATGTGAAAAGAATGTGGTCCTTGCCCTCTTTGCAGATACCATTATCTGATAGGTGTCTCCTTTCCCGGAGAATCCCCTAGGCCATGAGAGGTGAGTGTCATAGGTTTTGACACTGCACCCTGGGTCTTGCACCCTAGGCTTTCCAAAGGTTTTTGAAATCCATTGTGTTTGCATAACTCATCTTTCTAAATCCACTCCTGTGATTTCTTTTTAATGTCAAGTATCATAACCTACCCAGTCTTTTAAGCCCTAAGCCAAGGGAGTCATCATTAATAGTTATCTTCCTAACTCAGAAATCAATTGGTTTTGAGCTTTGTCAAGTCAAGTTCTTAAACAGTTGATACCTGTCATCTTTCTACCCCTTTGGATAATTCCTTAATTCAGATTCCAGGAACACTAATATATAGGTTAATAGTATAGCCTCCTTATCTGTAATTGTGTGAATCTGATCAGGCTACTTCCTATTTGCTCAGGATCAGGTACAAATTTCTTGATTTGGCAGCTTACAACCCAGGCTATTCTTTTGTCCTACTTTTACTCAAGCTGAACTGCTTGTTGGTAGATATTTCCTCACGTACCATGCTTTTAGGCCTCTGCCATTGCTCATGTAGATTTTCGGCCTAGAGCTATTCATTCACTTTGCTCATGCTCAAGGTTCAAGTGGCATCAGTTCTGAAAAATCTTGACTACCTCCATCCCTCTAACTCCTTATGGATGAGGTGGTTCTTCTAAGTGATCACATAGTACACCTGCAGGCCTCTGTTCCGCTCTACTGAGAACAACAGCATTTCTCCTACTGATCTGGAAGCTTTAGAGCAGGGAACATGCTGTTTCTTCTGCTTACAAAAATAATCTTTATAGCCTCAGGGAACTGAGAACATTTTAGTAAACTCAATGTTTTAAAACAAATGCATTTTAATATTCCTTCTAGCTTCAGTAACAGGGAAAAGACACAAAAACAGATTTGAAAATTCACCAGGAGTCTTCCTCTCCTTATTCCCTTCATCTTTGTGCCCTGTAATTTTGGAGAAGGCAAGCAGCTATTACCATCAATTCTAGATAGCCACAGAGTAAACAGTAATCCAGATAATGAAAATTTAGGAATCAATAGGAACAATTTCTATTTAGCTTTGAGGTCAGCTGAGATTTTGTATTTATATGTGATTGGGTATTATGTATTTGGATTTTTTTTTTGTGTGCCAGTCCTGGGGCTTGAAACTCTGGGCCTGGGTGCTGTTCCTGAGCTCCTTTTGCTCAAGGCTAGCACTCTACCACTTGAGCCACAGCTCCACTTCTAGCTTTTTTGGTAGTTTTAGTAGAGTTAATATTCTCACGGACTTTTCTGCCTGGGCTGACTTTGAACCGTGATCTTCAGATCTGAGCCTCCTGAATAGAGAGGGTTATAGGCATGAGCTATAGGCCCCAGGCTTATTTGGAGTTTTTGCTAAAAAACAAAACAACAGATCTAGGAGTGACGGTTGAGGTCATACATGGAAGATGGACTTAGCCATGCTGGTTACTGGCCAGCTTCATACCCAGGTGAAAAGAGACTGGCACTCTAGATTATATTTTAGTCTCTTAAGACCTTGGTTGGCATTTGCCACCGTTAGAGCTAAGAAAGTACTAAGTGCAGGTAAGCTTAACACTTTAGACCTGCCACTTCAACTTTTCTAAATACTTAACTTGCTATGTTACCAAGACTGACTACCCAAACTGGGTAATGCATGTTTTGACCATTTATACTAAAATGTGACTTTATGAAGAAGAGTTTTTAGAAGGATAACAGGTGGGAAGAAAATCCTATGAAAATAGTTGGGTCTTTCTAGTTTTATTTCCTATAGCTGGCTTAATTTCAGATTCATGCTGAGTTCAAAATTTTCTTAGCTAGATTTTACTACTACTACTATTACTAAGTCCCTAATTATTTTTCTACTAAGCTCAAAAGAAAAACTCCTATTTAATTTTCTTTTGTTCTAAATAATCTTCTGAACTATTGCAACACTATACTTCATATTCTGTAGCATAAATTCTGCCATAGAGTTTATATAACTTTCAGATTTTAATGTGCAGCCAAATCACCTGTTGAAATTCAGATTCTAATTCAGTAAGTCTAAGTGGAGCCTCTAAGTGTCTATTTCTAACAGAGTGTCCAGGTAACATTTACTTTTTTTTAAACTAAGGTTTTTAAGTGATCTCCTCCTTTCCATAATTCTAATTATTACTATTATTTTTCAGGGCCTCACACTTACCAGGCTAGCACTCTACCGGTAAGGTTCCTTTTAGCTTTTTAATGATTTCTAGAAAGGTCACTCATTGCTGATGGTCTGAAGACCACATGAGGAACACCAAGGTTCTGGCTTATTATACTGCTGAGATTTCTAACGTGCTCCATATTGATACTATAATAGCTTGAACTGCATAAAGGGTGACAGTACTGAAAATAATAGGGAGATAAACAAACATTTTAAATATCCCATTTCTAATCTGAACACATATATCTTGATTTTTAATACCACAGGGCTAATTTATAGAAAGTAGATTATATAAAAATATGTTCCTCTCATTGGATTCTTTGCTTTTTTTTTTTTTTTAAAAAACATTGCATTCTTATCTCAGGCTTTTCAAAGATATCTAGCCTCTACTTCTGTTTTTCCTGTTATGGTGTTTATAAATATACAATTTAGCTGGTGCTGGTGGCTCACACCTGTAATCCTAGCTACTTAGGAGGCTGAGATCTGAGGATCCTGTTCAAAGCCAGCTGGGGCAGGAAAGGCTGTGAAACTCTTATCTCCAATAAATGACTCAGAAAACTGGAAGTGGCACTGTGGCTCAAGTGGTAGAGTGCTAGCCTTGAGCTGAAAAGCTGAGGGACAGCGCCCAGGCCCAGAGTTCAAGCCCCATGACCGACCATAAATAAATAAATAAATAAATAATATATATATATATTATACAATTTAGTAAAAAATGTATTAAACATTAAAAAAGCCTAGTTGGCATGTTTAAGTTCATAAGAAACTAACAAAGTAGGTCACATTATATTCTCTTGCCAAACAATCTTAATGATGAGACCAACACTACCTTATCTCTTTCATTCCAAAAAGTCCCCCAAATTTCTTATTTGCATCTCCTCACCTGTCAGGCATCTACCACTTCTCAAGTGTGGAATTGGATTTCTTTTTTTTTTTTTTTTTGGTAAGCTAAGATTAGGTCAAATGAAGAGATGACTGAAGCTATGTAAGGTCCCAGAAAAAAAAAAAACAAGAATAATACGGTAACTTTTCTTCTAGAAGTTGCTGTTACCCAAGGAATGAAAATCATTTCTTCAAGACTTTCTTATAACATCCAACTCATTGGTTCAAATACTGGAACCTATGGAGTTAGTTGGATGCTACACATATTCATAGTTGTAGGAATTTTCTAGGTTATCCAGTAGCCCACAACATTTTTAGTACTGGGATTCTTTTCCAGGGTGCAAAGGAAAGGATACTAGGAGCAAGAGGGGAGGATGGAGATAATAATACAATAGAGACCAAAGGAAGAAATTTCCAAACAGAATAGGTGTAATTCCCACTGGTAGCATTTTTTCTAGAAAGTAAGATTAAGGCTCAAGTATACTCTTTACTTTTAGATTCATGAGCTGGAAATGTCCTCTAGAATGCTTACCTGGGTACAAGTGTAGAGCTGGTTTTCTAAGGACCTTAGTTTGCCTTTCAATTTGTCTTCATTAAGCTGGCCCTAGAGCAAATAGGATGAGATAATAAGCCTGTGACGTAATATAATCTTCAAAGAGATGCACTCTGTATTTCCAGCTCATGCCTTCCTCATGGCTCAGAAACTGCTCATGTTACTAATTTATTTCAGGAGGTGGAGGGAGCAGAAGTGACAAAGGATGTTTGAGTGGGACTCTGGATTATAACAAGGATGATTCAGACTGGCCTCCCAAGTCCTCTTTTTGCCTTGAGGCTCTCTAGCAAATGGCTCAGGCATCACAAAAGAGAGCCACTGGAAGAACACCTCCAGGATGTCCTCCTTTCTTCTTCCTCTGTGGGCACTTCTGCACCCCTCATCTGTATAGAACCCCTCTATTATATAGAACAAATAGGCCAGTGAAGTCAGATGCCAGTGACTCACCCTGTAATCCTAGCTACTCAGGAGGATGAGATCTGAGGATAATGGTTCCAAGATAATAGTCCCAGTAGACAAATCCAAGACTCTTGAGTACAATTTAACCACTAAAAAGCCAGAAGTAGAAGTGTGGCTCAAGTAGAGCTGGTAGAACACCAGTTTTGAGGGGGAAAAAGCCAAGCTAGGGTGTGAGGTCCTGAGGTTAAGCCCAAATACCGGCGCCAAAAACAAAACTAAACTAAAAATAGACCAGTGAGGTCAGTAAAGCGAAAGGGGGAGGGGGAAAACCCCCCTTTTTTGGAAGAATAGGATTCTCTCTTGCTTCTTCCCAGTGGTGAAATCGAGCCCCTCCCCCTTGATCCATTTATACGTGGGAAGTTGCAACCTCAGTACCTCAGAATATGTCCATATTTGGTATTGGGTCTTTAAAAAGTAATTTATTATGAGGCCATTAGGCTAGGCACTAATTCAGTATGGATAGTGTCTTTATAAAGAGAAGAGATCAGGATGTAATAAGAAAGGACCATGTGGAGACAGAGAAAAGATGGGCATTTTTAACCAAGAGGAGAGACCATAGGAAAAACCAATCTTTTTCTTTTCTTTTTTGTGGGGCTTAAATTTAGGACCTGAGCTCAAGTGGTAACTTGAGCTTTTTGATGGTTCATTGGAGATAAGATTCTCTTGGATTTATCTGCCTGGGCTGGCTTTGAACACTGATCTTCAGATCTTAACCTCCTGAGTAACTAGGGTTACAGGTGTGAGCCACCAATGCCCTGGAGTTGAATGGCTTTTTAAACTTTAGTGTGTGTTGCTGAGTATAGGACTTGGAGCCTTGTGCATCTAGGCATCTAACAGCATTTTAAACCTACTAAGATTTCTTGATCTCAAGGCCGAGTAGAGAAAAGCCTACAGGATGAGACCTTCTGTTTTTAAAAATTTCAGCATTTCAGCCAACAACTTACTTCCTGCTTTCCCCCCTACCTATAGACTTCTCCCTCTTTGCCAGGTAGGAATGTTATTCTCAGGTGTATCTTCTGGGTGGGTGGGGGTGGGTAGGGGATAGGGTTTGACCTCAATTGACTGCAATTATAGTAAGTTTCCCAGAGAAATAACCATGGGCCTCTTCAGCAGTAACTGGTTTTCATATTCTTTCTCTGACTTTTTCCTTTGGGATGATTGTGGTTTCTAGAAATTCCATTTATCTTCTGACGTGGGATATTGTGGATCCTCCGGGTCAGAGGCCTGGATGTTTTCAACCCTCATGGCAGTTGAGGTCTGTAACAGTCTAGGGGCAGAGGAAGGGGCCTCTGTTTTTAGGTCTACCTCTTTAGATAAGTGTCCCTGTGCTTTGGGGAGGCAGGAAGTGGTATCGCACAGCACAGCTCCTGTTTTGATCTAGTTTGACTAATTCTTCTAACCATGGGGGTTGTTGTATGTGGGGGTGGCCTCCACCCTTTCAGCTTCCTGTGTTACTCAGCTTGGCCTTGCAAAAGCAAAAAACTTTGCCAAAAACAATTTTTTAAAGTGCCTCCTGCTATTAATGCTTTTCCCAATGTCTCATGGGAGAGAAAGGGAGCTGGAGAGCCAGGGATTTGGCATCTGTAATAACCACAGAGATTGGGGACTGATGAAAATGTGGACAAAGACATCTCCTGTTTGAGCCTTGGGGTAAGTAGTAAATTCACTGCATTCCTCTAGTGGCCTGCTCATCCTCAAGTCCTGAAATCAGCTGGTGCCACACCCCCCTGCCCTGGTCCAGATCTTAAAATTCCACGCATTTTCCTTTGCCTGGACTCTTCTGAAGAATATGATCAAACCCACCATGTTTAAGGATGATCTTATTGGAGCGTGGAAAGAAAACAGGACCCAAAGCAATATTGAAAGATTTCTGCAGCCTCCTATCATTTTTTTTAAATAGCTTCCTCCCTTCCCTGTTTTGTAGTATGGCTTTGGTTCAATATTTTGCCTTGTCTAGCTGTTTTTGTATTTTAGCTCAGCCCTAGATTACTTTTCTGTTCATGTTGCAATACAAGACAATTCACTTTAGTCCCTTTGGTGGAGAAAAAGGGCCACCCAAGTTTTGGGGCTTGAACAAAATCTTGTACACAGCTCTGCCTTCCCAGACTCCCCAGGGCAGGTGTAAAATTTGTAGCCAAGTTGTTGCAAATGGGGCATATATTTTCCTGATCTGAGTCCCAGTTGTCTCTAAATTGGAGCCCAGTGTTACAGTAAGTGGGAGGAGGCATCTCTTACAGGCTGCTTCGAACCTTCTAGGTATCACGCCCCAGCAACCCAGGGCTGAGAGGGACACCGTTAATCCCTCAGTGGGAAAGGGAGTAAAATGGAAGCCATACACACCTGGTGCTGGTCTGAGGGCTTCAGCTCCTGCTTCTGCTTAGTTTCTCCATCCTGCCTCTCTGTTCTCCGAAATACCACCAACTAACTCACCGCACAAACCCCAACCCACAGCTTCTCTCTGCCGTAGCGGAGCTCGTGGAGGGCTTGTGGCCAATCCCCTGCCATTCTGTCATCTCAAGATCTTGATTCACCTCTTTGGATCTTAAAACCCAAGTGTGTCTTGTTCCTGTTTTTTATTGCCCAATGTTGGCTGAACTTTTTATCAACTTGCTGAATACTTTCTACTCTGAAGGCTGTAACCAGTTCGGGGTTCTCAACAGCACCCAGGGCCCAAGGGTATCCAAAAGGTCCAGAGTCCATTTAGAAATGGAGGTGACAGAGGGTTGATCCTTGGGGTTCTAATAGCTCATGTGAAGCATTTCTGCATGTGCAGTTGGAGGTTCAAATCCAAGAGGCCAAGTGGAAAAAGTGTGAACCAGGCTGGATGTCCCAAGTCCTAGTTCTAGCCACACTCATCCAATTATTATTTTTAGAGAGCACAGACAAGGGTTGTCCCTTCATTTGAAGTTGAAGCTTCCCTGGAGTGATAGGGTTGTGTTGTCACTTCTGAAAAGTAGGAGGTCTTAATGGAAGAGCCTGAGACTATTTTGTTTAAAAAACAGGAAGGGGTGGAGAGGAAGAAGAAGGGTGAGGATTGGGAGGGATAGGAAGAAGGGAGGGATTAAAAAACACAACCAGAGGAACGTCTGCTCTTTGGCTGGAGAATGGGTAAAAAACTCTCCTTGGAGTTTATGCCAGAAATGGATCTTACAATGTCTTCCCCATCTCCACCAAGCTTGTGATAATTCAACTTCTGGGTGCAGCTTACCTGGGCTATTATGAATCTCTACTGCTCCCACCCCCATTTAGAGCCACGCACCTCAGTGTTAGAGAACCTGTTAAACATTACTCCTGCTACTTAGGAGGCTGAGAACCGAGGATTGTGGCTCAAAGCAAGGACTTCCCGGGCAGGAACATCACAGAGACTCTTTATCTCCAATTAATCACCAAAAGGCCAGACTTGCTGTGGCTCAAGTGGTAGAGAGCTAGTTTTGTACAAAAAAAGCTCAGGGAAGCTGGTGCCTGTGGTTTGCACCAGTAATCCTAGCTACTCAGGAGACTGAGTTGGTTTTTTTTTTTTTTTTTTTTGCTGGTCATGGAGCCTGAACTCTGGGCCTGGGCGCTGTCCCTCAGCTCTTCAGCTCAAGGCTAGCACTCTCCCACTGGAGCCACAGCGCCACTTCTGGCTTTTTCTGCTTATGTGGTGCTGAGGAATCGAACCCAGGGCCTCATGCATGCAAGGCAAGCACTCTACCGTTGAGCCACCTTCCCAGCCCCAGGAGACTGAGATTTGAGGATCACTGTTAGAAGCCAACCTGGGCAAGAAAGTCCTCTGGAGACTCTTATCTCCAATAAACTACTCAAAAAAGCTGGAGTGGCGCTGTGGTTCAAAGTGGTAGAGCACTAGTTTTGAGCACAAAGAGGCTCAGGGACAGTACCCAGGTCTTGTATTCAAATTCCACAACTGGGAAAAAAAATGCTCAGGGACAGCATCTGTGCCCTGGGGTTCAAGCCCAGCACCAAAACAAACAAAAAACCCCACTACTGATCATTAACTTTCAGTTTAGTTTCACAGATGAAGGTTATGCACCTTGTAAGCTGCTAAGTGTAGGACTTTCAATTTGAATCAGGTGCAGTTCTATCATGGGCTGGCTTCTTGCCCAGAGCAGTGAGTGTTTCTCAAACCAGAGGCAGCATGTATTCTCATGAGTCCAAGAAGTCTGCAGTCACATACATACACACATGAGTGTGTACACATGCATAACTGCGTCTTCCCTTTAAAAAGGGGTTTCATACATTATTTTACATTTGATATGGCGTACATTATAAACGATAACAAATATAAAAATAATTTGAAACACTTTTCAATAGAAAAAAATCCCAGTCCCATAATCCTAAAGATAAACAATATTTCAGTCACAGTCTGCTATACTCAATGCTTTTTCCTATTTAGGCTTGCAGGCAAGATTCCTTTTTTTTTTTTTGCCAGTCGTGGGGCTTGAACTCTGGGACTGGGCACTGTCCCTGTGTTCTTCACAAAATGAGCACTCTACTTGAGCCACAGCGCCACTTCTGGTTTTCTGCTGGTTTATTGGAGATAAAGACTTTTCTGCCTGGGCTGGCTTTAACTGTGATCATCAGGTCTCAGCTTTCTGAGTAGCTAGGATTACAGGTATAAGCCATGGGTACCCAGCTTAAGCTGGTTCCTTTTAACATCCTTTCTCCTTTTTTTTCCTTTTACTCATCATCACTCTACTTCAGTACTGTTTGAAAAGCCGCTCATCTTTTAGGACTCAGCAGCTATGATCTCTTGCTAGTGGAATTTTCTCTATTCTACCTTGCAGAAATATTCTCCCTTCCCTGTATCACATTATATACCCCCTGTCATAATCTTTTTTTTTTTTTTTGTCAGTTGTGGGGCTTGAACTCAGGGTCTGGGTGCTGTCCCTGAGCTCTTTTGCTCAAGGCTAGTGTTTTACCACTTTGAGCCACAGTGCCACTACTGGTTTCCTGCTTTTTAATTGGAGATAAGAGTCTCATGAACTTTCCAGCCTGGTCTGGCTTTGAACTTTGATCCTTATATCTCAACTTTCTGAGTAGCTAGGGGTAAGTCACCAGGGCTACCCCTGTCATAAATTGTATCATACTGGAGTTACGTTATGTCATCCTCTCTTCTTCTTTAAGAGCAAAGACTCTACTTTTGAAACACAGGGTCCAGCAGCAAGTTGGAACTTATCAAATGTCTCTTGGACAAATGAGTGAGATGATCTTAATTTAGTTCAGCACCGGAAACCACCTGGTATGCGCTGCTGTCAGCTCCAGGCTCCCACTCTGCCAATGTGAATGACTTCCTCTCACGCCAGGTTCAGTGACTGATGTGAGGGGGGCATGCCGAGTTGCAGACGTCTCCTAAATATCACTGCACACTTCTTGGCTCTGTTTCCTACCATCTTCTTTTTCTCTGTCTAAGCACAAGCCCTCTTCCTGGTGGGACACGTTGTTTATGGGGGCTGCCAGGTTTCATGCTGTGTCTTACTATATTGTATCAGTAGCAGCAGCATCCTGCTTGTAACCCTGAGCCTACCAGTTTCACTATGGGGGTCTGATGATTCCTTGAGAATCCTTGAGGCCCATTTATGTGATCTGCAAGGTCTAAATGTCTTTGTGACCAAAATTTCTTCACAGACATCAAAAGAATGTATTGCAAGAAATTGAACCTACATGCAAATCGGAAAATTTAGCAGTCTTTAGTTCATCTAGATATTAATTGAAAAAAAAAAAGTAAAACAGTGCTACTCACTACATGTATTTTCAAAATGAAGTTGTTTTTCATTAAAATATGTAATTTAGAGCCAGGCATTGTGGCACAAACCTGTGATCCAAGCTACTTGGCAGAGGTAGGCTCTTGAGATCAAGGCTAGATAGTGAGACTCTATCTCAAAAGCAAAATAAAAATACAAGAGATATCTGGGCACCAGTGGCTCATGCCTGTAATCCTAGTTACTCAGAAGGCTGAGATCTGAGGATCATGGTTCATAGTTCAAAGCCAGCTAGGACAGGAAGTCTGTGAGACTCTTATATCCAATTAACTACCAGAAAACCAGAAGTGGCACTATGATTCCAGGTGGTAGAGTGTTAGCTTTGAATAAAAAAGCTTAGGGGCAGGGGCTGGGCAGGTGGCTTAGTGGTAGAGTGCTTGCCTAGCATGAATGAGGCCCTGGGTTCGATTCCTCAGTACCACATAAACAGAAAAGGCTGGAAGTGGCACTGTGGCTCAAGTGGTAGCACACTAGCCTTAAGCTGAAGAGCTCAGGGACAGTGCCCAGGCCTACAAAAAAGCTTAGGGGCAGTGCCCTGGCCCTGAGTTCAAGCCCCACGATTGACCAAAAAAAAAAGAAAGAGAAAAGAGATGGGGTATAGCTCAAGTGGTAGAAGTTTTCTAAGCCCTAGGTTCAATCCCCAGTACTGGGAGAAAAAGTATTTTATATTAGTATATCATAATTTATGACTACTACTAGTAGTAGTAATTAGTTTTTGTGATGGTCCTGGGGCTTGAACTCAGGGCCTGGGCACTGTCTCTGAGCTTTTTTGTTCCACTTCTGGTGTTTTTGGTGCTTAACTGGCGATAAGAATCTCATGGATTTTACTGCCCAAGCTGTCTTCAATCTGTGACTTTCAGATCTAGCCTCTTGAGTAGCTAGGATTATAGGCATGAGCCACCAGTGCTCTGCCTTATTCTTATTTCAAAATTAATAAATATATCTACATTTCTGTAATTGTGAAGAGGAAAGTTCTAATATGATAAATATAAAAAGCTTGTTGGAATTTCAATAATCAAGAAAATAGTACAAAAGGTCCTAGACAGGATTAAAAATAAAGATGTAGAACCACTCTATTGGATAATATCTCACCTCTAGATGTTGCCTGCTTTTTATTTCCTGCTTCTACATTTGCCTGGCAAATGCTTCCATAACTATAGACATTCCTTTGGCTCTCTTCTTATGACTCATTCATTCCATATTTTGGTGTATTATGTCCTGAAAACATATATTTCTCCTATCTTTGTATTGCTTAGGCGTCTGTCTCCTTTACAAAACTATGAACTTTCTAAATGCAGGAGTCCTGACTAAACAATCTCATTATTTCCAATCCAACCCAAATGCTTTGTAGGAAGAACATGATTTGTGAATATGTGTAGAAAGAATAGATTAAAAGTCCTGATCTTTCAAAGTTCCAGTTCTTTCACTAACTAGCTATGAAACTTTGGGCAAGTTACTTGGCCTCTTTGAGATTCGATTTCTCCATGGGAAAAATGAGGTGAGACTAGATGATATCTCAGGTCCTTTCCCACTCAACCTCATGTCTGGGCTGAGAAGTGGGGACCAAATGGATGAATATTGGCATGAATCCATGGACACTGACCAGGAGCTCCCTTTTCAGAAATTAAAAAATGGGCCTTATGCCACTTTTGGTTCTGGGTCTTCCTTGGTGGGTAGCAGTCAGTTTTACCCTTACTGTGACCCATCTGACCTTTAGGTTCACACATCATCCTCATATCTCTTGCTTCCTCCTAACACACTTTTTTTTGGCCAGTCCTGAGACTTGAACTCATGGCCTGGGCACTGCCCCTGAGCTTTTTTGCTCAAGGCTAGCATTCTACCACATGAGCCACAGCTCCACTTTTGGCTTTCTCAGTACTTTAGTGGAGATAAGAATCTCATGGACTTTACTGCCTGGGCTAGCTTTGAACTATGATCCTCAGAATTCAGCCTCCTGAGTAGCTAGGATTATAGGCATGAGCCATGGACACCCAGCTTCTACTACGCTATTCAGTTGTAAGACAATCTTTTTTCTTGCTAGACGGTATGTGAAGAAAAATGAGATGGGTTCATACAGAAGTACATTAACTTTATCCAAAGAGTTTATCACTTACCTTCCAAGAGCTGTCAGAGGCCTGAATCAAGGTAGACAGCAAGTCTTGGAGAACCACCATTTTCTGTTTTAGGACTAGTTCCCTTTGTAGGGCCTCCTGAGGTACAAAATGCAGGAGGATAAGATTAACCTGAGGAGAAGATGAGGCATGTGGGTAAGGCAATTGTGGGGGTTGCCAGGTCACTTACTTTGAGGTACTCCGAAAGCTGGATGATTTCCTAGAAAGACAGAGAAAAGGGACATGCAGAAAAACTCAGTCTCCTGAAACACTCGAACATAGAACTAGAGTCTTAGCTGGCTTGTGGGTAATAGCCCTCTTTGCCTTGAGTCTGACATGGTGCCCGTAGGCCTGCATCTTTACCCAGCATCCTATGGTAATCCAGGAAGATGTCCCTCCATCCCAGCCTGAGTATATTAGGGAATAACAGAATGTCAGGGCTTGGATGCCATCTGACCCAGCTTTTTCCAAGTAAGGATTTTCTTACCTTATCCAGAACTGCAACTCCATAACTGAGAAGAGAAAAACAGAAAAAAACAAAAACATGACACTGGGCCAAAAAAATCAAGCAAGTTAGGAAGCAATTGCTGCAGGGATCCCTTCTGGAGAGCAAATAGGATGGTGAAAAGCCTTCTCTTTGTCAGTTAAAGTGGATGTGGATATTCACTGTGTTCTCCTTCCATGTACCAGATCAAGACATTGAAGTAAAAGATTAAAAAAGATTAATGGGCTCAGTGCTGGTTGCTCACACGTGTAATCCTAGCTACTCGGGGCAGAGATCTGAGGATTGTAGGTGTAAGCCAGCCTGGGCAAAAAAAAAAAAAAATCTGTGAGATTCTCATCTCCAATAAACTATTTAGAAAAAGCAGGAAGTGACACAGTGCTTAAGTGGTGTAGTGCTAGCCTTGAGGAAAAGAAGCTAGGGAATAGCACTCAGGCCCTGAGTTCAAGTCCCAAAACCGGCATGTGTGCATACACATGTGTGTACACGCACACACAGAGACACATACACACACACACACAAAGAGAAAGGGATGAGATATGTGAAGGCTAGAGGCAGAAACATGAAGGGAACTCACTTGGTTTGCTGACTGGCATCATTCTTAATTGTTGACGGTGCTTTTTCTGCCTTTGTCTGAGTGCCTGAGAGATAGAGGATAAGGTGATTCAGAAGTGGGGCGGGACAGGGACTTTCCACTGCGGATGAGCTGGGCTAGTAGGCAGAATTCTCCACAAGCCCCGGAGGGAGGGAGCTCTGCTCTTACCCCGGTGGTGTTTGTGTGGCTTCTTGGTGGGGGAGGCTTGCTGTAGAAAGGCCCCTGTCTGTGAGGAGTGATGAGTGGCCAGGTCCCCCTGGAGGCTTGTGGAAGGATGATGCTGAATTGGCAACACTTGAGGGCTGGCTCCTGTCACCTTGAAAAGCAAGTGAGAGATGTTGGGAAAAAAAATCACTTAGAAGATTCCAGATGATTGTTTGAAGAGGAATCAGTGGTCATGTCAGTTGAACTTCCAACTTTCAATGTGATGGCATTAAGAGGCAGAGCTTTTGAGAAACAACCATGTCAGAGGGCGAAGCCCTCGTGAATGAGATTCACGCCCTTCTCACAAGACTCATGAGAGAGAGCTTGCTTGTCTTCCTTGCCTGCTTCCCACACTGGGTGAATACAATGTGCATGCAAGGAAGGGTCCCACCAGACTTCAGATCTGCTGGAAACTTCTGGATTCCAGAATTGTGAGAAATAACTTTGTGTTCTTTTCCTTTTTCTTTTCTTTCTTTTTTTTTTTGCCAGTTCTGGCACTTGAACTCAGGTCCTGGGCACTGTACCTGAGCTTCTTTTGGTCAAGGCTAGCACTCTACCTACCACTTGTGCCACAGTGCCTTTTCTGTTTATGTGGTACTGAAGAATCGAACCCAGGGCTTCATGCATGCTAGGTGAGCACTCTATCACTAAGCCACCTTCCCAGCCCAACTTTGTGTTCTTTAAGCTACCCTGTGATATGGAAATGTGTTATAGTAATCCAAATGGTCTAAGAACATTTCCATCCCAGAAAAACAATGTACTCCACTCAAGTCTTCAAAGCCACAGACTTTCCCTTGCTCTTGTACTGTCTGGCTCTAGATGGTGGGAATGGTTCTCCTCAGGTAAAGTGGAAGCTGGGCTCAAATCTTGCTATCCTCTCTGGCAGCAGCCAGTGTGGTGATCAGGAAAGAGAACTGGTCTGAGTTGGGAATGAACGGTCTGGGTTCAGATCTTGCCTTTTCGGTCTCAGTTCCCTGTCAGTGCAGTGAGGATGGACAGCTGCTTCCTTCTCCCTTTTCCAAAGCTGCAGAATCACTGAGGTTTTGTGTGAGGAGAAAGTGAAGTAGGGAGTTATGACGAGGGCGCAGGAGTGGGGAGGGGGTTGCAATTGAGTGTGCTTTTTATAGTTATTTTTGAACAAATTCAAAAAGTCTATGTTGGTTGTATACCACTAAGCAGCTAACTCAGTCATGTGGCTTGACTCAATCTTCATGGAACCTTAAATAATTAATAGGTAGAAGTGGAATTCTTTTTTTTTTTTTTTGGGTCCAGTCGTGGGCTTGAACTCTGGGTCTGGGCGCTGTCCCTCAGCTCTTCAGCTCAAGGCTAGTGCTCTACCACTTGAGCCACAGTGCCATTTCCGGCTTTTTTCTTTTTGCTTATGTGGTGCTGAGGAATTGAACCCAGGGCCTTTGGCATTCAAGGCAAGCACGCTACCACTGAGCTACCTTCCCAGCCCCAGAAGTGGAATTCTTAATTATGTGTTTTGTTGTTTTTCTCGATTCTCCCACCAACCCCACACCTAAAAATACTCAGGAACTTTTCTTGCCTTAGAAAGTAGACAGTTGTTTCTCTTTTACAATTAGGATTTAGGATGCTTTCTCTGAACAGTACCTTCTGTTGTGTATAACAAATCCATGGCTTTGTGGCTAGGTAAGGCACCATGCTAGGCACTTCCAAGGAATACAGTGGGCTCATTCCTCCCACTAGTACAGAACATTGAGACACAGGAGATTTGCTGGCTGAGGTCGTCTTACATATCCTGCTTTTTGCCAATGCAGTTCTTTCCTGGACCATACTAGTGTGTCCTGTGAGTTACACAGACTTAGAGGATTCATGATCTCACAGGCCCTCAGAGAGCAGAGGTGGCCTGGAGAAGCCAGGGAAGGCTTCCTGGACCAGACAGTGTAATGGAGATGGAATGGTTCAAGAAAAAGAGAAGATGAGTAGGTTGCTATAGCCTTACAGAAGAAGTGTGTGTGTGTGTGTGTGTGTGTGTGTGTGTGTGTGTGTGTCTATGTTGAAGGGGCCATCAAAATGACTGGGCTGTAAATATTTGATGGATGAGGACTGAATGCATACTGAAAGATAGGTAGATGGTAGTATAGATGGCTGAAATTTGAACCAATTCTAGACATACAATGAGATTGGTTTTGTAATTATTTTTTCTCTCCTACAAGTTAAGGACAAATCAAAAAGTGCTAAACAAAGAAAACCATCACAACTTCCTCTGAATGAGCAAGTGGCTAGAATCTGTAGAATCACTATGATTCCACGGATGTTTCACAGATGCCTTTAAGGATCTGTGTCTTGTTATTAATTTCTGTGGCTTGTTATTAACTTCTGGGCACTATGGCAGATTACCATAGCACAGTAATATGTGCTATAAGATGGATATGCTAATATATTAGCATATGTAATATGCTAGTATTATAACATGTTATAAGCTAATATGCATAACATTAGCACATTAATATATACAAACATAGTAATGATATATTAATATATGACTGTACAAGAAGGGCAGCTCAAGGCAAGCGCTCTACTACTTGAGCTATAGCACCACTTCCAGTTTTCTGCTGGTTTATTGGAGATAAGAAGCTCTCAGACTTTCCTGCCCAGGTTGGCCCTTGCCAGGTGAGCCCGGCAAGAAGGGACTTTTTAAGTCACTTGATAGTGACCCATCTACCCCTGTGGTGCTCCCTCTGGTATGTCTCTGGGTATGACCCACCTGCTGTCCAGAAGCTGAGATTTTGTTGACACAGAACAATAGTTCCTTGAGGGCATTTGTCTGGCCTGTCCCTCTGCCTGGCCTCCTGGAGGGACCTTGCTCCCTGGCCTGGAGATGCCACGCCTGGCCTTTTTCCTCCACCTCCAAGTTCCTTCTCCTGAAGAACTGCTGTTGTCGGGCTCTCTGGAGCTGCTCTCGGTGCTGGGTCCTCAGCGCTTTCCCCAGCTGGCGGCAAGTGGTCACGTTGGGACGGCAGCGCCGGCTCTCTCGGGTCTCCTGACGCCGCTCACACTTGGCTTCATAGCTCTCAGCCCACCGGGCCAAGCCAGGGGAGGGCCTGGGGTCTGGGCTGATCATGATCACCTCCCCAGCACCTGTTGTGTTTGGCTTCCAGTTCCTCGAATAGCTGCTTGGATCTGCCAGATGCCAAGAGGGAGGAGTCGTAAGTTGAGCAGAAAAATGACCATCTCCCCAGAGCAGGGGGCAGAAATAGCATGGGTTGAAAACCCAAGAAAACCCATGATGTGGCGGCATCAAACTGGGAGCCAGGACTCCTGGGTTCAATCCTTAATGAAGTAATAAAATCCAATAAAAGCAAATTCCTGCTTTACTCCAGTCTCTGTCTCCACTCTATAAAGAAGCAGTCTCTCTTGCTGCCACTTGTTCCATGTCTTAACAACTAACCCTGTCTTTAAGTCAGAGGGACATGAGAAATAATTGATAAAGCCCATCATGAAGTTGAGTGCTGGTGGCTTACACCTGTAATTCTAGCTCCTCAGGAGACTGAGATTTGAGAATCACAGTTTGAATCCAGCCCAGGAAGAAAAGTCCATGACTCTTTCTAATCAGCCAAATTCTGGACTAGAGGTATGGCTCAAGTAGGAAAGCACTAGTTGTGAGCAAGAGCTTGAGGCCCTGAGTTTAGGCCCTGATAGTAGTGTGTATGTGTATATACATGCCCCCCCAATGACTCATAATGAACATATTGCTGTTTGAAGGACATGTATTTGTTCCATGCCAAGACTTAAAGAGAAATAATTAAATTGCCACCACATCATTCCTGATACCCCCCCTCCTGTCCCAATTGAAGAGGAAAAGTTAGCATCTTTACTTCTCTTTTAGCCCAGCTTGTTAATACAACAGTTGTGTCATACTTCTCAAGATTTGGATGGAGGGTCTTTCAGGAAAGACCCTTTCTGGAGACGACAAGGCTTGTGACCAGCATCCAGTGCTCCCTTCTTGCTCCTTTCACAGCGACCAGTTTATGGGTCTAGACTGGCATAGTTGAGGAGAAAAACCTCCTCTAATCCCCTCATTCATGGTGTCCTGATACTGGTCCCTTCCATGGCACATACTTCATGCTTAATACTAGACTCTGACTCCTAGCTGCTCATGGAGCCAAACCCATATTGTCTGAGTATCTCCCACATGCCCATTGCTGGTCCAAACCCATCTCAGAGTATCTGGATTAATGGCTTTCAGAGAAAACGATTCTATTCTATTTTTTGTTGCTTTTTAAAAAAATATCATCTCCCTATCAGGGTTAAGTCTGGTGCCGTGTCTTCTTTCCTTAGTCCAGACACAGATTGTGTCATCTATACCAGCAAGCGCATGGTTTATATTCAGTAACTCTCCTACAATCACAAAGAAACACAACAGACAAGAAAAGATAGTAACCAAAAATCCCCAAGGAACAAAACAAGGCTCTGTGGAGAGGCCATCCTTCAAGTCCTACTATATTGCCTTACCTGATGTCCATATAACACTCCAACCCTAATCCTCCCCTCCCCCATTCTGTGCCTTTCTCTTTCCTACTCTTTACACCTACCTTCTCCCACCATTCTCTGGTAGTTTTGCGGAGCTGGACTTGGAGGAGCAGGATCCTGAGCATCGGAAATCCTGGGTCCTGCCTCCTCTGCACACTGGAGTGAGACCAGGGACTGATGAAAGAAGAGGTACACCCCCTCACAGCTGCTGCCTCTTCTCTCTGACCCATGACCTCACTGCCCACTCAGCTTAGTTCCTGGGTAGGTAGAGGAGGATAGCTCAGACTCATCAGTCAGCAGGCATTTGTTATCTTGGCCCCTCAGGTATATTTATAGGTTAAACAGACTCCACTGGTAACGGCCTTTCTGCCCCCTTGCTTGGACCTTTGCTGCCCATCCAGGCTCAGTCTAATTCTGTGAAGGATTCTTGCGCCCTCCTCACAGCTCTCATTGTAGAGGATGTGGGTGGCGATCTCACACCCTAGAGGGGCCTGGGGCGGACACTCAGATGTCTGACAGTTGAGGGTTGGAGAGGCTCACTCTGTGTTGGGTAATGCTGACCCCTGAAGAACGGTGAGATGGTCAGGGTTTGTCCTCCAAATCCCATCGCTGAATGGCTCTTGCCTTTCTGTAGACTTTTCGTCTCACTCCCACTCCCTGAAGGATGCCTAGGCTTCCCACCTGTCACTTTATTTAAAAACTTAGAAAAGGATCAGAGAGACCCATTCATATCGAGTTATAAATGATTCAGGATTATGGTGCAGCCCTGTGCCCAACCTCCTCTGGACCAGGAGTTCTAGAACCAACACTTGTGGCACTTCTAGGCCATAAACCCCTGGCTATTCTGCCATTGATGAAGAAGGAGAACCCTGGCTCTGGGGACAGACGCTGTGGATTCACATCCTGGTTCTATCACTGGGATGTTATTGGGACAAGCTATTAAATACCTCTAAGCCTCACCATTCTCATTTATAACATGGAGCTAAAGCCTATCTTGAAAAAATACCTATGTCTAGCACGTGGCACACGTGTGCATTTTATAATAGATATAAGGTATTATTATCCTGATGGTAGTGTTGGATACCTAAGATTTGGTGTTATAAGATAAAATCTCCAAGCTAAATGGGTACTCCTAGGACCAAGAATGCTTGTTTCTTCCTTTGATTCCCCTAACTGCTCCCTTTCTTTGAAGGGGAACATTGTTTTCCAAATAGAGGCCACGTAGCTCCAGCTTGAAATCACTTTTACTGCTCCAGTTTCTCTGACCTCTGGCTTTGGGCTTCAAGGAGAAAGGATTTCTCTGTAGTCTTGACACAATCACCATTTTAATGTGGCCAAGTAGAAAGGCAGAGAAGAGGTGAGAGTGAAAAATTGGCATCTAGTGTGTCCACATCACACTGTTAAAGTGTGTGGCGTGAAATCCCTCTCTGTTTGGCTGTGGTTGACTACCAGCCTTGTAGTGAAACCAATCCCCTTCCCCAATGCTGAGAGTCCTTCTACCTTCTGGCTGTGAAGAGGAAAAGACTGTGGAGCGGAAGACAGGCCGGAGATAAGGTATCTTGGAGCTATCCACCTACACAGCCACTAAATGTGGCTGCTCTTGGGGCCAGACGTCATGTTGTAGAAATGGTCCCTGGGAGAAAGGCAAGTCCCCAGATTCTTTGCCCCGTACACCAGTTAGGATTTGGTGTGGCACTGCTGAGTGGAACAGCCTTCTGAATTGTCTTGACCATACTTAATCACTTAGGATGAAGAAGCCCTGTGAGATGTCTGGTGGACAGGGATAGGCTGTAGAAAAAAAAGGAACTGATCCTTGTGAGGTTCAGAGAGCGGTCATGAAGACACTGCCCAGGTTTCTGGCATTTTTGGGGTACCCCTGGGCAAAATGCCAGGGCCCAGTTGAAGCTCAGAGGAATATGTGGTGGAAAGCTTTCCTTACTGCCACAGGGAGAGACCAAGCGACTGCTTCTCACCTGACAGTGGCTTGTCGCTCACAGTTTGTGTCAGTCTGTAGACTTGCCACTTCCTGGCAGTGCAACAGAGATTGATAGATGGCTTCCTGCAGGTGTCTGTCCTTCCTAGTTTGAGCTCTTACGATCTGCCCCTAAGCTCGCAAAAGGCAGGTTTTCACGAAGGGGATTACTACCTTGAAGAGAACCATGAACAGGCATTTAATTCATGCTCCTGCCTGAACCATAAGTCATTGGCCTCGCCTCAAATCTAATCTAATGAATGGAGTAGAGGAGTGATGGGAGCTGTTTCTCAGTGCTTGGCAAGCACCTCGGGAATCCAACATTGGATGTTTCCTTGGTTACCCTCACCTCAACACTCTTGATCTCTGACATCTAGTCCTAGGCTTCCTCCTTTACCCCAGGAAAACTTGAATAGCACAGCTCCTTCTGACCCACCCCAAAGTCAAAGGTGCCAAACCCAGACACAAGACATCCTCTGTCAGTTACCTCCAGGTTGCAGGCTCTATTCTCGGCAGCTCAGAAAGGCATTCCGATCCCTGGGAAGGTCTTGGCTCTCATCTTAGGTGGAGCACAGATGTGGCTGGGTGAAGCACTCAATCCAGGGCTCTGGGCCCCTTCTTGGTACTGTCTTTCTTTTTGCAAAGCAGCCTTGTTGAAACAGGAAGCAGACAAAAGCCACAGTGCTCACAAACCCCAGTTCCTCTCTTTTGCTCTGTGCAGATCGGAGTGGGCCCCTGAACAATGGGGCCTCCAAGGGCTGGGCTGAGGAGCTCCTCCCATCAGAGGGCACCCCAGTCACCCTTTCTTCTACTACCAATTGGTCTGAGCCTTCTGACAGTCTCAAGTCAAGATCCACTTCTAGATTTAGACAAGGATGGGCCTTTGGGTCAGACTCAAACCTTGCAGCTTCTATGAGAAGAAAAAAAATGCATTTTTGATAGGAAGACATAAAAGACATTCTCAGTGTAGCTTTTTCACATGTATCAGTTAGTTTTCTGTGTAAGGATTTTCCCTATCCTTTAGTTACCTCTTCCGGATTCTGATGTTTGGAAGGATTTCTGCTCTTGTGTCTTTTGTGGACTTCTAGGCCAAGGAACAGTTCTGGGTTTGGAGATAGAGGGAGGAAGAGTAGACAGAATCTTGCCAAAAGTTATTCTAGTCCATTAAATAAGGAAATTTGGGGGGAAAATAAAAGGGAATTTATTTGTCTGTATTAAAAAGAAATGCTTACAAATGTTCTAGTTGGGAGGTTCTCCCAAAATTCAAAGTAAGCGTGCAAATTGTTGTCCCATTCGTACAGCTCAGTGAGCAGCTTTGTAACTGTAATCAACCTTGTCGGGACGAATTTCTTGGCATAGTGGCTGGATAATTTATGCAGCTTCTATGAATTCTAAGGTTTGACACATTTGATGTAGGTAATGAGACTTTCAAGTAGCAGTGTAATGTTTGTGAGCGTGTGGGGAGTGTCACAATCCTGTTCACTGCTGCTACTTCCTCTGTTCTCTAAGGAGGAAAACAAGGCAAGGGACTAGGCAGAGAAAATAGGTACCGTGAAGCACTAGAATCTGAGATGAAAGACATTCCCTTGGGGTAGTCCACAACACTGAATGTAGAACTTGGCCCATGAAAGTAAGCACGAATAGAGGGTGAGTGGGTTTAATGTAGACACATACCATGAGTTTTTTCTTTTTGGTTAGTCCTGAGGCTTGAATGTTGCGCCTGGTGCTGTTTCTGAGCTCCTTATGCTCAAGGCTAGCACTTTACCACTTGAGCCACAGTAAAACTTCTGGCTTTTTCTGTGATTTAATTGGAGATAAGAGGCTCACAGAATTTTCTGCCCCAGCTGGCTTCATCAGATTTTAGCCTCCTCAGTAGCTAGGGTTATAGGCATGAGCCACTGGTGCCAAGCAGTAACAATTTTTTAAAACTTTTTTTTTTTTGGTAGTCCTAGGGTTTGAACTCAGGGCTGCATGCTTGCTAGACTGGTGCTTTACCCCTTAAGCCTCACCTCTAAGTCCTGCTTTTTGCTGGTTGGAGATAGATTCTATCAAACTCTTCTCATGTGGCTGGTCTTGGGTTACAGGCATGAGCTATTGGTACCCAACCAAATTAGAGAATTTTATTGGCATAGAAGAACGAGAGGGTTCTGGGAGTCTAGGACACTAAGGCAGAGGGGAGGACAGGAGATTGCAATAGGAATTTCTTCAGACCACTGATTTAGACTCCACCAAAGTCCAAAAGAAGTATGTACAAAGATCAATATCTCTTTTCATTTTGAGCACTCACTGAGATGCTATGTGCACTTTACATGGGTTGCAGGTACACTTTACATGCACCTAAGGTCACAGCAAGGGCTGTTTATTTATAACTTCTCCCACTCCTGCCTAGAGCTGAGAACTGAACTCAGGGCCTTGTACTTGTTAGGCAAGTGCTCTTGGAGTGAGCTAAATTCCCAGCCCTGCAAGGGCTGTTTTACATCAGAGCTTGAACTCTTACCACTGAGCTCTGAGAATTAACAATTAATGAGCTTGTCATAATCTATTTGTCAATTTATTTTGAGACAGAAAGACACACGCACAAAACCCTACAAATGGAGACTATAATCTTACTTTTAAATGTCCACGAAGCATTACAAAATGAATCATACTAACCAAAAACAAGCCTCAAAGAGTGAACTTCTACCCCGCACTGGTGGCTCACGCCTATAATCCTAGCTACTCAGGAGGCTGAGATCTGAAGATCGTGGCTTAAAGCTAGCCTGGGCAGGAAAGGCCATGAAACTCCTATGTCCAATAAACTACCAGAAAACCAGAAGTAGCACTGTGGCTCAAGTTGTAAAGCGCTCGTCTTGAGCAGAAGAGCTGAGGGACAGTGCCCAGGCCCAGAGTTCAAACTCCATGACTGACAAAAAAAAAAAAAGCCAACTTCTAAAAAAGTTTATATATTTACAAGAAGATTCTCTGGGCATAGTATAACAAAATTGAACTATAGAAGTTGGAAGCAATAAGCATTTTAATCTCGTAGAATTTTTGCCTGGTTTAATCTTAAAATATACAGGTTACCAATCTAGTACTAGGAATTTATTCACATTAAAAAAAACAAGAATTATTAGTACAGTGCCAGTGGCTCATGCCTGTAATCCTAGCTACTCAAGAGGCTGAGTTCTGAGGATCATGATCCAAAGCCAGTGTGGGCAGGACAGTTTATGATATTCTTATTTCCAATTAACCACACACACACACAAAAGCTGGAAATTGAGCTATGTCTCAAGTAGTAGAGCTCTAGTATTGAGCCAAAAAGCTGAGAGACAGTGTCCAGGTCCTGAGTTAAAGCTCCAGGATCAACACACAAAAAAATCCCAAAACAACAACAAAAAAAGAATTTATTGACATGGTTGCATATTAACTGTAATCCCAACACTTGGAAGCTGAGGAGGAGCATAATGAGTTTAAATTAAGCCTGGACTATATATCAAGACCCTGTCTCAAAAAAATGAATAAAAATCATGGAAAATAGTTATAATTGAAACATTAAGATAAATATCAGTGAAGTACAGCTAATGTACAGCCCAAGTTTATGGCTATAATAATTTTTATTAGATAAATAAGGAAGATTAAAAATTATTTATCCAAGTGTTTTCAAGTAAACTTCTAAAACGTGGTCAGAAAGAAACTAGAAATTTAAAAAAATAAAAGAAGAAAATCATTTAATAAATTAGAATCCTGAATGGACTGATAAATAAATTCAGAAGCTTTTTCTTGCATACCTTTTTCTGGAGGGGAAAAGTATCAATACCAATAAAAATAATATAAGAGCAGCTATAAAAATTCAGAAATATTACATGGGAAGTAGCCATAGTAGAGTAAAAATTAAAGTCATTTGAGTCATTCATATAACTATGATCTTGAAAATGTAGATAAAGTAGATTAAGAAAACTCTAATTGCCAAATTAAACTCAAGTAGAGATATACAGTCTCACCACCAGCTGGCCTCTGTCTGAAGGTCCCTGTCCTCTACATCTCTATATAGAATATAAGGTGAGGTTTTAATCAGGCTAGTTATGTCTCCATGCTGGGTCTTGAACTCAAGGCCTCTTTTTTTTTTTTTTTGATCCTTAAGACTGACATTCTCCACTTCTGGGTTTTGTTCTGATTTTTTGGTGGACTGTTAGAAATATGTCTCATGTTCTGTCTTTGAACCTCAATCCTTAGATCTCAGCTTCTTGAGTAGCTAGGATTACAGGCATGAACCACTGGCTATCAGCTAAGCTTTTGCTTAGATATTTTTTTTGCTTAAAGCTGGTGCTTTACCCCTTGAGCAACACCTCATTTATGGATTTGTGATATTTAGTTGGAAATGGATCTCTTGGATTGTCTTCCAAAGCTTTAAACCATGGTCCTTAGATCTTAGCCTCTTGAGTAGCTAGGATTATATGTGTGTCACCTGTGCCAGGCTTGAGCTGCTTTTGAGTGAGGCACTGGACATCAACTGGCTAGCAATCTGTGTTTTGCTTTACCTTTTCCAGATTCACTGGAAACATTGATTCCCTTGTTGGTGGCCATATCCCAGAACTTCCAGAAATATAGTCACCTGGATGGATGTGTGGCTCTTATGACAATGTTAATACAAGATAAACAACATTTTGTTTATAGCCTGTTTCTTTACAGTAACCTACATGTGTTATAATGGAGTACTAAAAAGAATCTCAAGTATGAAAGGAAACCATTTAAACTGCTGGGAACCTGACTTTTTCTAAGAGACAACACTAAGAAATTAAAGGTCCTCTATTATGGGGGCCTTTACACTTTGGTACTTATAACCTTGCTTCTTTTTCTATTCTCTTGGGTGAGTCTCTGCTTATCTTTTGGAAAATGGTAATCCTCCTAACGGGGTTGTTGACTTAGAATCCTGCCCATTTAACACTCCCAACAGTTCTTCAAGTCCAAGCTCTACTTTTTAGAATAATGCCACAGACCCTCTTCATATGTGGTGGCCTTGGCACTCTGCTATAGATGGACTTCCAGAAGTCCATCTATTACATCATTGCTGCTATTAGGAAGTAATAGAACCTTTGAGAGATGGAACCTTGTAGGAGGAAGTTAGATCACTGGGGATGTGCACTTGAAAGGCACATGTCCCGTGAGACCCAGCCTCTTCACCTTTCTCTCTTTTTCACTTCCTGATTATGAAAGGAATGTTTTATTTTTTTCTGCCATTCTGTGCCTTGCCACACGTTCAAAAACAAGGAGGCCAAAGGATAATGGATTGAAACCTTCAAAACTTGAGAAAAAAATCAACCCTTTTCTCTTATAAGATGATTACCTCAGGTAGTTGTTATAGCCACGGAAATCTAGAAAACTAGCACAGATACACCCTAAATTTTTACAGAACAGCTCGTTATAGGCAGACTTAAGTCTGTTCACATTCAAGTTCATTGGACTCTGTCTTCTAAGCGGCCAGCTGGTAACTGTTTAATCAAATGTCCACACAAACAATTCAAGGACAAAAATATGCTTTCTCAGAAGTGATGTAGTTCAAAATCATCAGAAGAATTGTTTAATCAAATGTCCACACAAACAATTCAGGGACAAATATTTATTCTCAGAAGAGATATAGTCTAAAATCATCAGAAGGACGATGATTATTTTCATAACTCCTTCATTTCCATAGCAGGCCAGTGTAATCAGTCCTTTTCATGTCTTCATTTTGCATTGTTATTGTTGGTAGAGGGCCTGTAAGAGATGTTCAGTATTAACAAGAACTTTACATAGATACTGTTAAAATTGTCAGAATTAAAATCTTAGGACCTCATAATAAGAACAGTGGCAATATAGACTAATAAACACCACACATACGTGCATAGAAGAACCATTCACAAAGACTCCTAGTATTGCCTCAAAAAACCTTCAAGTTTTTAATTCACAAATTTCTTTCTTTAGTGGTTGGAATAATTTGAGATGTTTTTCTTCCTGTAAGTTTTCTTGTATTTTCTGCAATGCAAATGCATTAACAATTGTAAAATATGAATGTTTTTTGAATGATTTTTAAGATTTTGATTGAAAAAGTAAAGGAAATAAAAAACCAACAGAAGTAAAAACAAGATGTTATGGTGCAAAGAGCAATGGTTAGAATTCAGTACAATGAGAGTTATCTCTCTCTTTCTCTCTCTTTTATTTGAAATAGAAAGTGTTTTGTTCTCCTGTTCTGTTTCTATTAAAACGGTTCTTATTATGAGGCCTCATGAGTCTTTTATTTCATAAACATTAAATACATCATACATGCAGAGAACTACAGTTAATATAAGGATACAATCGTAAGTAATATACAGTAGTACTTTCACATAATTACACATAGACACAGGTGATAATATTAAAGGTAAACTTAAAGTACGATAAATTCTAGTAATAGGCAAATAAAAATTATAGATGCAAGGGATAGGAGGGTATGTGTGTTTCATCAATTCCAACCTTGAGAGTTCTGGGTAGGGGAGAGAGAATAATATTTTCTTGCAGGAGGTAATGGTTGGGGTGTTTTGAAGCTCATGTAGGAGCTGGGGGTATGGTGGCACATGGCTGTAATTCTAGCACTTGGAAGCCTGAGGCAGGAGGATTGCAATTTGAAGGACAGCCTGGAGTATATAGTGAGCCTCACTAAATGAGTAAGGAGACAAATACAGAGTAGGCAGTGAGAACGTGAAGAGCACTGTGAGTGCTGGAGATGGCGGGGGCAGAGGCATGGTGGGGATGCAGAGTATCTTCAGAAGTCCAACAGTTTGGTGTCTTCGGGGAGTGAAATGGAAAGCAGCTCCTCAGGTCAGATGGCTGGAGAGGTAGCCAGGGTCCTTTAACATGGAAGAGTTCTGGGTTTCTATGAAGTATCATTAGTCAAGAAAAGCTTAGAATATAAGCTAACCTCTTCAGAAGCCAAGAAGCTACCCTGATTTCCTGCTGTCTTGTTATTTCTTTCCCCTTGAGGTGTGAAGCACCTGTCTTTGAGAGTGGTCACTAGCTGTTGCTGTTGAGCATGTCTAGCATGCCCCAGCTAGACTGCTGGAGCAGGGCAGAGTCCCAGATGTAGTGCCTCCTCTAGGTCTAGTTCTTGGGCCAGAGTGTGAATGACTCACTTGGAGGCTCACAGGTGTGGAGGTGTTGGTAGCTCTGGAATTGAACCTCCCCCTACGTTCAACCAGCAGTAGGTGCTGCCATCCCTGAGAGCAAGTAGGGAGGGTGATGAGAGGAAGTGTGGTTAAGTCTTGCTCCTGGGTCATGATGGGCTGCGTAACTTTTGGGTTCATTTTGTTACCTGGAGTTCAGGGTGCATCAGGAAGGTCCAAGGACAACGGAGCCCTGAAACACGTCACTCCTATGGTCTCTTATTAGCCTGTCAGTGACTTGGCACAAAAGACACATGAGCACTGCAATTTCTTTTGGCCTCTGGGCCTCAGCCCAGATGGCTGTGGGGCTTTTGGACCTGTCCCTAGTTTCCACCCTTTGCTTCCAGCTTATGCAACGTATCTGTGGGTTCTCCTATGTGAACAGCTGTTGCCTATCTAGCACTTCATTTTCTTTTTAGAATGTATTCATATTTGAGATCTATATATGATTGTTTTATACCATGTTTAATGGTACAAATACTATCATTTCACTATCTGTAAGATGTAATGAGCTGTACCTTATAATGTATAGCATTCTATAGTTATTACTTTATCTATACTATACTACTATTACTTTATACTATACTATAGTATAGTTGTAATCATAATTTATAATGTTTATATATAGGATTACTATAGTTAAACAAATTAATATAGCCATTATTTCACATAGTTTTGGTGTGTGTGTGTGTATGTGTTTAAAGGACCTGAAATCTCCCTTAGCAAAACTTCTAGTATACAACAATTAACTAATGTCTTCCTGTTGTTAAAGGTATTAAAGTGACGTTATTTTGGCATAATGACTATTTAAGTTCAAGGCACTACAAAAACAGCAGAGACATCACATCCCAGAGCTTTTTCTTCTTCTTTTTTTCTTTTTTGGGTCTGGTCGTGGGGCCTGAACTCTGGGCCTGGGTGCTGTCCCTTAGCTCTTCAGCTCAAGGCTAGCACTCTTCCACTTGAGCCACAGCACCACTTCTGGCTTTTTTCTTTTTGCTTATGTGGTGCTGAGGAATCGAACCCAGGGCCTCATGCATGCAAGGCAAGCACTCTACCACTGAGCCACCTTCCCAGCTCCCCGAGCTTTTTCTTAAAAGCAAAAGCTTCACTTCCTAAGTGAAAGCCATCCTCCCTGTACTAACATATAAACCAACATTCTTCCCTTCAGGGACAGAAAATTGAGGCTGTACAAAACAACCTTGTTAAATAACCCTTCTCCTTCTAGTCACTTCTCTGATCAATTAAATACCTAGGCCCAAACCCTTCTTTCATCGCTTCTTACTATTCTTCGTCTTAATTCAATATTTATGTAACTTAACTCTAGCTGCCTTTTCAAGTTATTATTTTCTTGAAGGCTCTTGTTCTATGCAAAAATGTATCAGGTACTAAAACTGCTTTTGTTGAAAAGTATACTGCTTACTTGGGCCCATGAAATAACTAAAAGCAGGAGAAACACCTAGAAGCCTGCCTCCATTTTCATGTCTGTGTTATTTGTTCTAAGCCACTTTGGAATCAAGGAGGATGGAACTGACAACATCTTTACCAGGAAGGATGGAGAAAGGAATGGTAGGACCTCCTCTGCATACTCTACCTGTGGGGGCAACAAAGACTGGTTAATCTTGACCAGAGTGCTCCCCTCAGGTGAGAACAGTGATAACTTCTCCAGAACCCTTGCTAGAAGCAGGACTGAGACGATGCTCAGCCCAGCCATACGGTGACTTGTGACTGATCATTTTGTCTATTTAAAACTAAAGCTATTTCCCACACACCTCCTGGCTCAGTGGCCAGCAGAGACCATTAAGGTTACAGCCCCATAGCAGGAAACACCTGTTTATTGGTTGTAACTCAGTGACAGACAGTGCCTGCCAGTGCTGTAGCTCCACTGTTGGACACTGCAGCCTTCTTAGGTTCTCGTCTCAGGGATTCGATGAAGTATCGGGCTGTTGCCTCCTTCCTCATGTATCCTCTTTTGCTATTTTCTCTGTCCCTCTTATCCCAGGTGGCTCTGTGTGTGTGTGTGTGTGTGTGTGTGTGTGTGTGTGTGTGTGTGTGTGTGTGTGTTCCAGTGGTGGAGTCTAGGAGTTTTTATATACACTGGCTGGTGGTCCCTATAATAATTATATATTTTGAAAAGTATACTTTATTGATTGGCCCCCACATCATTCGGATTGGTTGTTCATTCCTAATCAGATTCCTTTTGCATATCTTCTCCCCAAGGTCATGGGAAGGTTATGGAAACTAGTTGAGGCTGGGGAGGGAGTGAAACAAGATGTTCTGAAACAATTGTCTTCTTTAATTTTTGCATCTGTTTTTGGCTTGTAGGCCAAGATGCTGTCCAGGAATCCTGGGTCCTAACTAATTTACTCTCTCGAGTCCACATGTGGTGTGAAGAGACATCCTGGATACATTTCTTTGAGCTCTTGATAAAGTGAGGTAGGAAAGATAGTTGCATGTAAGTGGTTCTTGTCCAAGGGCAAGACTGATGAACTCGGAGGTTGGCTCCAGCTGTTGTAACCCCTGAGAGTTGGGGGAGAAGATTAGGAACTGAGCGAGGGCCCTGAAGAGGACTTCCCTAAGAAGACTGTCAAATAACTTGAAAAATTATATATTTATGATCTTTAAATAGTTGCACAAAGGGGTTACCATTCAATAAATCATTTATTTATTTATTTTTCTGATCCTAGAGCTTGAACTCAGGGCCTAGGCACTGTCCCTAAGCCCCTTTGTACTTTCAGCTAGTGCTCTACCACTTGAGCCACAGAGCCACTTCTGGCTTGTCCTGAGTAGTTTATTAGAGATAAGAGTTTCACAGGGACTTTCCTGCCCTGGCTGTTTTTGAACTCAAATCTCAGCCTCCTGAGTAGCTAGGATTACAAGTATAAGCCACCAGTGTCCACCAGTTCAACAAATCAGTTTTACATACAGTGAGTATTCCAATAACTTGTCCGTAAGATCAAACCAAGGGTGTCACTTACCCAAATGAGGGGATACCACCCTGATAGAGTCCCTTAGCTTCTCAGAGTGGGGTGTCTAGACTAAGGCGGGCTCCAGTGAGGTGCTCCAAGAGGACAGGTAAAGGTTTGTGATACAGCAGGTTGGGATTGGTGAGGACAGTGCCAAAGAGCCTTCAAAGTAGTAATCATTTGATGCTATCTTTTGAAAACTTGAGCATTTTAAACCAGACCTGCAACATTTATCTTCCTGGACCAGACTTTCTCGGAATAGTAAAGCTAGACTGATAAAGGCAATGGAATTTTAATGTCATGTTAATGAAGATAATGAAATCTGTGGGTGTAGATGGTTTCAGTTCTCAGACCTACTTTTGGAGATCTCCTCTTCAGATTCTGGGGAAAATGTTCAGTTAGAAAGAAGTTTTCACCTGTTTCCAAACAAATTTTAAGTTCATTTTAATATTTTCTCCTCCCTTTAGAAAATCAGTCTCTGTGCTCTGTCTCCCAAAGTGAAGGGGGAACTTCATTTCTTCTAAAGATTGCAAATGCTAATCTGATTGGTTAGAAACGAAGGCACCTATAAGACCACATTTAACTTGTGTGCATACCTGTGTACTGTGAGCTAGTTGCTTCTTAAAGAACCTTTTGCCTCTCTCCTTCCCTCTTTCTTTTTTTCTTTCTTTTCTTTTTTGTTTGTTAGCTTCAAGACTGTGTCTGGATATGCAGCCAAAGCTAGCATCAAACCTCAGTCTTCTAAGTGCTGGGATTATTATATCTGTGTACCACCATACTTGGCTGAAGAACTTCTTTCTAAGAAAATTCCATCCATATTAACGTTCTTAGATCTAGTTCCTTGTACATGTGGCCAGCGGTTTAACCAGCTCTGATGTAATCTGCTGCCCAGGAATTTGAGGTGGTAAAAGGAGATTTCCCCAGGCTTCCACATTCCAGCATCACTCACCTATGCTTGGGAGTGTTGAGTTCATGCTGGACCTGTAAATAAACACACACTCCATGGCTTCTTCCAGTATACTTTCCACCCTTTGCTGTCATGCTTGGTACTGGGAGAAGCTGACTTATATGGTCTGCTCTTTTGCCATCTTCCTCCTAAGAGAATGGGAAACACTGGCCAATATCAGAGGGAGAGAAAGGATTCAGGCTGGGGTATTTCTGTTTCCAGTTCCCTCCTTCATGTTCCTTGGTGGGCTGACTATAGCTCTTAACCAAGTTTGCTCCTGCCACATGGCACTCTGCAAATAGGCTCCTCTGCTCTGAGTTCTCCTTACAGTTCTATCTTCTTGTGTCTACAGGTCTCTGGGTAGAAGGAGCTGCGACTAGTCTTGAGATGCTGCACTACTATTGGTGATTTCTACAAGCTTTGCTCACACTTTTGTAAGTAGTTTCCTTTTTTTTTTGTTTTAAATTAAACTCTATAAAAATGATCCAATGTGAGAGATCCAACATCTCTTTCCTGTTGGGTCCTGACCAATAGAGGGCTCTGCTAGATTGTTAGTAATAACAGGTGTTTTGCTTCTCAGTTGACTGTAGTCATGTGATGACTAGCAAGTGTTGTATATGTATTTGTTGATTGGAGACTAAATTAGTAGTGGGATTTGAACTCCAATCTGTTTGCTCCAAACTTTGAATGAAGAGTTGAGCATTCCTACATAAAATTAAGTGTTGGATAGACTCAGATTTCTATGGACTGCCACTTCCCTGAGTTGCCATAATGACTGATGTTCAGATATTCCCATTTCCCAAGGAGTAACATACAGAGCAATGGTGAGGATAGAATGCCCATCAAATGAAGATTGAGGTGATTTCTTCAACTTGGAAATGAAAAGTCCAGACCACAAATTGTGAAATGACCATTGAAAAACTTTATTTGTATAGCTTATGATTTTTACATGATCAATAGCAAATGAACTCAAATGATACCTATCAGTTTTGAATTTATAAAGTTGATCTTTATTACAACTAATATTGTCTTAAGCATCATCATATGACATACAAGGAGTAAATCTGATATAACTACTTTGTCATTATATCTATGGTCATTCATAATTTCGCAGTTTCAGGTTGCAGAGTGGTGCATAGGTTTATTATAATTACATTTCCACTGTGCAGATTGTTAGAGGAACGCCTTCTAATTGTGATGTGTGTCTCCAGGGATATCCTAGCTATCCCCCTGAAGGATGCTTTTCATGGAGAGAATTCAGAGAAATATGGGGTAGAACAGCTACCAAGTCCCTTACCTTGCTGAGCCTAAAGGGGGTTCTTAGGTTTTTATAAACTTTTCCATATTATAGTTCTTCAGTGAGAAAAACTCCAAGATTTTCCTCCCTGGATTGCCAAGAAGGAATATGGTCCAGCGTGACTTGTCATAGTATAGTTCATCTTGACGTAGAGCTGCCCCTTTGATGATCTCCAGTGCACACTCTTCCTTTGGAGCTGGGCTTAAATTCATTACCCCAGCGATTGCTTCCATAGCTGTGTCTGTAGATGACAAAGAAAGAGTGCTATTATCTAAGACCAGTGGATATCTAAGACTATATGATGGAAGACCTACAGATCTACTCACAGGTTGGTAGTTAGGGACTACTTGTTAATGCTTGACCCTCATAAGCTGTGTAGGTAATACATAGGAAACTGGACCAAAGAGAAGGTTGGTACTAACAAAAGCATGCCTTCCTGGATGGAGATTTTGGGGAAGAGTTAGAGGTTTCTAACTGGGAGTTCTGAATCATGATTTTCTCTTGAATGTTTTATTTTTATTTTTTTTTATTTTTGGGTCCAGTCGTGGGGCCTGAACTCTGGGCCTGGGTGCTATCCCTTAGCTCTTCAGCTCAAGGCTAGCATTCTACCACTTGAGCCACAGCACCACTTCCGGCTTTTTTTCTTTTTGCTTATGTGGTGCTGAGGAATCGAACCCAGGGCCTCAGGCATGCAAGGCAAGCGCTCTACCACTGAGCCACCTTCCCAGCCCTCTTGAGTGTTTTAGTTGAGATGGGAGATGAATATGAGGGGAATGAAGAAAAAGGATAGAATCACGTGATGACTCATCAGCTAATGGGAACTGTCCATGGGCAAACAACCAGTATATATGATAATGACTTACTGTTAAAACACAGGCAGAACTCAGCCTTTTGCTTCCTTCCCAACCGTCACCACTTCGACTAAGAAGGCAGCTCTACCATCTCCTTTACTCACCTTCCAGGTTTTCATGTCCTTCTTGCACAGAATCCTTTCCTTTTCCTCTCTGCTGTTTCACTGAGCCACAGTCCATCTCATTCTGTAACTAATACTCATTATTCCTTAAAGAAAATGTCTTACAGCACTTGCTGTATGTTTGGGGAAGACTTGAATTTGGACTTAAGAGAGGATTTATAAAAATTGAACAAAGTGTGTCCTTGCATGGCCTAACTTTTCTCCCCTGCTGCCATGTCATGCATAAGCATGGTGCACTGATCAACAACACAATCTGGTACAGTTCCATATCATTAAATCATACGTGACTCATATCTCATTAATGTCCTTGGATAGTATTTGGGATTGTACTTAGTACTAATTCCTCATGTATTGTTTTTCTTCAAGGTATGAGAGTTCTTCACTCTCTTTTTTTCTTTTCTCACTTACGGCCTTGACACTTTTGAAGAGTAGAGATCAAGAATCAGTCATTTTGAACTGGGTGCTGGTGGCTCACGCCTGTAATCCTAGCTACTCAGGATCCTGAGATCTGAGGATTGTGGCTCAATCCTGAACTCAGGATCTGGGTGCTGTCCCCAAGCCTTTTTTTACTATTTGAACCACAGCACCACTTCTGGCTTTCTCTAGGTAGTTTATTGGAAAGAAGAGTCTCATGGACTTTTCTACCTGGGCTGGCTTCAAATGGTGATCCTCAGATCTCATCCTCCTGAGTAGCTAGGATTATGAGCATGAGCCACTGGTGCCTAGCTGTTTTAGTTATTTTTGAGATAGGGGTTGGCACTTATGCTTGGTTTTCTCTGGACTATCATCTTCCGGTTTATATTTCTCATATACCTAGTATGACAGTTGTGTGGCACCCTGCCCGGATATTGATTAGGATGAAGAGATCTTGCCCAGGGTAGTCTCAAAACACAGTCTTCCTAAGCTTTGACTCCAGAGTAGCTGAGTTTGAAGGTGTGATCCACCATGCTCAGGGTGTTCATTTTATATGAGACCAGTTTATTTATTTTTGTTTTAGCAAGTTGTGTTTTTCTTTGTGCATCATATCAGAGGGTGAATGGATCAGTGCCTTACTCCTATTGATATAGAAAAGCAGTGGCCATTGAGAGTCCACAAGAACATAAGACGTTCATCTGATAGTATCTGTTGTGGTATTTATAGCCTTCACCAATGACAAGTGCTTTATTAAATGAGAGTGCTAGTGTATTCTCCCACTGCTTCTTAGTACTTGTGAGTCAAGGAGTACAGTATCCCATTTTACGTACAATGCTAAGTAAGACACACAGTCTGATTTCCAGCCATTTATTCTAGTATTTTAACCTTACCTGTGTCTATGAGGCCAAGGATACAGAGAGTGATTGACACATTGACCTTCAGAAGTGAGTGTTCTTTCCTAATAGAAGAGAAGAATCCATCCAGAGCAAACTTGCTTGCAGAGTAGGCAGCAATCAGAGGTTGAGAGATTTTCCCTAAAATGAGAGATTATAGAGATTGGTTAAGGCTGAGGACGTAGCTCAGTGACAGAGTACAACACTTGCCTAGCATGTTCACGAGATCCTGCATTTGAACCTCAGCACAGCAAAACAAAGAAAGAACGGGTCAGTCATCATGGTACAGAGGGGTTACTGTTTCATAAGTCGAGTAAAGAATACATTTCTTTTTGGACTGTGTCACCTCTCCCTTCTTTCTCTGTTTCTCCCTCCCTTCCCCACCTACAAGGTATATAATTCATTTTCAACATAGTATCTACTGAGTACCACTGCTTCTTTTGCTCACCCTTTGTCCCTCCATTTCTTTGTCCCTTTATCCCCCTCCCCTCAAAGACAGATGAATGAACGAACAAGACAAAGAGAAAAAAAATACCGCTTGTTCCCTTGAGTTGTGATTTTTTTTTTTAAATGAGCAGTTAACTTAAGTGTAACTGTCCCTTGACACAGGTACTGCTGGTACCTATCAATAAGTATCTATTCAGTTATCAGAACTGGTATTGGCACTGCCCGGGACCAGTTCAGTTTTTCAGGAGGCAATTTTCTCATGAAAATCACACACCTGTGCCCCCAATACTTGGGAGGCAGAGGCAGGGGATCAGGAGTTGGAGGTTAGCCCTGCCTACCTGCAACTTGGGTTATACAGTGAGACCCTTTTTCAAAGAAAGAAAGAAAATGCTCATCTCTCCAAGATTTTCTTGCTTTAGTTGGTCATGTGTTATAGTTCTGGCCAGTGAGCAAATCTAACAGGAAAGACAATGATTTCCTGATTGAAAAAAAAAAGAGATGGATCTGAGTGTCATGCAGCTTTTATATTATATCCTTTCTCCCCCTTTTTCCTAAATGAACTTACATGCAATGCTTAGAATCATAGAAGAGCTGGAGCAAAAGCTTAATATTGAGGTTAATGAAACAAAACGTGGAATGAAATAAATCCCAAGACCACCAAATCAGCCCTGGTTTTATCTACTATATGTGGGGTTTAAATATGACAGAATGCAACTTTCTACTGACAGAAAAATAATTGAGCTAGAGCAAGAAGACAATATATAAACACATTTATTACACCCTTCTTAATGTATGATTATTCGAACAGAATAGTAAAAAGATATGCAGGCACAGAATGCTTTATAAAATGTAAAATTTCTATATGTCAAACAATTACTGTAATAACACCACTATAAAGGCAAAGGACAAATAATAAGCCAGACTGACCAGTTTATTAGACAGACAAAAGCTTGCTATTCTGAATCCTTTATTTTAACAAAACCTTTTATAAGTAAAAAATACAAATCCATAATTTTAGGTAACTATTCCAACTTCCTCCTAGATGATGAGATGTGGGTTGGGATAGCTCATAACCATGTTTCAGGAATGGGTGTGTTACTGACACAGGGTGTCCAATCTGAGCACCATCTACCATCAGACTACTGGCTTGTCCAGAGATGGCCAATGGCCCAAGCACAGCTGTAGCACACATTGGTGGTCATCCAATCAGTACTTAGTTTTCTTGTCTTACTCTCTAGCCGATAGTTGAACTCATGCTGCTACCTGTTGCAGATACTTTTAGCATTCTCTCAACATATCTTTTCCTCTTTTACGACAGTAAAACCTTTGATTTGTTTCTGTACTCATGGTTCTCTGGAATAAAGGTCACATCTTACAGCTTCCCTCAGCCAGATATTGCAATGTGCCTTCATTCTGTCCAATGACAGGGAGTAGAAATGTATCATGTAATGTATGGGACATGTCCTTAAGCGACAAGCCAGACTCCTCAGTTTCCCTCCTTTTTCTCTGGGAAGGTAGGTATAGTGACCATGGCTCCAAGCAATCGTGGACATTAGGTAGAAGCCTTGGTTTACCCTATAACTTGTATAACCCACTGTTACTTGGTTATTTTGATCTTTTGCATCTGAGAGCTGAATTTAAACTATATCAATAGCTCTCCTTACTTCTATGCACCCCAGTCTGAAATATGACACCATCTCTAACCCTAGGTATAGATTGTATTATATTTTTATTTAATCTCATGCTTTTTATTCATTACTGATATAGGAATGGACATGTAACTCATTTTGGACCAATAAGACTTGAGGTGAATCTTGTTGGATTGACTCAAAATGGTTTTGCTTTTATATATTTTTTTTCTGAGAGTGTTTCTGAGAGTAGTAATTTGTGTGTGTGTGTGTGTGTGTGTGTGTGTGAAAGAGAGAGAGAGAGAGAGTATGTACTGGGGCTTAAACTGAACTCGGGGCTTGGGTGCTGTCCCCTAACTTATTTGTTCCAGGTTGACACTCTGGAACTTGAGCCATTTCTGATGACCAGGTTCTTTTTCTTTTGGTAGAAATTTTGTACATGGATGTGGGCTGGAATCACTGCAGCTAGCTCTCTGTTAGCCTGAGTATAAAGCCACACGTAGAGAAGAGCAGAGCCAAGAGAATGATGGGGACATTGAGCATGAGCCAGATCAGCTGTGAAGCCTGTGCTACATCTGCTACATCCAGTTTTGTCAATAATTGTCCTTATTGTTTACACCAAAATTAGATCTAAATTATTTATAGCAATAACATGGTTATTTAAAGTATTTATACTAGGATGACCTGTCTATGAAACCCGAGGATGCCATTTCTCAGCTATAATTTGTGGATAATAGTATTACCAGGCTGAAATAACCCAGGCATGCACTAGCACAACCTCTGGCACATAGGAAGCATTCAGAGAATGCTCATATTGTTAAGAGAATTAATATTCAAATTGGCAAGAAAAATATGAGCTATTCAAAAAGTCATGCTGGGACAAATAGCTAATTGCTTGGAGAAGAGAAGGATGCCATTCTAATAAATGAATTTAAATTGCATTAGAGAGTGCATGTGGAATAATAAAATAAGATATAGGTGGTACTTTTAAAGCATGAAATCAAAGGCATTCACTGTGAAGAAGATAAAAGCAGGTTGAATATACTTATTATATTTTTTAAATACATATACATAGCGATACAATATATAATGTGTTACATATGAATAGATAATATATAGTAGATGATATATTATATATAATATATTACTTAATATATTTAAAATAGTTTTTAAATTATATATACATATATATATGTATATATACATATATATACATGTATATATATACATGTATATATATGTATATATATATAGTTTAAAACACTGATTTGTATATGGTATCCCATGCCTATTATCCCAGCATTTGGCAGACTAAGGCAAGGAGAATCAAAAGACCAAAGCCAATGTCAGCTATGCAGTGAGACCCAAAACAAAATTGGATATGTGGCTTAAATAGTAGAGCAACTGCCAGGCCCTGAGTTCAATCCTTAGTACTGCCCCAAATCAAACAAAACAAAACCTAAAACAAACCCAACCCCAAACAAACAAAAACCATAAAACCCTGCAATATCTTAGAAATGCTTAGCATTGTATTTCACACATTGGAAGAGAATATTTTTCTTGCCTTAGAAGGTTGGTTCCATGACAGGTAGTGTGCACACTGGCTTGAACATGTACTATGAAGTGAATAACACAAGGATTCTAATTGTTACCATTGGATTTTTCTTTTTGCCAGTCCTGGAGCTTGAATTTAGGGCCTGGGCACTATCTCTGAGTGAGCTTCTTTTGCTCAAGGCTAGCACTCTACCACTTGAGCCACAGCACCAGTTCTGGCTTTTTCTGTTTATGTGGTACTGAGGAATTGAACCCAGAGCTTCATGCATGGTAGGCAAGCACTCTACTACTAAGCCACATTCCCAGCCCTACCATTGGATTTTGAATCAAACATCGTATAAGGTTGGGGCTGAGGTGTCCATTTCCAGGCACAGAAAAGCAACCTCCAAAAAATAAGCAGGAATAAGAGGCAAATTTTAGCACAGAAGTTGGCGCTGTTATTATTATTATTGTTGTCATTATTATTTAGCTAAATAATTATTTATGTGTCACTTTAAGGATCCAGATTTAAATAATTGCTCAGAATTGCCAGATTAATCAGTGAGAAAACCAGAAATCAACTTTGACTTTAGTGGTTCACACTTTCAAGTACTAGGTGGTTTTCAATCTACAGAGACCATGATTCTTTTTTATTTTAACTTTATTTTTATTATTTTGGAGGAAGAAAAGTTATAGCAAAACCCATCATATACTCCCCTTTGTAAGTACTTACATAACACTTTTAGGGCCAGACATGTTATTAAAATAAGAAAAATGTTTGGATTTTGTAAAGTGGTTTGGGGTGTATACTGTATATTAAAACACACCCCAGAAAGGGAGGAGAAGAGGCAACATGTAAGAAAATATTTTTTCTGCTTGAGAACATCTTAACTTAATTAGGTAGAGCTCATTATGAAAAGGAAATCTTTAGTTTTCAGAACTTTGTTTATTTTCCTCATAGATGTTTGGATTTTAGACTTGCAAATAAATGTTATGAGCCAGTCTAGGCTCACTAAAGGAAGGCTGGAACTCATTTTAAAAAAAGCAGAAAAAGGAGTATAGAAAAATCTCTCATTCTCAACAACTTTGGGGCAATGAATTAAAGGAGGTTTCCTATTCACCGATGTTAGTCTTTTTGTTGTTGTTGTTGTTGTCAGTGGTGGGGCTTGAAGTCTGGGCCTGGGCCTCAGCTCTTCAGTTCAAGGCTAGGGCTCTACCACTTGAGCCACAGCACCACTTCTGGTTTTCTGGTGGTTTATTGAAGATAAGAGTCTCATGGACTTTCCTGCTCAGGCTGGCTTTGAACTGTGATCCTCAGATCTTAGCTTCCTGAGTAGTTAGGATTACAGGCGTGAGCCACTGACGCCCAGCTAAATTTTACTTTTTCAGCTTCAGCTGAGATTCAGACTGGGAAGACCAGGAACTGTCAAAATGTGTACACATTCTTCAGGGAGGTTCTAGACTGTCTCTGTATTTACATGGGTTGTGATAACACAAACGCCAGAAATGTTTATAAGACATAGGCCTCCAAAGGGCTGATGTTGAGGGGTTGAGAGCTAGAGCTCATTAGCAGTGTTACACTGATCCTCCAGAAGGGCTGGGGGTTTCCCTTCAGCTCAATCTTTGTAGGAGGAACTTTGAAGGGACTTGTAAAGAGCTTGTCCCCAAGGGTCTGACAAGGGCAAATTGTGTTTATACAAGAAGACTCTCCTTTGTGGATGGGCCGAAGAGCAGTCTACACTCTTCTTATCACCCTGGACCTATTTCCAATCCTGTCCAAAAAAACAAAACCAAAAACATCCCAACTTGAAGTTCTTCATATTTTATTCTGTATTTGCATTATATTCCCTGGACCTGCAGGAAATAATATAACCAACTCCTGCCAAATCACAGGAAAACATAGTAATACTCCAGAGGGATTCTGAGAAGGTATCCCAGGAACAGACAGGAACAGATGATCATCTACCCAGTGCTCAGAAAGCAGAGGCTCTGAATGGCTGCCCAGGCCAGAGGAGACCAGTGCTCCCCTAGCTGGGGACTAGCCAAGTAAGACTTTCTCTATCTCTTAACTTCTCTGCATTTTTCATTTGTCTAAATCCAGGCTAGAGGGAGTCTGGTGAGAAAAGAAGAGATGAGAAAGAAGAAACATTTATCTCTCCTTCCCACCAGCAACAGGTTCCAGCTTGAGATAAGCAGCTTTTGTTAAATTATGCAAGACTAGACATTTTAACATTTTAATATAGACCATTCTTGAGACTGGAAGTAGCCAGAGGGTCTTATATTACCCAGAGTGACTAGAAAAAGATTATACTCTGCCCTATATGACATGCAGGTTAGGGAGGAACAGGTTCTCAAGGAGCAGGTTTGGACAGGCAGTAGGGTGAAAGTACCTTGTCTCTCAGCTCCCCCACTCATGGTCCCCTACAAGATCTACTTGTCCACCATTAAAAAAAATTGTGCCAGAGTATGAGCTTCAGTAACTCAAATTCATGTGATTAAATATACTGTTCCACTACACATGAAATAATCATAAAAGTGAGGGGAAGATATGCCTAAGTGCTTTTGTCCATGATTAAGTTTTGGTTTACATACAGAGAAGGGCAGCTAGATTCTCTTCTAGAAGTTTTAAACCACAGAACAGCAGAGCTTATGGTTACATTTTTTTAAAAAGCAGAATATGAGACAAGGGGCCTGACATGTGTGACTGTAGATATGGTCTTTAATGGGACAGAATGTTTGTAATTAGCGCTGTCCCAGAAATGTTGGGACATAGCCACCATAGAAATAGCAGAGTGAGCTGGCAGAGAAGCTGTTCACTGAGCCTTGTTAGCTGAACAGAAAAGGTCAAAGGGAGGCCGTGGTGCTTTTCTTTATCTCTTCCCTTCCCTCCCCACTCAGCAGGCTTGCTGAGATTTTGAAATTATTTCTGTTTCAAAGGTGAATTTTCAACTGCTTTAATTGATTGCTCAGAACCGTGTGCAGGATTGGAAATCTTCATTCCTGACTTTCTTCAGACTTTCACAGGGACCTCTGGCAAATGACAAATGAGCTGCATATTCTATTTTTTGATGCTCCTCATGCTTCCAAGGCTAGAAATTCATCAGAGCTCCAATTCCTCCCTCCCTCCCTTTTTCTGAATCTTCCTAAAAACCTTCCCTTGTAATCACAACTCTATAGTTCTTTTGGGTTAAGTCAAGTTCTAATAAATCCATCTGTCTTCTCTAGCCTTGAGGAACTGAGATGTCACTGTTAGTATTGAGTCAAGTCCACTGATAATGGAAGCAATAAGGGCAGATGGTCCAGGGAGAGTGTGTGGAGTAGATAGAAAAATGTGTTTAGGATTGAAGAATCCCAAAGAAACCGACAATGGAGGTTGTAGAGATGAAGAGAACCCTGAAAGACTGAAAGACCACTGAGTGCTGGCAGATGAAATCAGAGGAGTGTTTGGACTGGTGGCAAGGGAGATTGGTTGATGGTGAGGGAGGATGGAATGGTGTTGAAACAATGCAAAATGCTCCAGAGATAAGTCATGATGAAACCTGTTAGCCAACTTTCCCAAGGGTGATTTTAGCAAGGTGATTCCTGTGCAGGTGCGAGACTTGAGTAACAGTATGTGAAATGGGGTTTCTCCTATTATCCTCGAATATCAGCAGATCTCCTAAGGCAAGAATAAAAGAACAGATCTGCGGAAGCTCCTCAGTCACAGAGTAGGCCCAGCCAGTTCTACCAGCATGACCAAATCCTCCATGGCCAGCCTAAAGCCAATGCTTGGAAAAGGGTTGTCGGTCTCTGATGTGTTTTTAGGACTTGAGGTAAGAGAGGTAGTCACAGTTCCTTCCCCTTAACTCACAAAAGAAGAGATCATTGTCTGGAAGACTTTACAGGTGTCTTCTGGAGTTCCAGGCCTGGTATTTGGCTCATACATAAACGTCTAAAGGTGAGATCTCAGCAGAGCTGGAAACTGTCTTCACTTGAGAACAAAGTTAAACACATTGTGGGACAGAGTATATTGTTCTAACGGTTTAGTCTACAGCAAATGGTGATCATGTGGACGGAGGCTAACTTTGGTGGGTAAACTGAGCCCAAGAATCCTGGGAAGATCCAATTCCTAGAGCAGAGAAGGAAGCTGAGCCTAGAAAGGCTCTTCTCACACCTAGGAAGTGGTGGTATTGGGGGGTGGGCAGGGGAGGAGGTTAGAGGTGTTTCCTGCAGGGGATCTTCGAAGAGCCCCTGAAAAAGCCTCCTACCACCAGCCCCTCAAAGCCGATCACACTTCCTCCACATCACTTGACTCCTATGATTGGGATGGCTATGGTTTTCTTTTGAAATGATTTCAAACCTACAGGAAAGTTGAAAGACGAGTACCCACAGCCTTGTTGCTTTTCCCTGAGTCATTTGAAAGTTAACTGCTGTAACGGAGGTCACTGGTAGCCTCCTGTCTTATCACCCTGAATATGTTGGTGACAGCGTCTCATGTAATAACCACCATCATTTAGGAGTTCCCCAGGGTTTCCTATTACAATTCATGAAAAACTACTTAGCTTAAGACAACAGAAGTCATTCTTACAGTTCTGGACTTGAGATGTGCGCCATCAGAGTGTTGGTTGGGCCTTGTTCTTGCCAGTGAGTGGCCCCTGGGGAGAATCTTTCCTGGATGTCTGCATTCTTGGTGGCTCAGTCACTCTAATCTCCGCCTTTCTGAACCTGGTCTTATCTTCTCTCCCTGTTTTTTTTTTTTCTTATCCTCTTTCTCTTTTAAGGACACTGGCCAGTCAGTTTAGAGCTCACTCTAATAATTTAGGATGATCTCATCCTTGACTTAATTACATCTTCAAAGTCCTCTCTTCACTTCTCTTCCCCCTTTTCTTAGCCCTCTTCTCTTCTATTCCCCTTCTCCCCCCTTCTCCCATCCTCTCTTCCTCCTCTTCTCTCCATTTCTCCTTCTTTCCCCTTTCCCCTGCCCTCCCTCCCCCTCCTATTTTTGAAAGAGTCTCACTGTGTAGCCTAGGGTGTCCTCAAACTTGAGACCCTTGGCCTCAGTCTCCTGAATGCTGTGATTATGGGTATGAAACATCACATCAACATTGTGTTCCTTCCTTCCTTCCTTCCTTCCCTCCCTCCCTCCCTTTTCTTTCTCCCTCCCTCCCTCCTTTCTTTCTTCTTTCTTTCCTTCCTTCCTTCCCTTCTTTCCTTCCTTTCTTTCTCTTTCTTTCTTTCTTTCTTTCTTTCTTTCTTTCTTTCTTTCTTTCTTTCTTTCTTTCTTTCTTTCTTTCTTTCTCTCTCCCTCTCCCTTTCCCTCTCTTCCTTCCTTCCTTCCTTCCTTCCTTCCTTCCTTCCTTCCTTCCTTCCTTCCTTCCTTCCTTCCTTTCTCTCTTTCTTTCTTTCCTCCTCCTCTTCTTCTTTTGTGGTAATAAGGTTTTGAACTCAAGAGCTCTATCACTTGAGCTATGCCTTTAGTACTTTTTATTTTTCAGATAGGGTCTTGTGTTTTTACCTGGGCCAGCCTCAGACCTTGGGCCTGCTACCTCTGCTCCTCATATGGCTAGAATTCCAAATGTGTGTACTATACATAGTCTTTAACATTTTCTGTATTTCCTCCCTACTTCCCTTCTTCCCTCCTTACTTCCTGTTTGCCTGCCATTGTAATAGGTATATGTTGATAACTGAATATAGTTCTGATTTGCTTTACCTTAATAAATAGGGATGTCCAGCATCTGTTATGTATTAATTGTGCATGTAATATCTCCTTTGCCCATTTTTAATTTGTTTTTGTTGTTGTTGAGTAAGGTGGTACTTTGAGATTTTGTAAATACCCTGTATCTTATTAAATATCAATTGATGCATCCTGGCTGAATTATTACTGTAATGATTGCAAATTGGTGATTTTCAAATTTCACTATTCTTCTATATTATTTATTATTTGGCTTTTCACTACATGGAAAAGACTTCTCTCCCCAATTATGTATTCATATATTTATATCACCATGAAATTGTCTTCCTGTTGTATATAATAAGTTATAATCTATTATTTTTTATTATTTTGATGTTTTAGTAGTCCTAGATTTGACTAGTGGGCTCCCTTTGAAGTTAATAATCTGTGTCCCAGTAATGTATATCTGTTATTCTTTTTTGGGATTTTTGTCTATTAGCATCAATTAGTTGTACAGAAGCTTTCATTTTAGCATGTCCACTTATATATACACTGAATCTTGATCAGAGTCATTCCTATACCTATTATTCTTTGAGCATTTCTTTGCTTACTGAGGAAACAAGATTTTTAGGTTCATCTTGTATCTTTTTAGTAGAGAAAAATAGGTAGAAAACAAAGTCTGGGACCCAAGTGTGTTTTCAGGTTTTCCCAGTGGACCATGAGAGGGGAACATTGTCATGTATATAGGTAAACACATCTATGTTTCTATACCTATCCATGCATGTTAAAAAAATTAACCTCCCAGTTTAGAAAAGGATCCATTTTCATGTTCTCCCCTTTCATATTTGTAACATCAGTGGTGAAAACCTCATTCCCAGTATCTAGGCTCTATTTTACTTAGGTGAGGTATGCCCCTTGCATGTGACAATGCTTCCTTGGCCTCTGCTTCCTCCGTTTGGATGCTTCTCTCATTGGCCTGTGCCTTCGCCTCCCATGCATGAATGCCTTCTTCATCTGTGTTGGACTGCTCCTTTGCCTTGTCACCTCACTGCGCCAGTGCCATGTAGATAGCCTTCTTGGCTCATCTGGGCTCTCAAGCCTCACACAAGATATCACTGCTGAGCTTGTGGGGATGCCCTCTTCACGTCACCCCATCTTCAGTATCCACATATTCCAAGACTCCTCCCTGATAGTCCTGCCCCTTCCTGCTCACATCTGCCGGACTGTGCTGCCATTTCCCTCCTCTATGAAGACATCTCCCTCTCTCATTCCCCTGCAATGGCTTCTAGATTGAATTATTCAGTGCTAAGGACATCCAATGGTCTACGGTACACCACACAATTCTATATGATGAAAAACTGCCCTACACCAAAGGACAGAGGTGTCTCCATTAAGAAGTCCCACCACCAAAGCCTAGAAACATCAAGAAAACAAGGAGGGGGAAATGTGGTCATCTGTCATCATCATAGTCTAAGACAAGTCATGAAATTAGAAGTCCAAGCACTAGCAAGCCATTTTGCTTCCTATGCATTCAAGAAGAATGTATTGACTATTTGTCAGATTTGTTAGCTTGGGAGAGTCCAGGATGAATGAACAGAGTATCTGCTTTTCAGGAAGGCACGGCCTACTCTTTGTTGATGGAAGGCTGTACTTCACCACTTCGTAAGCCAAGTAGTTATGACATATTATTTTGTGTACCAAGAAATAAAAAGCCTGCCAGTAGAGCAATGACATGATTCTTATCCCTTGGAATTTTTACTTTATAACTTGTTCGGAGTTCCTTTAGACTTATATAGACATAGTTTAAAACCCATGCATCATTTTGCTGCACTCAGAACAATTTCTCACCAGGCAATATCATCCCTTAGTGTGTAGTATTTCTTCAAAGAGTGTTTTCCAAGTAACTCTTTTACAACTCTTTTTTTTGTTTGGTGGTATTTTGGGTTGAATTCAGGGACTTGTGCTCACTTAGTTGGTGCTCTATCACTTGAACCATGACTCTGGTATAGGTTTTTGTTGATTATTTCAGAGGTAGAGTCTCACAGATATTTCTCCCTGTGCTTCTCATGAACTTTGATCCTTCATATTTTAGCCTCCTGCATAGTTAGGATTATAGGCATGAGCCACCAGCACCTAGCCTATTTTACAACTTTTGATGGTGGCATTTTCTTGGTCTTCTGATATGACGTTATTGATATTTTACCAGATAGTATAAGCATAGTATAGTATAAGCAGATAGTATAAGCAGATAGTATATTAGTATTAAATAGATTCAATATATGAGCTAATATAATTGCTGTATTGAATTTTGTGTATATTTCAGGGAACTTGGGAATTTTTTTTGCTTTAGTTGTTTTGCTGATTCTGTGATTGGAAATCTGTTTTCACATTCTCACTAACAGAAGAACAGAGTTTCATCTGCTTCTGGGTATTTTTCTTTCTTTGTTATCATAGAACTCTTAGGATGAGATTTGGATGGTTCCTATATAAATTTGATTTATCAATGTTAAATTTACATTTGCCTAGCAAGTACAAGATCCTGGGTTCACACACACACACACACACACACACACACACACACACACACACACACACACACACGAATTATGCCAGGTAGCTATCTCTCTCTACGTATCCAGTCACACTTAGGTGTAATTTCTAAAATGTTATATCAAATAGTTATGTTTTACCAGTATACACACAACTCAATTGAAGTGATGACAATGTAAACAGCAATGGCTACGTTGTATACACAAGTTATGACAGTTATGCTACAACCATTGCTGACCATTGTAAGATACATCTTTCTTTGTTGTTAAACTGTGTATAATATACAGTTTATAATAATTGAAACACATCATAACCATGAACCTCCCTTTGCTCTAATTCTATATTCACTGAGGAATGTTACAATAATTAACTTGTTTTTCTAAATTGTTCCTGATATCTTGGGCATTTGGATGATTTGGAGATATTAACCCTGGCTAATAAAAGCAATTTTTAGGATAGGATATACAAGTGGTTTAGAATTGTCTACTTTATTTCTATTCTAACTTTGTCTTTCCTCTGAACTCAGATGATTAGACCTGACCAAATGATTGAACCTTCCTAGGGCTTAGATGGATTTATTTATATAATTCAGCTGGACCAATTAGACATTGCTTCTTTGGGGAGAATGTGGAGTTGAGAGATTGAGAGACAATAATAGTTGTCAATGAAGCAGAGGCCTAACATATGTTGAGGATTCTCATGTTGAGAAGAGGATTGTGGCATCCAGGTTGAATTATGTTCCAAATGAAGCAGAGAATAGGAGAGGGGGGGGGAGGAAGAGGGAGGGGGGGAAGAGAGAGAGAGGGAGGGAGAAACAGAGAGGGAGGGAGAAACAGAAAGGGAGGGAGAGGCAGAGAGGGAGGGAGAGTTACAGAGAGAGAGAGAGAGAGGCAAGATGAGCAGAGTTGCTGGGAGCAGCAGGTACAATAGTGTCATCCCTGGGAGATATTGAGGAGGCCTCATTTCCTGGCTGCTTCTTAGTTACAGTTCCCACAAGGCTGGCTGTCTCTGTAGGGACGGACTGAGAGGAATGTATTCCCCAAGTGGACCAGTGAATTGGCACTCCTTCAAAATAACATTCTCTAAAATGTCGTTCTGCATTTGTTTAGAGACTATAGGGAAAAATTACTTTTCTAATGCTAGAAATAAAGGGCTTATTTTTATGTGCTTATTATGAGTGAGTTCTTGAACTGCACAGATCCATGGGAAAATAATTTAAAACTCATAGAGTAAAATCAGTTAAGCTGTATATTATTTGGGTCTGTCCTTCCGCTGGCTATGATGGATGGCTAATTTAGGCACATATTAATTGGCTAGCTTTAGCCTTGGTATTTCTGCTTATAGAGCCACTAATACATTCAAAAACATCTGATGACAAATGTTTTTATTTACACATCTATGACAGAACTGATGGTTATTCCTTGATAGATGTTTAGCATTACATTTACTGGGTGAAATAATGTGGATACTTTTAAGGCTACTGGTACATATTATAAAATTGCTTAAAACAAAATGAAAACATGAAATACTATACTTTTAAATCAATAGTGATAAACCAGTTCAAATGAATAAAAGGGATTAGAAATATAGCTTAAGGCTAGAAGGCTTGTCTAGTGTGAACAGGCCCTGTGTTGTTGAATCCTGGGCACTGCCAATAAATAAGCAGACAGAACTACATCCTATTCCACTGGAGTATTTGAGAATGCCCACCTTGCCATTTTGCAGCATTAACAAAGTTTTTTCAGGTGGTAGTATGAGTACCTAGAAAGCTTGAAGCCCTGACTCAATTCTCATTCTGTCAAACAAACAAAATGATTGATTTCGACAATTGACCATCTCATAGGCACAAGCAACAACAACAAACCCTAACAAATAACAATAATATACCACTAGTGTTTAGTAGCCATTTTTGAATCTGTTTACTCATGAGATTGAGTCCTCTATTTTAAAAATTATTCTAACAAAATTTGCACCAAACTCAGTATATAGTAAGCAATTCAGAAGTGAAAAGCAAAAGCTCTGTTGACTTCATAGGACATGTGAACATAACTGTTATGTGACATATCTGTTTAAGCATATGATTTTTGTAGTCATATATAAACAAACTAACATAATATTTTCCTACAGTTTAAAAGTCTGCCCCTAGAAATGGCTGTTGAGATTGCTTCCAGTGCTTTTACAGTGATAAATAATGCAGTTCAAATTGGCTCACACTGGAATGTGGGTTCTATGACAGGTACCTGGCCTTGGCAGAGCCCTGACATCTGGCCCAGTGCATGACTCAGAGTTGATGCCTAATAAGTATTTTCAAGTGAGTAAATAAATGAATGGCTATTTGGGAAGCACTTGTATAAATCTGTTTGTGGAGGCTTGTCAGAAGTAAAGTTATGCTTTCATTCTCCAGCTATTCTTCTTCTTGATGTTTACCAAGTGAATTAGGCCTTGAAATCAATACTTATTTTAATTAAAAAAAGTCTTCCTTGGGTTAAGAAGAAACATTCAAAGCTGCCTATGTTTTAATTATTTTCATTTTTATATTTAGGGTTGCCCTTTTTCAGAGTTTGCAACAAGAACTTGCACAGAAATGGACTTACTGTATTTTGTTAGTAAAGTTTCCCCAACATTTCATTTAGGGGCAAGGTTATGGAAAAACTTCACAGGACCAAAGATATTTTTTTGTGGTATTGGTGATCAAATCCAGCACCTGGTAGATACAGGCAAGAACTCTACTGCTGAGCTATATTCCTAGTCCTGATAAAAGATATAAGTAGCCTATAAACTTGAGATTCGTTACTGAGTTAACAGACTTAACAGCCATTGGTTGAGATGGAGTGTTGAAATCATCCTTTTGCCTGGGCTAACCTCTAACCTTGATCCCCTGATCTCTGCTTCCTGAGTAGCTGGTATTCTAGACTTGAGCCAATCATGCTGGGCATCTTTATCTATAAATAATTATGTACAAATGGACTTAAAAGTATTCTCAAGCTTCTAGGGGAAAAAAAGATAGATTGCTAACAGCTAGTTTTCCTGTATCCTTGCTGACCAATGCTAGATGCATGGCTGAAGGGATGTGAAAAAAATGCAGTCAGAGACTAGTAGAAATTTAGATGATGGAATCTTAAAAAGAGAGAAATAAACCTTAGTCAGATGGAGTCTGGAGAAGCAAAGTCCTTTGCAGCAGTGACAGTAGGTCTGAAGGTTATTTGTCTTCTGTTATTTGCCTTTGAGTGTGTGTGAACATTTTTGCTCAAGGCTAGCATTCTACCACAGATATATTTCTATCTTCTTTTATAGAGGTTAATTGGAAATAAGTATTTCATAGAATTTCCTGCCCAGACTGGCTTCAACACACAATCCTTAGATCTCAGCCTCTTAAGTAGCTAGAATAACAGGTGTGAGCCACCGGTGTCTGGCTGTTTTTGCTTTTTTTCCCTCTCCCTTTTCCATAACCCTCCTGGAAAGACCCATACATGTGAAAATCAGTGGAACAGTGCAACTACAGAGACGACAACAAAGCCAGCATGGGGAAATGCTAGAATCAGGAATAGACTGGCATTTGTGTCCCTTTGTGCAGCACAAGGTTGATGAGACAAGCAGTACCTGCGAGCCCGATGCCATCCCAGCCCAAAGGGAAGACCTCCTTAAGAGGAATCCAGCTAAGTAGGTAGAGATCAGAAACGTATGCTTGATTCTAAAGTGGGTGGGTACTTTGGAGAGGTGAGAAAAATTTCCCTCACCCTATCAGAATTCGGGAAAAGTGCTGCTGAGCTTTTCTGTAATCTACTTCTTCCCTAGGACGCCTGCCCACACTGAATCAGTGAATCTGAGTGCACAGGCTCAAAGGGGAATTTCATCTAAAGATGAGTATGCCTCGCATCTACCCCTGAGAGGCTGCTGTTAATCAGTGGACACTTCACTGTCCTAAGAAAAAGCCTGTGACAGGCTGGAAGCAAAATGGTGCCTAACTGGAACTTCTCTGTAATTCAGTGTACTTAATTCAAGGGGTAGATACCCACACAAAAATCCAGGATATGGATGTCCCTCGTGTCATTGTTAAGTCTAGCGATAAAGTTCCCCAAAGGTAACCAACTGGAGCAGCCAGAGAGCACTTACCCTTGCCCACTTCCATATCAAGACATGCTAGTGACCAACAGTGTTAGGGAATTCCCCTTATTTATTTTGTACTTGGGGTGCTGCCAGGACGCACACATAGCACAACCTGAGTGGAGCAAAGAGAGGGAGAGGCAGAGTACTGCTCTCTCTCCAACTTGCTGGGCTACTGTGGTCAAAGTTCTAGAGTGTGAACTGACTGAGCAGGGAAGAGCTGATCCATTTTATTGACAGACCTTGGCTGGCAGTCAATCTTACTCTCAACAAAGAAGAAAAACTATTCTTTTTTTTCCTCTTTGTATTAAACAGTGGCTTATTCTACCTGCCTATTCCTCACGCTATTACTCATTTTTAAAATTCCTTTACCATCCCGGCTATTAGACCCCTTTCCAACAACAACTAAATTATGTAACTATACATTAGTAACTGCCTCCAGCATCACATTCTATTCTCCTTATCCCAATCTTCCCTACTCCGTATCGCTTTCCTCACCCTCCTTCCTCTTAATAGCTTAGTTCTAAACTTTACAAATAGTACTTTTATTTGTCTAATCTTTGTAGTAACTAAAACCACAGCCTCTTGAATATATAACAGGATTAATCATGTTGATAGTGTTACCATTTAACTGTTTATAAAATCCGGATGTGTTTGGAATTGGTGAATTTATGAGTAGAGCTACATCCCCAATGCCAGCAATAGAAAATGGCTCATCAACCCAGCCAACACTCACTTCTCAGAATATAGAGGACAAATTAATGGGATGACTTCAGGCAACTAAAAACCCAAACCACAAATGAGTAAATCTCAACAGAGAAATAGAAGAAATATGAGGAAGCAAGGAAATACAAAACCTTTAGAAACCAAAAATTATGCAGCAAGGGAGCAGAATGACAGTGAAGAGGAGGAAACCTCATATACTGAGCTAAAAGAATGATGTTAAGGATGTCCAGTAAAATGAAGGAGGACATTTGCAAGCAATTACATTAATTCAAAGAGGACACAAATATATAAAGGATGTCAGTGTGAACACAAATAAAAAGCTAAATGAATGGCAATAAAATAAATAGCTAAGTAAACTGAAAGAGACTATAAACAGCTAAAAGAATCAAAGAAGAGCTGGGCTCCAGTGGCTCACGCCTATAATCCCAGCTACTAAGGAGGCTGAGATCTAAGGATTGCAGTTTGAAGCCAGCCCATGCAGGAATCCATGATACTCTTTTTTTTTTTTTTTGGGGTCCAGTCGTGGGCCTGAACTCTGGGCCTGGGCGCTGTCCCTCAGCTCTTCAGCTCAAGGCTAGCGCTCTACCACTTGAGCCACAGCGCCACTTCCAGCTTTTTTCTTTTTGCTTATGTGGTGCTGAGGAATCGAACCCAGGGCCTCAGGCATGCAAGGCAAGCGCTCTACCACTGAGCCACCTTCCCAGCCCTCCATGATACTCTTATCTCCAATTAACCACTTGAAAACCAGAAATGGAGCTGTGACTCAAAGTGGTAGAGCACTAGCCTTGAGCAATAATCTCAGGGACAGTGCCCAGGCCCCGAGTTAAAGCCCCAGGATCAGAAAACAAAAACAAAAACAGCATGATATCAGAACAAATAGACCTGAAGGTGAATGGAACAGATTAGAAGGCTCTGAAATGAACCCACATACCTACAGGATTTGATTTTTGACAAAAATAGCTAAAAATTTATGTTGGGAAAGCCTCTTCAATAAACTGTGAAAACTGGGTATCTGCATGCAAAAGACTGGAATCCTCTTGTACCAATATTAAGTCAAAACGGGTCAAAGACATTAAGACCTGAAACTTTGGAAATACTACATGAAAGAATAGTGAAAACACGTACTGGTGTGGGCAGGAAGGGCCTATATATCAGAAATCTATTGACTCAGCAAATACAAGAGTTGACAAATAAGATTGTATCAAGGTGGAAAATTTCTGTACAGAAAAAGATGCAGTTACCAAGCCAAAAAGACAGCCTACAGATTGAGAGAAAATCTTTGCCAGCCATACATCTTATGAGTGCCTAATAACCAGAATACATCAGAAGCTTAAAAAACCCAAAGAATCAACACAATTAGTAAATGGAAAAATGATTGGAACAGGCATATCTTAAGAATCCAAATGATCCATAAATACATAAAGAAATGCCCAACATCTCTGGTTGTAAAGGAAATGCAAATAAAAATGACACAGATTCCATTTCACTCCAGTAAGCATGGCAGTATCAAGAATAGAGAGAAGATGTGGGGGAAAAGGAACCCTAATACAGTGTTGGTGGGACTGTAAACCAGTGCAGCTGCCAAGAAAGTCAATATTGAGGTTCCTCAAAAAACTAAAGATTGATCTACCATTGATCCATTCATACCACTGTTGAGTGTTTATCCAACAGAATATGTCAGGATATAATAGAGGCACCTGCAAATTCATGTTCTTTACAGCACTATTCCTAAGAGCCAAGCTATGAAACAACCCACATGTCCAAAAACTGATGAGTGGATCAAGTAAATGTAGTATATATAAACAATGGAACATTATTTAGCATTAAAAAGCATGAAATATCATTTGCAGGAAAATGGATGAAGTCAAGTCAGCCATTCTCAGAAATATAAAGGCCATATGATTCTTCTCATATGTGGGTTTCTTTTAGACATAAAATATAAGTGTGGGGATACTCTTAGATGAGTGAACTATGTTTTTCCAAGACACAGCTGACACGCCAGCAGTGTTCCTGGTCCTAAGAATTATCACACGCAGTGATCCATGAAACACGAAAAACATGTAGCTCCACCATGGCCTACAAGACTGTATGAAAACAAAATGGTGGGGGTGTGTGGAGATATGGGGATATGGGGATATACCTTCTTAGATGAGGGTCTTTGGGATGGTGGAACATTTTTTTTTCCCAAGGAAGGCTGACACTTCAGCAGTGTTCCTGGTCTCAACAATTATCACACACCATGATTCACGAGAAATGAAAGCATATAGCTCCCCCATGGCTCACGAGAAAGTTTAATTTATGGCTTCATTGTTACAGTGCATGTGCAGTACAGCTGGTGTTGTTCCCTGGTCAAGCTCTATTTGCCTTTCTATTACTGATTATGATTGTCTGGAATGCTAACAGCTTGATAAAAAGCCATGAGAAACCAAGCAGGGTCACTGTTTTCCCTGGAGACACGGTGTGCAGGTGCTCAGTACGTGGATGTCTGAGCCATTTCAGTGCACATATGAGCATAGATGATATATTTATAATATACATATACATTTTATACACATATGTACATATACATGTATATACTCATATATAAGTATATGCATCTATATTATATATACTGACAAAGCATGGTATATGCATGTATGAAATATCATGGTGAAAAAATACACATCTTAACAAAAAACAGATCTATTAGGAAGTTGAAACATAGCTTTTCTGAGGTATAGGTAGGAACCTGGGGGAAGGGGAAGGATGAACAAAGATGGGGAAGGAAATTAAATGTAAATACTTTATGTACACGTGTGAGGATGGAACAAAGACTGGTTTGGGAAAGGAGAGCGGAGAAGGGAAAATGATTGAGATAGGGGATTGTGATCAAGATGCATTGTATCCACAAATGACATGTGTGCAGCTAATGGATGCTGATCCAAAATAATAAAATGAAATGTTCCATCATGTCACTTCATATAATGCCAAGAATCCAAAGAAGTCATCATCAACTTAGTCACACATTCAGGTACAGGAACATTTATTGTAGTGTGGTTTTTTTTTTTCATGTGAAAACGTTGGAAGCAGCCTAAATGTCTGACATTTAGATAGATATCTATAGCTATGTGTCTATCTTTGGAAATAACACAGTTACTTCTATAAGACAATGACTGGTTTTTATGTTCAGATTTAAACTTTTCCTCATTTTCCAAATTTTCACTGTGTCTATGTATAACTTTTTTTTTTTTTTTGTCATAGGGACGTCTAAAAGTTGATAGGAGGGCTGGGAATGTGGCTTAGTGGTAGAGTGCTTGCCTAGTATGCATGAAGCCCTGGGTTCAATTTCTCAGTATCACATACACAGAAAAAGCCAGAAGTGGTGCTGTGGCTCAAGTGGTAGATTGCTAGCCTTGAGCAACAGAAGCTTAGGGACAGTACCCAGGCCCTAAATTCAAGCCCCAGGACTGGCAGGAAAAAAAAAAGCTGATACAAGCCTTGCTTTTTCTTGCAGTTTACATTTTATTTATAATTTTCTGTTTTGTTTAGTTTAGGAGAGTATTTCCCTATGATAGCTCAGGTTGTCCTTGAACTTGCTAGATAGCCCAAGGTGAAATTAAACTAGTAACCTTTGTGTCTCAGCTTTATAAATGCTTGAATTATGGGCATATTTCACTATGTCTGGCTATTTATAGTCTTATAAGAAATTTATTTAATAAATTCTTTGCTTCTTGCTATCTTTTAAATATAATCTTATTATGTGTTATGCTTTTGTGTTAAGAAAACTAAATTGGGAACATACAGCATCTGAAATTCATCTAATTATATACTTCTTTCCTTAAGATTTATTTTATATTTACTTATTTCCAAAGCGTTGTCAGACACCTTAGTGAGTAGCCATAAAGACACAAATGATGACACAAGCTTGGTATTTTATCCCAGAAGTACACTTGAATGAAACCTATTGTTTAGCAATTAAGAACCTTTACAACTAAAGCTCTATCAGTCTCTTAAGGGATGATCTTGGGGCAATGGTCATGGACAGCTATCTAGTTTCTCAATCTGAACTAAATTATAACTATGTTTATTAGAGAGTCTCCTCCTCTGTTTTCAACTCTCACTCTGCCCCTTCGTTTGGGGGAGGTAGATACAACATAAAATTCTTAAGAGAATCAGGCAGGTTCTGTCTAAGTCCTCAGTTTTTGACCAAATATAATGTCTTCATTTTGGACAGCAAGAACTCCCAGGATTTGTGTGCTCTTGATGTTGATTCTTACTTCTTATTGTTAACCTTCTTCCAGGTCTTATAAATGTGTACCTCTCCACACAGACACCTTGTATTGCATGCTTTCCCTTCCACCTGTCAGCAGTCCAACCCTTTGGCCATCTCCAGGTGTGTAACCATTTCCACTCATCTTGGAAATAGTACCCTGGAGAATTACTTCTGGGGTAATTTAGATTTAAGGGCAAAACGACACTTTTTTCCCATAGAACAGTAAGAACAGTTTCAACCAGGGACAAATTGCTGCTTTCGGCTCTAGTTCCAAGATCCTTTCAGAGCCTAGATTTTAGCCCTTCACCACCACCCACCACATCCCCCATGGCACAACCGAACAACCATACATTGACAAGTTGGCTCACCTTTCAGGAAGGAGTGGGTGCTAGATAGAACTGAAGTTAGGATGAGATTAACATCTGTACATTCTTGTCTTTATACAAAGCAACATTATGGACATTCCAAATCCTGTTAGTTGATACATGTAGTTGAGAAACCCTGTTTTTCTTCCCTCCTCCTCTAACCCCATAATACTGAATTCTCCAAATTGGTTTTGACCACACAGGCAGCCCTCACCTGACAAATAGATTAGAGTTCAATAATTCACTTCATTCCTTGGTGTGAGGTTTCCTACTAAAACGTTTTAATGAGATATTTTCTCTGGTTAGTCAACACAAAAAAACTACATAATTACATTGTTAAAATAGTATGTAACAATGTTGCAAATGAGCAAATCAGAGAAGAGAGGCATTGAGATGGGTTTGGGAAGAGGGTGAGTCTGATCAAGGGATATTGGATGCATATGGACATATTACAATGAAACCTACTTGTATAATTAATTGATGGTAATAAAAATGTGGAAAAATAGGAAAGGGAATGCATCTGAATAGGACAAAACATTATATATATTTATATATGTATATATATATATGTATTTTTTGAAAGTTGATTTATTTTTAAAAGACTTCTTTGGAGAAAAATGAATAGATAAATAAGACACTTGTGGAGTTTCCAAAGAGGTCTGAATATTTAGAGGTTGTGGGCAAGTTTGACATTCTTTTTGCTGTATTTTCATTTTGAATGTTTGAGAAACTCAGTCTTAGGCTAGAGATGTTGCTCAAGTGGTAGAGCACCTTCCTAGCAACATGAGATCCTATATTCTAACTCCAGTACTAGCAAACTAAATGAAACAGAACAAAACAATGACAAAGACTTAAAGAGAAATCCAGTCCTTTATTTTGTCTACTTTTGCTTTGAAATACATCTTTGATTTTCCTTGATACAAAAAAAAAAGTGAGTGCTCTGCACTCACATTTGCCTAGCATTCTATTATTATTATTGTTGTTGTTATTGTTATTATAGTGTTAGGGTAACTCGAAACCAAAAGAGTAAAATAGAGAGGAAGTAGGTTTTCTAAAGGCAGCCTATCAAAATGTAGCAGAAGCATGGAGGAGCTGGCTCAGCCTGAAAAAGACTATAAGGTAGGGAGATAAGCTGACATTGACAGGAGAAAGGGGCAGACAGATGACAGATTTGCCCATAGCTTTGCTGCAGGGACACAAGGGGCAACACTAAATGCTCTGTTCCAGCCATCATGCATCTAGCCCATATGAGTTGGGGTTCACAAAGCCAAGGGACTAAAAACATGGAATCAGCTTTACCTACAATTCAACCTAAGAAGACTCATTTTGAATAATCATAGATTTAAAAAACAACCCTTTTCCCCAGATCTTTTCAAATGTTCTCTGCCCAATCCAGTAATTATTTTGGAAGTCAAATTCAAGTATTAATACCTCTATTTCAGTTTACTTAACAAACACTGTCTTGTCATTTTCTTTTCATTCTTTCTATTTTTCAGCTGCTGTATCTAGTATTTACTGCCTGGTGGAAGATGTTTTGATTTTGTGATAGACCTTTAACGTGAGGGTGTGGATCTGGGGAAAGTGTGTGTGTGTGTGTGTGTGTGTAGTGCACATGTGGGACGTTTGAAGGGCATTTTCTCTAGCCTTTTTGTGTTACTTCGCATGGGTGATATGGAAGAATGATTAGCAGTTTAGCAATGCCAATATCCATTAAGGAAGTGAAACATCTTCTTTTTACTTGGATGTAGGTCTACTTTGAATAAGCAGTTTATGTATAGCTAGCTGTAGCAGAAGAGAGGAATACAGATTTCAGGTTGTACCCTTTTTTCTCCATTTTTTCTAGCTATAATAGATTAAAAAATAAGCCAGCTCAGACATATAGATGAAAAATAACCCCAGAGGGATGGTGGTTCTGAGATAGAAGGGTTCTTAGATAGATGTATGGGACAGAGCTATAATGCATCCCCGAGCTAACATGTTTCATGGGACTCAGAGAAATTTAGATTTGCTTAAGGCATTGTAAATTTGAATTTTTGTAATAGTAGCTAGAGTATATCTTAATAGCACATGATAGAAGGAGGGGCGAGTAATCAATCTAACTAGATGTTACATTTTCAAGAAATTTGATCAGTAGATGCTAAAGTAAAAAGGTGCTGAATTATGGATGGACATGCACGATAAGAAGGTGGCCAGAAGCTTTTATATTGTCTCTGTTGATACTAAAGAAGTAGCTGAACCTTTAAAGAATATCTTATGATTTTCATTCAATTCATGTAACACCTGAAAATGCATTGAGAATAATAATCATTGCTATTCAATAAAAGACTTAATTCATTCCCTAGAAGAAATGATTAAATGCCACCCCACTACTCTTTTTTCTGAACTTAGTTAATATTTAATATCCTGTGTTTGTAGAGTTCAGGTATTAAGAAGGAAGGATTAGGGGCTGGGTATGAGGCTTAGTGATAGAGTGTTTGCTTAGTATGCATGAAGCCCTGGGTTTGATTCCTCAGTATCACATAAACAGAAGAAAAAAAAAGAAGGAAGGATTAATGAACATGTTCAAAAGAATACATCATGGAACACAGAATTATTCTTTAGTTAGGGAGAGAATACAATGCGTAGATACTGTGTGAGTTCACACACATGCTTCAAAGGAAAAGGGCTAAACTTTAAGTTATATTGACAACAGAAACTGGGGAAAGTAGTACACCTAAATTTCCATATCCCAGAGTTCATGGAAATTACCAAGTGTCATTTCATAGCTGTAAATGATATAGAGGAAACAAAGGATATCAATTTTCTTTTTTTCCTTTTTCCTTTTTGCCAGTCCTGGGGCTTGAACTTAAGGCCAGGGCACTGCCCCTGAGCTTCTTTTGCTCAAGGCTAGCACTCTACCACTTGAGCCACAGTGCCATTTCTGCCCTTTTCTGTTTATATGGTACTAAGAAATGGAACCCAAGGCTTCATGCATGCTAGGCAAGCACTCTACCACTAAGCCACATTCCCAGTCATTATCAAATGTTGATTATGCCTTTGGGCTTCTGCAAAAATTCTTATTCTTTCCAAGCATATGTAGATTGAATATGCTATAAAAGTTAAATTCTCCAACAGAAAGGGAAACATCCTTTGCCTAGAGTACATATTGGATTTAATCAACTGAAATCATTAAAGCCACTTACACCACGACTGTGAGGGTTTTGGCCAATGCCCTGGATGGGTTGGGGATGTGCCCAGCACCCTCCCACTCAGTATGCATCTGGAAGCTCTCCCTTCCTTTCAGTGCAAGAGAGTCTGTGGCTGGGGAGGGGTGAGGCGTCTGTGTTGGCCGGGAAGCACAGGGATGCATATCAATCACTCTGTTTGGCGGGAGCAAAAACACATTACCCCTTTACTGAGTCACGATGCTGGCCTTTCCTCAGCCAGAAAGGGGAACTCTTTACTGCATGGATGGTGCTATTACCTTCAGTAAGAACTGGTATTTGCAAAGCATTTCACAGTTTACAGAATCTTCTAGATCATTTGTTTTCACATTGCTAGGAACTACATTTAGATAGCAGATTCTGATGTGCTGTTTGGGTCACCCAAACACATCTTTCTGATTCAAGAGCAGAGATATGTAGAACTTCCCTCTTGGATGCATGATGAAATAGGCCAAAGAATCTCCCAAGCTAGAAACTCTCTGACTTTTTTTTTAAACTGGTAATATTTTCTAATGTTACTACTATCATTTTATCAGGAGCATCACCCCGCAGAGATCTCTTCATGAATATTTCTCTGTCCATGTTTCCTACCTTTCCACCCTACTTAGTTGGTTGTTTAAACTAGACTATCAAGGGAGAATATCCCCAGTTAATTCTTTTTGTTTTTTTAATGGTTGGGGACTGTACCCAGAACTTCATGTATGCTAGCCAAGTTGTCTTCCTTCAAGCCACATTCCCAACCCCAAACTTTGTTTTCTTTCTTTTTTTCTTTTCTTTTTTTTTGGGTCCGGTCGTGGGGCCTGAACTCTGGGCCTGGGCGCTGTCCCTCAGCTCTTCAGCTCAAGGCTAGCGCTCTACTACTTGAGCCACAGCACCACTTCCGGCTTTTTTCTTTTTGCTTATGTGGTGCTGAGGAATCGAACCCAGGGCCTCAGGCATGCAAGGCAAGTGCTCTACCACTGAGCCACCTTCCCAGCCCCAAACTTTGTTTTCTTTCTTTCACTATTGTCTTTGATACTGTTGACTTCATTTTGCCCTAGCTATATGTTGTCAAAGCATTTCAATTCCCACTTCTACTTTTGAACCCATTAAAATCACCAACATATGGCTCTTAGGTTATGAAGGAAACAAAGCCATGTGTATCCTATTTGGAAGGCCAGGAGAATCAGTAACTCTAGCAGCCTCTCCAAGTGTTCTTTTCCTTGTCTGTTGATCACAGATGATCAGGTGTCTCCAGGGTACCCTGAATGACTACTTTCTCTCAGTCACTTTTAGGGATTTTGTAGCCCACTTACTTTTTTTTTTCTTGCTTCTTCACAACTCACTAGTTCTATTAGCAGTATCTCTTTTAGTCCATCTGTATGCCCCTACTGAGTTTACCTACAAAGGTCCTAAATTAGTAAATCTGCCTCTCTGTACATATCTGTGAATCATCTTTTGCTTAGTATCACTGTGAGCATTTCAACTTCAAGTTTATACAATGTTATCAGTATTAATGACAGCAATTTCACTTCTCCTTTCACTGATTCAGCTTAATTAGGGTTACTGATTTGCATTCAAATTCTCCAAAATGCCAGGGGATAGAACTTTATGCTCCCCACACTTTTTTTTTTTGACTCCCTACCTTCCACATGGATCCTGGCCCCACTCACCTGCCATTGAAGAGACGACAGCAATGCTTCCATTGCTTTGTTTCAGCATGGGCAAGGCGGCTACGGTTAGGACCACGTAACTGAAAAAGTTGACCTCCATGCTTTTTCGCACATAGTGGATATCATCATGAAAAGGACTCAATGAAGAGTTGGTGATGTGGTTGAGAATAAGCATGTCTAGTCCTCCTGCAAGAGATGGCTATGTTCAGAGAAACCATCTAGGGATGGTCCCTTTCACTTCCCCTACCAAATGCTTTAGGGTGACTTTCAAAAGTGAAGTCCAGAGAAGCAAAGAGGAGAAACAACCTTACCCAGGAGTTTTCCTGCTTTAGCAACAAATTGTTCTGCAAATGCCATGTCTTCCATGGTGCCAGCAATGTAGTGTGCTGAGGCTGCGCCAAGTTCTAGGCAGTGGGATACCACCTGCAGAGACACGACAGAAATGGTGTCAGTCTTGCTTTGTAGACTTCTCTGTAACTGGAGCTGAAATTAGTTTGCTTACAGCTTTGATTGGATAAGAAATGATGTGTATGTATGCACATGCGTGCATGCACTGCTACTAGGCTAGCGCTTGAGTCACAGCTCTACTTTCAGCTGATTGGTGGTAATTGGAGATAAGTGTCTCACAGACTTTCCTGTCTAGGCTGGCTTTCAGCTGCGAGCCTCAGATCTCATCCTCCTAAGTAGCTAGGATTACAGGTGGGAGCCCATGGCACCCTGCTGTGGATTTCCAATCATACTTTCATAATCATTGTCTTCTGACTGAAATATATTTTTGAAACATGATGGGATTTAAATAGATAAATCATGTCTGTGCTGGGATTTTAGGTCCATGAATTATATTCGTGTGGGGTTTGTAAATACATGTTCCTGAATGCATTGAGGGCATGGGTACTTGTTACTGTGCCTATAATTCTGGGATTGTGAGTGTTAGTACATCCTTGGACTTGTGAATCTATGAGAGGGTATTTGCCTGAGAGTCTACATGGGCATGAAGACATGTATTCATGAGCAGGTACTGAAAATTCAGTATCTGAACATAGGTCTCTGTGATTCCATGGGTAAATGTTGGTGAATAGGTGTGAAGCTGAATGAATATGCAATGCGTGTGTGCACACACACAGTTGAGGGGTGTAGGGATGAATATTTCTATATTGTTACAAATATGTAAACCTGGATATGAAAGTGTATGATTGACAGGAAGTGGGAGAGAGAGAGAGAGAGAGAGAAGGGAGGGGGGAGAGACAGAGAGACACTAGTTCTGTATCTATATAAGTATATATGAGAACATAAGCGGGCAAAGAACCATCACCTTTTGTAGAGTTTCTTTTGACCTTGCTGTCACCACCACATGGGCCCCCATTTTTGCCAGATGATAAGCTATTTCTCTTCCAATCCCCTTGCTGGCCCCTGTCACAATCACTTTCTTTCCTTGGAGCATCTCTAGAACACCAGAAAAGGAAGTGAGAACCGTCCTTGAACTGGCAGCAGCATTTCTTCTCCCTCTCAGGATATGGGCAGCCTCGTGCTACTTTCCATCTCTAAAGGTTCTGAACTCAGACCACTTTGTCCTAAACTGTAAACCACTGAAAAAGCAATTCAAGTCATTCATAAACATGTTCTAAAGTGGGGTTTTGGCTTGGTTAATGAAAAAATCCAAGCCTTCCCACTGTCATTTCTCAAAATATCCATGTGCAGAGATCCTAAGAACAAGGTCAGAGAGGTCATGGTTCAGTTAAAATGCTGGCATTCTAGACAGTTCTGAACTCATCTAATTTTACGCAACTGAAAAGGAAATTTTGAAAGCAATCAAAAGACACGTGTTTATAGGAACTCCAGGGGTTTTCTCTCACTTCTACTTAGCCATCAACTTTGGCATCCATTTTTTTTAACTTCCCAATTACCAGTCTCTCCATAAAGCCCAGTTCTTTGGCTAATTGTAAATTTGAGTATTGCCTTCATTTGTGTCAATTTGAAACCTTTGTCCATTAAGGATGCTTACTTATTTGGCAAGATTTTGACAGCATGATTACCCCTTCTCACACCTTTCCTGCCCACAATTTGTGGATAGCCTGGAGGACACAGAGATACAGATTCCCCTCATCCTTCCCCACCCCCACTTTTTTTTTTTATTGTCAACTAAGCATCATGAACATATCTTGATCCTTAGGAACACTCCAGCAACCCTGTGTTTTCTAGTCTATTCCTCCAAAATTAGACATATTGGTACTTACCTGGTTTGAATTCTTCATTTTCAGAATAGTAGTAGAAGGCCAAGAAGAGCACCAGAAGAGAGAGCACATATTTGTTCATAAAAGCCATCAGACAGGGAACTGGCCCAAGGAGTCCTGTAGGACACACAGAGAGAACCCACTGAGCGTTCCACAACCTCCTAGGCAGGCAGCAGCCTCTGAATTGTGACATCAGGGACGGGGGAGGCTGGAGTAGTCTCAAGGCAGTGCTAGCCAATTTCCCTGTCAGAGCAGCGATTGGCTTTGGGTGGGATCCCATTCGTCCCTGGCAGCCTGCGTGGTAGATTTCATAATGGACAATGTTTACTCCATTTCATTGAGCAAGAGGAGACTTCCAGATGGCCAAGCTCATGGCTGTGCAGGATTGGATTCCTGAGCATCCCTCCCCCCCCCCCCCTCCGACCCCCACTCCGGCATCTCCTTCTTGACACCATTTATACCAGGGATCAATGGCCTTTCAAAAGTGGTTTTTCAAAGGGAGAGAGAGAGAGAGGGAGAGAGGGAGAGAGAGAGAGATAGAGAGAGAGAGAAAGAGAGAGAGAGAGAAAGAGAGAGAGAGAGAAAGAGAGAGAGAGAAAGAGAGAGAGAGAATGTGGAGTTTTTGGAGAAATGTGAGTAATAGCAAAGAGAGCCAAAGAGAGCCAAATCTCACTCACAGCCCCACCCCCCAGTCGGAAGCAATTAAAAATAACAGCACAAAACAGCAAAATAAACTCAAGGAGGGGAAAAAAAAAAGAAGTGCACATCTTAGGAGATAAAAATAAATAAAAGTAAACAAGCCTCATAAGCCTCACACTCAAGTTCAATGGCAAAGTATTACAACATCAAAGGGAAATTGCAATCCAGCCAGAACCCAGATGGCGGGAAACCCAAGACTAGTTCAAGACTCTCAGGCAAGTGCAACAGAACATACACTTATGACTTTAGCAGGGAATAAAGAAGCAATGAGTGCCAAAAAAAAGCTCTAAGCTATTAAACTGGGTCACACAAATGCTATGGAGGGACAAGAAACATGGAAAGGGTGCTGGGATGAAGAGACTCGGGATAGAAGGAAAGAATGGATGGATTCCCATGACCCAGGGAAAAATGGATTTAGTAATGATAAGAGGGCCAAGAGGAGGAACCTCCTAGCAACTTATTACCAGAGACAACATAGAAATAACCACCTCAGTATATCTATATTAAGATTTCTTTAGGAGAGGAACACAAAGGGACAATGCCTATGTGTATCTGATCACATAAAATAATATTGATTGAAATGAAAAAAAGGCGTCTTTAAGGTATAATCCCCAAAGAAAGAATTTAAGATGTGCCATTGTTAAATTCTTCAACTAGCCCCATCATGAAAATTACCCTGCCACAAAGCAAATCTTGAATTCTGCAAGTTACTCATAATAAAGCAGGAAAAACAACACCAACATTAAAAATGTGACAATAAGAATGAGTCTAAGTTCTTTGGAGGATGATGAGATGGGGGATGGAGGGAGAGCTGGAATTTACACAAAGCTAAGAGGAATGGAGTTATGATCCTAAATACAGTATCTGGAAACATTCAGTGAATTTTTAATTCAGAGTCAGAGAAAATAATTTAAGACCCAGAGGAGATGAAACAATTTGTCAACAAAGGCTCCCAGCTGTGAGGTTCACTTCCAGAAAACAATGATGATTTGAGAACAGTGAGAGCTAGTTAGAACTCAAGGTTTAAGGAGGACAGAGACAGGAAAAAGATCAAAGGCAAGTGAAAATTAGGTTACATACTGTCTGAACTGCCAGATATATTTGCATAATTTTATAAAAGACTTCTTGCTACTAAGCTGTATTACAAACCAGATTTCATTTTCATCCTTATAGGAAGAAAGTATAGGGTTTATTTTTTCTAATCCTACATGACTAACAGTGAAATTATGTGGAGTTTTGCTTTAAAATATCGTGACACTGAAATAATAAAAACAGGGGCAGAGTAGGGAAGTTTGTTCTCTACCAAGAACAGAAATAAAGAACCACCATGCTTAGCCTTGAAGAACTTTTGCATGCATCTTTTTTTTTTGCTTTTTTTTTCTTTTTGCTTATGTGGTGCTGAGGAATCGAACCCAGGGCCTCTGGCATGCAAGGCAAGCACTTTACCACTGAGCCACCTTCCCAGCCTGCATGCATCTTTTGTGTGTTGATGTTAATGCATTGGAAATTGAGACTGAGTATTTTTAAAATTCAATAATACGTAAGCATCTCTTCCATCAGCAGTCAAGTCAATGACATTATCACACACCCTGAAGCCTCTGGAAAAGTTAAATAATGTCTTAGTATGATTATGGAAATAATTTGACCTTTCAAACTCCCAAAAGGGTCTTAGGGATCATACTTTGACTAAATTATGCAACAAACCCAGAATTCACTGCATGCCTGTATTTGCATGGCTGGTTCTCTCATTAGCTTGTAAGCTCCTGGAGAACATAGGTTATTCCTTTTTCATCTCTGCCCTCAGTCTTGTTCCAGATTAGGCATTCAATAAACTTCTGCTGTCTTAATTCAGTTTTTGAGATTCTGTGGCAATAAGAAAATCGCATCTTTCTGGTGCCTGATTCAATCCTGGGAAATTACTAGGATTCAGCACTCTGGTCAGAACAGATCAAACCCATCCCATAAGGGCTCTTCCTGAAATTTTCACCAAATTAAAACAAAACAACAAAAAAGCAACAGACAGTAGGAAATGTGATGCTTTCACTAGCATTTGTTTTGAGCTACATTTCCCCTATTCAGCAAATTCTGTGTGTGTGTGTGTGTGTGTGTGTGTGTGTGTGTGTGTGTGTGTGTGTATGTGTCTATTGGGGCTTGAACTCAAGGTCTTAAACTCTTGCTGAACTTCTTCATTCAAGGTTGGTTTTCTACCACTTGAGCCACACTTCCATTCTGACTTTTTTGCTGGTTCATTGGAAATAAGTCTTAGGGATTAGGTTGGCTTAAAATCATGATCCTCAGATCTCAACCTCTTATTAGCCAAGACTACATATATGAACCACCTGATTCCTGGTTCCAGCATATTCTTTTTTTTTTTTTGACATAGCAAGGATGCTAGCTGTGGGCTTCACTCCTTGTTACTCCTCTTTTGTCATGCCATTGGTCACTTACATTCTAGATCTGGCACTCTTGAACACATTCTAATAGTTTGCAAATACCCAGAGAGAATGGGCATCCCCAGCAGCAGGTGCATGTCAGAACTCTGCCAGTAACTCTCATTTAATCATTCTCACCAGAATAAATGGGCCAAAACCAAATTGCAAGGTGAGAACCATGTAGGTCATGAAGGAGCCAAGGGTCTGTGAGGGATGGGCCAGATTTGCAAGGACAGATAGGAGATGGCAAAAAAAAAAATCCAAGTGGGCCTAGTGTGTGTATGTGACAGAGAGAGAGATGGGTTGGGGGAGAGGTGTGTCATTTCCATGCATTTGTCATAAAATGTAGACCATGAAAGGAACACCTGTCTGTCACTTCAGAGGCAGCAGCTGTAGAGGTTTTCAGGATGATTTGGTGGCTTTGTTTCAGAAAGTGGTCTTTTTCTTTTGGAAATGAATCCTGCTGGGGGCACAGTAGCTAACCTCAGAGTAAAAGATGGGTGTTCAGAGGTTCTCTTTGTCTCCCTTGGAGGCTAGCTCCAACACGTTGGAACTGGAAAGGCTTTTACTGTTATATCAGAGTGTAAAAAAAAACAAACAAAATCTCTTATCACCCTGTCCAGATTTTAGGAAGTCACAAATCTGTATCATAGCTGCCCAACTCTGTTGGCCAAGACAGAGAAAAGATGATCATTTTATATATAATCTTTCCAGCAACCGTTCATCTTCACCTCCCCATCCTCCTTCTCCTGCTCCCTGTATATCCTGACGGGAGAAGTTGTTTCTATTTGTCAATCCTTCTGTATGATCCGATATCCCAACACATTTTCACCTACTGGGAGCTCAGGTCTGGGAGTGAGAGGTAGAGGTGGGATAAATTGCCCTGTGTTTCGGGTGCTTTCCTACTTGGCCTGGGTAGCATGTGGCCACACCACTGGCGGGTAGTTTCCTGTGGGAGAACCATGAGCGAGCCTGATGGTCTGATTTCTTGTTCCACTACAATGGTAGAGACCTAGATGAGGTTAGAGATGCCATTTTTCAGACTTTTCCTCTGGCCTAGCTTCCAAAGAGAGCCCTTGTCTGAGTACAGAGGCGAGAGGGCCACACAGTTACTAGAAAAAATAAAAAAGACTCCTTGGAAAGTTTTGGTCAAACATAGGCGGTGTAAGGTTGCTTGAGGGAGAGCCCCACACAAGTGAGAGACCATACAATGAGAGCTTGCCTTCCCACACACCCTGCTCAGCAAAGGCCCACCCAGAGCTTTTCCTTAGTCGCTCAGCTCAGCTTTCCGGAAGCACATCCAAGTGGCACTGGACAGCCAAATGAGTTTCCTCAGGTGCCAATGGCATCCGCAGTAGATGCTCACACTCTAGCGCGGCTGCAGTGAAGGGAGATTCGTTAGCATTAAGGGCCAATGAGGAAGGATCTGAGGGACACTTACCCTTTCTGCTTCCCTCTGGTGGGAAACAGAGTTGGCCAGATTGAACAAACAGCAATATCGGATAGCTAGTTAAATTTGAATCTCGGCTAAACAATGAATACTTTTAAAGGGTCTCATTCTCCCTCTCTTCACGATTGAAAGAGACATATTATACTGAAACATTAGTCATTGTTGATTTGAAAGCCACATTTAACTGGATGTGTTTTACTTGGCAACCTTGGAAGTGACGTAGGGCTTTGGAAACGCTGAGAAGTTCTGCCTTAGGTGTGGACAAAATACCATGGATCACGGCCACTAATACGCCATCTTGCCCACCTTTGCCACAATGAGGTCCAGCAGCCTGGCTACGGACAGCCACCTAAAAGGGCCTCAGTTGGAAAAGAGAAAAAGGTTATATAGCACATGGTGGTTGAGTGGAAGATTCATCTTCTGATACTTATTTAGTTAGGCATTTGCCAGGAGTCAGATACTATAAATGAAAAAGCAAGGGGAATTCTTTCCAGAAGCAGACAGGCTGGAAACGAATGTATGCAACGTGTCACCTCTGCACTGTTGGAAGTCTACAGTGAGGTGAGGATGTAGAGGAGGAAATAGCCCATCCCATGTGTGGGATGAAGAAAAAAGAGCTGAATCTTGATCGGTATTGAAATAGGAGGCAAATGCTGAAGAGTAAGTGAGCGAGGAAGAAGCTGGGCCCCAGGAGTGTGGGGAGGAAGGAGGAGGCTTTGCTTGTGAATACCCCCTGCAGAGGAAGTTGTATGAGAGAACAGAAGGCAGTGTGAAAGAGAATGACATGTTTGGGAAACTGCAAACAGCTCCACATGGCTCATGAGTAGTGGGGTTACATGGACAAGTCCACAAGGCCATGTATTTTGAGGATCTTCAGTAGCCATTACTAGATTCTGTCATTCTGGTGACTTATTTCCAGTCGTGAAGTCTCTGAAGTCGTGGCTTCTCCATCCTCTTCCCAGAATGCACTTGTTCACTGGTTCTTTGCAGGCCCTCTTTGCCCCACACGGAAAATTATACATATTTTGCACCCTTCAGGCTTATTAGTCCAGTCTACTCCCTCTATCAGCACGGTCTGCCATCCATTCAAAGGCAGCCTTGCATCCAACCTTGCAAGGTTACAGCCCCTTAGAGCTATGTCCACCTAGACTTTTCTAATGCGCCTTTTTTTCCCTCTTTGCTTCAGTTTATAACTCCCTGGCCCCTCAATGGCCCTTGGCACTTTTACCACTCCTTTCCTTTGGCCTTGGTCAGTTCATTTTCACTGGGGCTTCTTCCTACTTCTTGGACTGCTCTTTGGTGTTCTTTGTAGATGGTACTTCTCTTTTTTTTTTAAAATTTGGTCCCGATTAATCTTTATTCTATCCACTCTCTTTGTTTCTTCATTTCCTCTAGGCGATCTCTCTCATTCTCATGCCTTCAGTACTATCTATGCACTAAGCCCTTACAATCTCTCTCTGGGGCAGCATTTTATCCTAGCTTTAGGTAATATGGCCAACTGTTTACTGGACCTCTCCTTTTGAATATTTCAAATTCAACATGCCAAATGAATTTGATTATTTTTATCTTCAATGAAGTACACTTTATATGCCAGAAAATTATCTCATTTCAAATGTTCAGTAATTTTTAATAACTTTACAGAGTTGGGAACTATCACCACCATAATACTAATTCGGATCATTTTCATCATCCCCCAAAGATCCCTCAAACCTATTTATACTCATTCTCTAGTCTCATCCCTGAGTCCAGAGGATCAATAATCTTCTTGTTACTATAAGCTTGTCTTTTCTGTTCATGTCATAATGGTGGGTCCACCATTATGATTTTTTTTTTTTTTTTGCCAGTTCTGGGGCTTGAACTCTGGGCCTGGGCACTGTTCCTGGGTTTCATTTGCTCAAGGCTAGCACTTTACCACTTGAACCACAATGCCACTTCTGGCTTTTTTTGAGTAGTTTATTGGAGATAAGAGTCTCTCATGGACTTTCCTGTCAGGCTGGCTTTGAATCAGGATCCTCAGATCTCAGCATCCTAAGTAGTTAGGATTGTAGATGTGAGCCACCGGTGCCCAGCTCATTGTTATTTTTTGTTTGACTTTTTCACTTAGCATGTTTTTAAGGTTCTTCCACATAGTGGTTTGGCATGGTACTTTATTCTTTCATTATTGCCAAACCATATACCATTGTATGACTCTACCATCTTCTGTTCATGCATTCATTGGTTTGCTACTATTTGTTTGTCCACTTTCTGTGGCTTAGTGAATAGCACAGCTATAAACATTGTTATAGCAGTCTATGTGGACATATGTTTTTATTCTCTTGGGTTCGTATTCAGGAGTGACACCCTGTGTTACATGATAAATTTATATGTAACTTTTAGAGAACTGCCAAGTTGTTCTCTGGTGATTTTCTTATTTTTGTTTGCTATTTCCTAGTGGTCTCTATTTCAGTTCTTTTTTTTTTTTTTTGGTCAGTCATGGGGCTTGAACACTGAGCCTGGGCACCGTCCCTTAGCTTTTCAGCTCAACGCAAGTGCTCTACCACTTGAGCCACAGTGCCACTTCCTGTTTTCTGGTGGCTAATTGGAGATAAGAGTCTCACAGACTTTCCTACCCAAGCTGGCTGTGAACTGTGATCCTCAGATCTCAGCCTCCTGAGTAGCTAGGATAATAGGCGTGAGCCACCTGCGCCTGGCTTATTTCAATGTTTTTAGCCTTCACTCAATGAATAATATAGAAACCCTTTACACCTCCCTTTTTATGTCTTTATATTCCATTAATCACTAAATCTCATCAATCTGCCCCCAAAGTATCTCTAGAAGCACTTCTGCATTCTTATCCACATTGTGAGTATCCTCACTCAGACCACCAATTTTTCTGTTTTTGCAACTTTGTTCATCTATGTCACCTTCTCCAAACCATTTATTTTTAAGAAAAAAATGTCCATGAAATATTTAGTATGAACCAGAGAACATATAAAAACAGTTTATGAAGCATAGGAAAACAATGGGGCCAGGTGCCCAGTGGCTCACGCCTATAATCCTCGCTACTCAGGAAGCTGAGATCTGAGGATCCTGGTTCAAAGCCAGCCCGGTCAGGAAAGTCTGTGAGACTCTTATCTCCAATTAAACACCAGAAAACTGGAAGTGGTGCTGTAGATCAAATGGTAGAATGCTAACCTTGAGCAAAAAAGTTCAGGGACTATGCCCAGGCCCAGAGTTCAAGCCCCACTACTAAAAAGCAAAACAAAATACAACACACAATGGAAGCCTTGTAGGGTCATCATCCAAATCAAGACAGGCCTCTTCACACGCCTGAGCCCAGTAATCACCTGACTGTCAATCACCTGACTGTGAGTCAGCAATGGACCCCAGGCTCTGAGGTCACTTCCTCATCTACAGAGGTCACTTCTCGAACTGACCAGATCATCCCTCCCTGGGACAGTGAGAGGCTTCCCAGGCTCTGAGATCACTTTCACACGTGCTATGATCCCACCTCATGCTTTTCCCTATATAATCCCACTCACCCATAGTCCCCTCCCTCCTTTTCCTTCCCCTTCATCTCCTGTGGGCTGGCAGTTTGTTCTGTCCCTAATAAACTCTTTTATGCCTGAACCATGGGGCAGTTCACCTTCAGCCAACCTTGCACTAGTGACCTTCCTTGTGGATTCCAATCCGTTCATTTCCTCACACTGTGGCTGACCCGTGCAATTTTCAGTTTCAAAGGATTCAATGGTTCCCTGCTGCTCTTAGGATAAAGTCTCAAGTTCCTAGTTCAATTTTGTAAGTTCTTCTTGATCTTTGAAAGTCTTTTAGCTACACCGGTGTGGATGCTAACTTGTCTCTCCTGGGCAAGATGCTCCCAGGGCTGGATACTTCTCTTGCTATCTCACTCATCCCTTTTTCAACCCATTAGCTCCATCTTCCCCAATAGCTGCAGCTCTGGGAGGGCAAAGGACCTGCCCATCTTGCTTGCTGGCTCGATCATCTCCTGTTAGCACTGTATGTGGTATACAGTAGGTGCTCAATAAGCATCTTATGAGTGCTACTAAACGAAGTGTCCTCAAAATATATAGATGGTAGGTGTCCCATAGGTATTCAAAGCTTAGGGGAGAAGCCTAGGCTAGAGAGAGAGAGAGAGAACTTTGGAGAAGCCTAGGGCTAGAGAGAGAGACCTTTGGGAAACTGAATCCACGTAAGTTAAAGTTGAAACCATAGGAATACCTGAGTTGGAGAGAGAGAGAGACAGAGAGACAGAGAGAGAGACAGAGAGAGACAGAGAGAGACAGACCGAGAGAATACATTAGGAAACTTTTTGTCTGTGACAGACTGCTGGGTGGAGCGTCTTTTCAGCTAGTGGGAAAGATCCCATAATACAGAATGTAAGGACAGCAGCACCTCTGTGAAGTCGTGATTTATGGAGTCCAGTTCCAGACAACATGGCACAAGGCTTTGGAAAAGGAGCCCACAACTGACAATGACTGACTGAAGAGAGAGTTTGGCTGTGGAACCCTCCGCTTCTGCTTCCAAATTCAGTGAGTTATTTTGGTATCACTTTTCCCCCTCTTTCCATGTTTTTGGAAGGCAGATGCATGTGGCTTCCCCATCTACCCATAAATCTTGAGGGAGGGTGAGGAAAAGAAGGTGGGGAGTTAAATTCCTTAAGAGCTTCCTCTCTCTCAGTCTTGGCCATCATGTGGGCCTCCCATTTTCCCTGTCTGCCTCATAGCACTGCTTCCCAATATCCACATTCCTTATGAGGCAGGAAAGTCTTTCCCACGTTTAATTTTCCTGTTTCAGTCTGATGGGAGGGTCCATGAAGTTTGAGAGCTTGACCACAGCCCTGCAGAATGATCCAGTTAATACGGAGGAGAGGAGGAGAGCCGAGAGAGAAAAATTTCTGGGTTTAGGATGCTGAAAGTTTGAACAGCTTCTGCCAGCAGAGGGAGCCCTAGGAACGAAAAGGAAGCCCAGACTATAGAGGTTTATGGCCAGAGACCAGGATATAACTTTTATTTTACTTAATATGTTTTCAGTAGTCTCGAGGGACTTGTGGATTAAGATAAAAGAGAATTCCAGAGGGAGGGTGAGGATATAGAGTCATAATACACTGATTGTTAGCACAATGAGCTCCCTTCCCAATAGCTTAGCATGTTCCTTTCCTAGGCAACACTAGGCCTATTTAGTAAAGGCAGTAAATAATCAGCCTCCAGCCCCCCTCTACCTTGAGATGGAACTCCTCCAGGGTAGCTACCACCATATAAGGCAGCGAGATCTCCTTAGAGTGATCTTCGGGTCTGGGCAGCTACAGGGCCCCTTATCTACTACTTAGGCTCCAGCCATAAATCCTAATCCACCATGATGAATCCCTGGTCCTCATGTCCACACCAGTGTCTCCTCCTCCTAGCCCCTTCTAGCCCCTCCTAGACTCAGTAGGTTAGCTGGCACTGCTTCTCACATCTCCCTTGTGTCCCTTTGCCGGCAATAAATCTTGTCTTTGTTTTTTGTACCTGGATGTCTGTGTGGTTTTCTGGCAAAGCCTAGTATACTCTAACACCGATATATACCCAGAAGTAGTTACATAAAATCCATATTACCAGACTCCTGGACTTGACTTGCTTTAGTGGCAATTCCCAAACCTCACTGAGTACCTGGGGCAGGGGGCTGGTGGGGGGGAGTGGGGAAAGGGGGGCCCACACTAAATGGCAGATTCTCAGCCACCATCAATACCTGTGTGGGTCCCAGGAATCTGTATTTTCACAAAACCCTCGAAGGGTCTCTGCTGAGCCCAATGGCAGTCAGGATTCCAGGCCTTCTGTTAGACTCATCTGTGCTCTTCCTTGTACAATCCAGCTAAATCAGTCATTATCAGTTCACCTCTGATAGCTAGTCAGTTTCTTCGATGTCCTCCTTCCCCAGGTAATGTCTGGTGACCTTGGCAGTGTTCAGCAAGAATCCTGTTAGGTCAGTTTGGTCTAAATCCCTCCCTCCCCCTTACTCTTACTCTTGATGGTTCCTTTTAGTAAATTTCCACCCACCAATCACAACCATCTTGCAATTTGGCTATAAAGTCTTACTTGCCCACGCAGTATTACCTCTGAGCTTGGTTTTACTCTGAGGTCTCTCTTGCCCTGTAGCAATCATTCTAAATAAAATCAGTTCCATTTTAACCTCCGTCTAGCTCTGTGGATCATTTATTTATATGTACTTAAAAAAATATTCCTCAGGTGATTCTGAAGTAACCTGTGGGCAAACCAGAGAACTTCTGTGTTAGGTAGTTAGGTAAATACCTTAGCCAAACCTTGTTTGAGGCTTAAGTAAATGGTTGCAGTCATCAGCATGCTAGCTGTTAGTAGTTTGCAGCCCTCGGGAGACTGCTATGTTATGACTGAGCCATTAAAAAATTAATTCCTCTGTCAATATAATACATGATGAAGATTTTTAAAGCCACTGATATCAAAAGGCACAAAATAAAAGATAACTTTAGCTTTTCCCTTCCCCATAGCCTACTCCCCTCAGAGGTGATCACTTTTAAAAAAAATTACTTTTGTTCAAAATTTAATTTATTTTTATTATAATTATCTTTAAGTACTTGTACATAGGAGTTGCCATTTAAGGAAGCAGTTTATGAGTACAATATGTCTTGGTCAATGTGTCCTGCCAAACACTCTTAAACTCTTTATCTTTGCCCCAGGAACCAACTCCATATTTGTTACAGGATATAGGTTTTTACTGTTATTCCTTGGTTTTTGCAATTTACTAAATTTATTGATTTTTTTTTTACTAAGGAGATTCTTCCTTCTCTTCTAGTTTCCTAATCCTATCACAGTTTTAATGAAGTCACTACTCAATATCAATATTTTTATAATTCATTTGCAACTGAGTGATACCGTTTACCTCGATTGTATTTCTGTTCTCATTTTCTTTTGGGAGTTAATACTCATCTCCATTTTTATTTATTTTCTTTTTTAGTTGTTCATGTTCTCCAAACCATCTGACTAGAGCAAATAAATGGGTCATGTTGACTGGGTAATCTATCAGTTCTTTTTTTATTTGGGGAGAGGGGATGGGAGGTGTACTGGACTTAAACTCTAGGTTTTCTGCTTGATAGGGAAGTACCCTACTACTTGAACCATACTTCTAGACTTTTTTTTTTTTTGCTTTAATTTATTTTTCATGTAGAGTCTTGCAATTTTGCCCAGGGCCAGACTCAGAATGTGATTTTTCCTATGTTTACAGTGTGTGTAAGGGGGATTACAGGTGTGAACTACCACTCTTTGTGTGTGTGTGTGTGTGTGTGTTTTGGGCCATGGGGCTTGAGCTCAGAGCCTGGGTGCTGTCTCTGAGCTTTTTGCTCAAGGCTAGCACTCTAGCACTTTGAGCCACAGTGCCACTTCTGGTTTTCTGGTGGCTAATTGGAGATAAGAGTCCCATGGACTTTTCTACCTGGGCCTGGCTTTGAACCATGATTCTCAGATTTCAACCTCCTGAGTAGCTAGGATTCCAGGCATGAGCCACCAGTGACCAGCTTTCTTTGCTTGTTTTAATGAGACAGTCTTAAGTGCTATTTATTTTTGCCTGAACTGGCCTAAAACTGCCATTCTCCCTGTTCTGCCTCTTCGGTAGTTGAGATTACAGCCATGTCTGAATATCTGTTTCCTTTCCTTTTTTTTCTTTTAACTGGAGACATCTGGGCTGGGAAGGTGGCTCAGTGGTAGAGTGCTTGCCTTGCATGCCTGAGGCTCTGGGTTCGATTCCTCAGAACCACATAAGCAAAAAGAAAAAAGTCGGAAGTGGCACTGTGGCTCAAGTGGTAGAGCGCCAGCCTTGAGCTGAAGAGCTGAGGGGCAGCGCCCAGGCCCAGAGTTCAGGCCCCACAACTGGACCCCCCCAAAAAAAGAAAAATAAATTAACTGGAGACATCTCTTTTGGAGTCTTCCAACTGGGCTCTCTATGATAGCCCTTTACTATGGCCTGGGAACTCCTATTTTTCCTCTTTCTTATTGTACTTCTTTGTGAATAGTAGAGATTTGGGGGAGGGGGAAACATACATGTGGGAGTATTATTTCACAATTTAAACATCTTTATGTAGATATCAATTTATCTGACCTTGTTACATACAAAACAGTGTGGCAGTTCTGGTCGACCCTGTCTGCTTGTCCTTACTTTACCTTCCCCTTGATTGTTTTTGGCTGGGTAAGGATTTCTAAAGTGAAGATTATTTTCTCCCCAAATTGGAAGACAGTGTTGTATTGCCTTTCAGTGTCCAGCTTCCCGTGTTGACACTGAGAAGTCAAAATGCTTTTAGGATTTCTGATACTCGGTTTGTGAACTGTTTTTTTTTCTTTCTAGAACTTTTAAGATAAAAAAAAAAATCCTGGGGTTCTACCATTTCCAATAACAATGTGCTTTGATGAAAGCCTTTCTTCTTTTTGTTTTTGGAGGAATTATTTCCATTCCTTTTCATTTTCTCAGTGCTGACTTTTGGGAATTCTTATTAGACTTGACTGATCTTTTAAGTTTCATACCTTTTTTTGTTTTCCTTTTTGGTCTTTTTTCATGGTTTTCTTTTTTGTCCTACTTTTTTTTGGGGAATTCCATAATTTTATCTTCTGAGGCTTCATTATAATTTTAAAATTTTCAGTTGTATTTTTAGATTAAAGAGCTGGTTTTTTTTTTCTTGTTCTCTGCACTTTAAAAAAAGATGGCTTCGTGGTCTTAATTCATGCATGCCCTAGCTTCCCTTATGTCTTTGGAGACAGTGATATTGCTGTGCTGTGGCTGGTAATGGTTTCCTATTTGGTGGATTACCTCTGCTGGGTCTTTAGTATCATTGCTTTTCATCCCAACCTCATCATTCTTATACTTCATCCCTTGCCTGTTGGACATTTCTATCTCTCTGTGTTTGTTAGTTTTTTTTGTTGTTGTTGTTATTGTTCCCTTTGGTTGGATTCTTTCTGCAGGGATGACTTCTTAATTCTTTTGCTTGTTATGGACTTGGGTAAGGTGGGTGGAGAGGGGTTAGAAGCGAAGCTGCTCTTGTTCTGGGAGCTGAGCCAGAAGAAGGGGCTGGAGAATCTCATCTTTCAGTATGAAGGCTTTCTGTCCCACTGTTTCTCTGTATATAACCCCACCCTCTACCACGCCTGGTGTCTCTGAGTCTGATATCTGGCTTCTGGTATCTATCGATCTATCAAGTTCTCCTCCAAAGATAAGTTTTCCTTCCTTGGGTGGAAAGGAAGTATGGATGGCAAGTGTGTCCTCCTATTTTTACTCCCATCTCTCTCATTGCTTTCTGAGGCTCTTAATGCCCTCATCTCCTGGACCCTTCTGGGGTCCTGGCTTCTTATCAACCTTCCATCGTGAGTGCTTGGACTTCAGAGATCTCAGGTTTGCTCAGTCACTTATCACTTGTCCGTCTACATCTTCAAAGATGGTGTTGACATCTCTCACCTGTTGTTCTCTAAGACCCATGTTCTCATCTCATCATGCTCTGTTCTCATTGTCCTTGTGGTTTATTGCATGGGAATTCTTCTACTGTAATCGGTGTACTTTTAAGGAAACATAAAATTAATACCTTCTTTTGATGCCACATTTAACCTTGGATAGACTTTTAGGAGTGGCCTGCTGGTTTCAAAAAGAGAGAAGATTCTAATAATGACATCTTTTGTTTCCCCTTCCCAAGTTACCCAAGAATGAGACTTTACTAAATCATTAATGGAAGAAAAGGACAGGAAATATTTCCATTGTTTGCTCATTCACTTTTCATAAAGTGTTTGAGCCTAATAAAGATCTGAAATTGTGCAAGGAGCTGGCGACATGAAAACACTGATATGTGGATTCTGCCTTCAAAATTAGAGCCATAGCTGTATAGACTGTGATAATAAATCATACTGGGAGTATACATGGAGCGCAACCGAAACATAGGATGTGACCCAAATCAGCCAGGGTAACAGCAAAGGCTCCTGGGTAGAGATGGCCTTCCAGCTCAGTTTGGAAGGCTAAGTGTGACTTGTGGAGACATTCCAAGCAGAGAGAACTGCATGTGGTCAACTAAGTAGTCAAGAGACTGCATGGCATGTCAGAAGAACCTTGAATACATTGAAAGGGCTAGAGCCCTGGGGAGGGGACTGACTAAGTTCTTTAGTTATTGTCCTTTAGTTATGTATATTCATTAGTCTAGAGGGCCTGCGCCTCCCAACAAGTGATCCAGAATAAATAGGATCTTATTCCCTCTGAGCAAACTTAAAAATATTGTGTGTAAAATGAGGGTAGCTGGGCACCAATGGCTCATGCTTCTAATCTTGGCTACTCAGGAGGCTGAGATCTGAGGATCTTGGTTCAGAGCCATCCCAGGAAGGAAACTCTGTGAGACTCTTTATCTCCAATAAAATTCTCAGAAAAAACTGAAGTAGCACTGTAGCTCAGGTGGTAGAGTACTAACCTTGAGCAAAAGAAGATCAAGGACAGCACCCAGGCCCAGAGATCCCAGGCCCAGAGATCAAGCCTCAAGACCAGCATAAAAACAACAACAAAAAAAACCATCTAACAAAAAAAGAAACAAAAACCCAAGATAATATGAGGATTATAGAAAAAAAGATAAGGATCATTAATAGATATAGAAGAATATTCTAGTTCTCTCATGAAAAATCTGCCTTAGATCCTTTGCCTACTGTCTGGTTACCTAACAGTTAGAAATAGACTGGAATGGTATAACCAGAAAGGAAATCTTTCTTGCTGTTTTGACCAGGTGAAGTTACTTGAACATCTTTTAACGAAATATCCCATTCCATCAGCAGATGCAGTCTTTATGAGCTCTTGGGCACCTAGGGTACTCGTGTAAATTTGGGGTGATTTCTTGAAAGGACCCTGGGTCAGGACAGGGGAGGTTCTGTTTCCCCTCCACTGATGGATGTGACTATGAGCGAGGCCCTTCCCTTGTCTTGGCTTTGATTTCCTCACCTGGCAAAGGAGAGGAATTAAATTAGATTTGTTCCAGCTCAGAAATTGAATGCAAGGAGATTTTAGCAGTACTGGAATGAGTATTAAGAAAGAGCTAGGATTTGGGGATTTTATTTTCATACCATACTATATAGTGGGGAAGGCAATTCCTTTAAAATCTTGGCAAACAAGCAGGAGCAAGATCGTTCTGTTTTTCCTTTCTTCTCCTACCCTCCTTTCAGCTTCTAATGAACTCATACAAACCTCAGAGAGAAACACTCACACACACACACACACACACACACACACACACACATCCCCAAAACAAAATACACAAAAATGCACAAACCAAACCAAAACCCACTTCAAGTATATTCCTCTGATACTGTTAAGCTCTATTGGAAAAGCTGAGGGAACATGACTCTTAAAGCCAGCATTCGTGAAAACACAGCATCATCATCTATAGATGTTTTCTGAAGCAGGAGTCTAGCTATTTTAATCCCTTCAAGTGATTGGATCAGTCAACCACAATCCTCTGGATGATTCTCTCTATTGATGGCAAGTGAGGGTTTGGGTAAGCGGAGAGGGTGGGGAATGGCATTTCCTTTTCCTGTCAGGGTTTTTCTAATTTGTTGCCCTGAGGGGGAAAAAGTGTTTTGGAATTCTCTCTGAACAGGCTCTTTTAAGTGTAGAAGGTCAATATCTTGAGCAGCCAGGCTGGGCTGAAGGGAAAGGTACTAGCACATGAAGAATTTGGATTGTCAACCTTAGGCCTCCCGTGGTGTGTGCGACAAGAAAGCCTTCTTGTGATAATAATAATAATAAAAGAACCATCCCCCGAGCTCTAGAGTTCAATGTGAATAATATTAAATCCGCTGATGATTCCATATCACATAAGGATATCAGCCCTTATAGCAATTCCCGAGATACAGAATAGTGTCTCTCTCTGTCATCAGTTAGTTTAAAGCTGATGCTACAAATTAAAACAACAGCAGCAACAAGAAGAAACTCGCTTATGACCTGCAATCATTTTCTGATTCCAAGTGAATTTTGGACTTGCAGAATTTCTTTTTTGCACTAACGTTTGCAAGACTTTTGCTCCAACTTAACTTTCTGTCCCCAAATGATGAGATTGTGCTCAGTGCCAGCAGCTGCCGCCCGGCCCATCTGTATCTTATCATGTCTTCCCTCCTACGCAGCCGAAAGCTCATTGGGCATTCCTTTCTTTCTTTTTGACCAGCATTTGACATTGAAATTTCTTTTCATACCATCCCTCCTGTTTATTTCAATAGGATCATTTTTTAAAAAATAGTAGTTCTTTTTGACCTTCTATCTTCAACACCCACCTACCAGTGATGATACTATTATATATAATGCCATTTTGAAAAGTCTTACCGTGAGGTTCCAAGTAGGTTTGACTTCTTTTTTATTGAACTCCTTTCCTCTTTTGCTCCTCTTCTCTCTTTCCCTCCTCTGCTTTTCCTTCTGTTTCATCTCTCTCTTCCTTTGCGGTTTCCCACTCTTTGGGGAGGGGCAAGATTTCCTGCTCTGAAGTTGGTTGGTTTCTGGGAGGAGTCAGAAGGCCTGATTTGGGACTGAAACCAGCTGGTCTGCCACCTGATACAAGTAGGTGAAATGCAGGCCAAGGAAGAAGGCTCTTATATGAGGACCCAGCTGACAGCCAGGAGGTGCTCGTGGAGGAAACCCCAGGGGGAAACCAAAGTGGGCCAGTCCTGGGCATCAGGCTGACAGAGGTCTCCCAAACAGCCCAGGATGGGAATACTGAGACGTTGTCCTGGTTGCTCCGGGAGACTTAGTCATTACTATTGTTAGCTCTAAACATGGGGGCCGGGGGAACGGACCAAGCAGAGCCCTTGTCCCTCACATAGCAGGTGCTCACTCTGATTCTTGGCTTTGCCTCAAAAGAAGTTACTGAAACAAGAACTGGGTTTGGGCAGCATTTCCTTCCCTACAAGGAGAGAAATACAATGACTTTCAATCCCAGCAGCAAGGGAATGCAGAGGATGGTGGTGATGGTGGGGCAAGAGTCTGCAGTGGGACCCATAGTGGTAGGGACAGTGACTTCATCCTCATTCACATCGATGGGTGGAGGATCCCATCCCAGCCAGAGGTCTGAGTTGCACTAAGGAACTGACTGTAGTATATGTATACACACACACTTCCTGTATGTGTCTATGTCTATAGATATGTGTATAAGCACAAACTCACTTTCTTCATCCATATTCAGCAAATATATAAAAAGCATCTCCTCTGTCCCTGGCACTGTGCTGAGATCTGGGGCTAGAGTTGTAAGAGCTGTAGCTCTGTTCCCATGGGGAGTTGAACTGGGTACTCTTGAGATTTGAAGTCATAACTTTGAAGAAGAAAAGCCTGGACGTGTTGGCTGCTGATTGCACAGCTTTTCAATAATCATCCTTCTATTTCTGAGCTCTTATGGGATGCTGGTTCTTTCAATGACCCTTCGACTTGCAGTATGGATGAGAGCCCCTATCAATATGCTCCTAATGATTAGAGAACACGAGTCTTTTTGACCTTGTTTCTAACTCAGGGGCCAGTTGGTTTCTCTTGAGAACCATAAGTTCTATAGATGTCTGTCTTATTTTCTACAGCTCTCTGATAATTGGACAGCTTTCTGAGAATATTGGATATCACTGGGCTTTAAAAAATGACTGAGTCAATGAGCTGTCTTTCTGTCTCTGTCTCTCTATGTCTGTCTCTGTCTGTCTGACTCTCTCTCAATGTCTGATATATATACATACATACATACATACATATATATATATATATATATATATATATATATGTCTGACTCTCTCTCTGAATGTGTGTGTGTGTGTGTGTGTTTCCCAGTACTAGGGATTGAACCCAGGGATTTGAGTGCGCTATATAACAGCTGGCCTCATGGGCTCAGCTCTTTTGTTTTCATTCTGTTTCTGAGATAAAGTTTCAATAACTTTGCTTTTTTGACCACCCCAGTAACTGGGATTACAGATATATACCACAACACTTAGTTCTACTATTTGTTTTCATTAGAATATAGTACAAGAGATGACTGACATGTAGCTCAGTGGTGGAGCACTTGCCAAGTGCTTAGGCTCAAGTCTTGATGTCTAGTACCATCCTAAATAAATAAATAGTATAAGAATTGATATAGCACAAAATTACATGTTTATTTATATTAATAGACTATAGTTTTGTGGTGTTTTGAAAACTGTAAGTTAACTAATGGGCATTTCACTATGACCAAGTTTGCAACTATGAGTTTCAACCAATAGGTTAAGATATTTTTTCTAGGAGGGAAGAATAATTAGATAATTAGATAGTCTTCAAACAGAACAGTAACTTCCATGAACTGAAAGCCTATTGTATTCTAGGTACTGCTTTAATAACTTTACACATATTATCACATTTAATCTGTAAAATGATTCCTTGTGGAAAGTACTATTTTATAGACAAGGAAAGAATTTAAGTAGTCAGAGCAAAGCTTAGCAACTTATTTTAGAACTAGGTTCTAGAGCTAGCGTAACAGAGTCAAACCTAAGCAAATTCAGATGGGTCTGACTAAGCTTTTTTGTTTTTCATCCTAATGGATTGTAGTGTATAACAAAATACCTATGGTCTTCTGTTTCTGGACATTCTACTTCCATTAATAGGGCATTATTGGGCTGGAGGCATGGTTCAGGAGGTAGAGCACCAGCCAGTAAGTGAAAGTGTCAGGTAATGAATTGGAGTCCTGGACAAAAAAAAAAAAAAAGAAAAGAAGTAATAAGGCATTAATTTGTTTTTAGCAGCTTGAGCACAAGCCCTTTTTAGTATTTACTGAACTTATAATCAATCATTGAAAATACCTAAGTAATTTTTGCATGACTAGAATAAGTCTACTTCAAAGCAATTGGAGGCATGGATCAATTGGTAGAGTGCTAGCCAATGAATGAAAGCAGCAGGTACAGATTTTGAGTTCTGGTCTCAGACCTAAAAAGAAAAAAAGACTAGAAGAAGACTAATTTTGGGGATCATCTAATAGATTTGGGTGTGCCTGTGTGCATGTGTGTGTGCGTGCATGTGTGTGTGTGTGTGTGTGTTGGTACTGGGGCTTGAACTCAGGGCCTCAAATTCTTGCTTTCATTTTTTAAATTATATTTTATTTTGTTGTAAAGGTGCTGTACAGAGGGGTTACGGTTACATAAGTAAGGTAATGAGTATATTTCTTGTTGAACATTGTTGCCCCCTCCTTTGTTTTTCTCCCACTATCCCTCACCCCCATTCCTCTTTCCCGCCACCTTCCTGAAGTTGTAAAGCTGATTTCCAAACTAGCGTCTTGTGAGTATTATTGTTGTATTGGGTCACTCTTTGTCCTGTTTCCCATCTTGTTATTCCCCTTCCACACAAGGTTATCTCTCTACACGTGAGTCATGCTTCTACTTTTAGCGTTTTGCTGGTTAATTGAAGAGAAGAGTCTTGTGGACCTTTTTTTTTTTTTTTTCATGAGCTGGCTTTAAACCTAGATCCTCAGATCTCAGCCCCCTGAGTAGCTAAGATTACAGGCATGAGTCACCAGCACACAGAGCCTAGTGGATGCTTTGGATATGAAGTGTGTGCTGTATTTTCTTCCTTATCCAGTGTCCATCCATTTGTGTCAGTGCACAACTCAGCTCCTAAATTATTTTCAATTCTGACTCTGTTATCTCAGTTCTGTGTCTCTAACAGAAATGATAAGTATATCATCTGCCAACCTCTCCTAGGTTACTGATAAAGTTACTGAGTAGAACAAGAACAATTTTTGTTCCTGTGCTGGGAGAGGGATTTATTATGCTTGACTACAACCAACGATTATCTCATGAGACGATCTCAAAGTCATGGTTCTGAAAGCATTAGGCAAACATTTTCCTTACTTTCTTATGACTTTCTAAACCTCAAGCCTATTAATAATTTGGACTAGAGAATTTTTTGCTGTGGGAAACATTTTTGGTACAATGTAAGAAGTTTAATAGCATCCCTGGCTTCTGCCCACTAGGTACAAATAATGGTGTCCCTACGCCCACCTGACAACTGGTGATGTCTCTAGATGTTGTTGGATGTTTCCATTCATACAAAAACGCTTCCTCTATTCTGTACAACCACTGCTCTAACATTAAAAATAGATTAGTTAACAATCAATTATTTGCCTAAGCCTTGATGATTTCTATGAACACTAAAGAAGATCTGGTCCTTGATTTCAGGAAGATTATATTAACAGAGACATGACCAACTCCACAGACAACTGTAGAAAAATTGTCCACTGCTGAGTGACCCTGTATTACTATAAGCATTCAGAGAGCCTGGAGGCCTCAGTGACAGAACACCTGCCTAGCGAGCATAAGGCTCTGAGTTCAAATTCTAGTACTGCAAACAAAAAATTATTAGCTAAGCGCTGATGGCTCATGCCTGTAATCCTAGTTCCTTATAAGCCTGATATCTGAGGATCACAGTTTGAAGCCAGCCGGGGCAAGAAAGTCCATGAGACTCTTATCTCCAATTAATCATAGAAAAAGCCAGAAGTGTTGCTGTAGTTCAAGTGGTGGTGTGCTAGCTTTGAGCAAAAGGAGCTTATAGACTGTGTCCATGCCCAGAGTTCAAGGCCCAGGACCAGCAAAAAAAAAAAAAAAAGAAATTATTAAATAGGTATACAATACAAAAAATAGAGAAATGAGAACAAAAATTATATAAGCATAATTAATATATTTAGGCATCTCTCTCTCTCTCTCTCTCTCTCTCTCTATATATATATATATATATATTTTTTTTTTTTTTTTGTCGGTCATGGGGCTTGAACTCTGGGCCTGGATGCTGTCCCTTAGCTCTTCAGCTCAAGGTGAGCGCTCTACCA
>NW_012267242.1:263838-272212 GCF_000151885.1 Dipodomys ordii | reverse complement strand
CCTCGCGCAGACGGCTGGCGGCGGCGAAGGGGCTGCACACCGTCTCCACCAGGCCCAGCACGGCGCCGACCAGCGCCAGCACGCTGCCCAGCACGTACAGCTTCACCAGCTTGCCTCTGGGCTTCTGGGCCATCATCTCCTTGGCCAGGGGGATCAGCTCCTGGACGGTTTCCATCTCAGCCCCGGGGTGGAGGGGGGGTGTGGGGGGCGGGCGCGACCTGCAGGGGTCGGGGCTGCGGGGTGGGGGTGGGGCGTCCGTCAGTCCCGGTAGATAGATAGATGGCTTATGTTTCCCGGGGTTCCCTGGGCAGCGCCCCCTCCCCCTTCCCGGGCACAGGGTGGGGGGGACAGGGAGGTGGGGGGGGGGGAGATTCACCTTCGTGACAGCCTGGGCTGGAAGCGGCCAGCGGGAGCGAGCTGGTGGCGGTCAGTCTGTGCGTCAGTCCGTCCTGGCCGGCCTGGGAGCTCTCCACCACGGCCTCTTCCTCCTCCTCCTCCTCCTCCTCCCTCTTCCTCCTCCTGCTCAGCAGCCCTTGTAGATGGAGACACTGCAGCTGGCACCCCATCCGCGTCCCCGGGCCGCTTATATCTTCAGCCCGAGACACGCCTCCCCGGCTGGAGGGCTTGGCTGGCTCCAGCCCGCCGGGCCCGCGCCAGAGACCGGAGGGGGCGGGGAGGAAGGTGAGGAGGAAGAGAGGGAGGAGGAGGGGCTGGGAGGGGGTGTCCGAGAGGGGGATTGGAACGGGCTGGGGCCTGGCAGGAGGCCTCCGCAGAGCCCGGCTCCCCGTGCAGGTCCCAGGCTGGGGAGGCAGTGGGGGGGGGGGGGGTGGGGGGAGGGGGGAAGGAGGGGGTTGGAGGCATCCACCTGCATTTCTGCCAGGGGCCCTTTCTTAGTGGCCTTCAGTGTGTGCAGGGGCAACCTGAGGAGGCACTGATGAGGAAATCTGGGGATTCTAAGGGACAGATGTACAGATTTCTTATGTTTCCTCCCGACAGTCACCTTCCCGCGGGGATACTGGGTGGTGGGGACCCGAGAGAATGCAAGGGGGTGGGCGGGATCCTGCAAGTGAACAGATCTCCGTGTGTGCAACAGGTCACCTCCATCCAGTGCACAAAGCAGTATGTTCTCACATTTTCTTGGCCTGATGGGTTGTAATTCAAAGGTTGCATACGTTGCTAGAGTAGATCATTTAATAGAAAACTATTTGTTGAGGGTGTTCTTTAATGCATAGAGGTGTGTGTGTGTGAGAGAGAGAAAGATATATATATATATATATATATATAGAGAGAGAGAGAGAGAGAGAGGCTGCTTTTTGAACTATATGTACTTCCATGTATCAGGGAACAGCTATAGGTCCCCAATTTTCCCCACTTACACTGGAGAAGTGAACTCTGGGGCTGGAGAATGCAAGCATGGAATGGGGCTCTTAGTTAAACAACAACAACAACAAAAACCGATCTGCTTGTCCAAAATGAAATATTTCATGTTCTTTTCAATAATTCTCTGCCAGTCCCTTGAGCCGGTGGGTGAAATTCTCCTGTGCTGGTTCAGCTGTATAATAAATGACAGGAGAGGAGCACTAGAGAGCTTGGGTAAGAAGCTAGGGTTTAAAAAAGAAAAAATAAAAGACCCCAGAAGGTGGGAAGGGGGCAGAAGCTGGAGTTAGATATAGGGTTAAGGATTGGACAAGGATGAAACACAATCCCCCGGTTGGATGGTTGGAGGTTGGGGGGGGGGGCTCTAATTTAGCTTTGGTTATGCATATACCTGAGTTAGCAAAGTACAGAGGGAAGGAGAGGCAAATAGGCCAAAGGGCTTTAAGCGGGGAAAGGGGAAGAGCAGGGGGAGGAAATCAAACTGGCCAGAAAATTGCAAAGGTCACTGATGCAATCTTACAACAGCCTTCCCAGCCAGTCTGGCTGAGCCCCGTAGTCATAGGGGAAAGGGTGCTTCTCTTGGGGGTCTGAGGTTGCTTCCCAGGCAATGCAGTAATAAAGGCAAGTAAGTATTAGCCATAAATTCTATCCTTTTCCCCTGCCCTGAGTAGTTCAGGTAAGAGTTTGTGGGTGGAGAATGAGATTATTCTTGGAGCATTGTGTCCTCAGTGTATTATTCTTTGAACTTAGTCAGGCAAGGAAATTCTGTAACTAGGGTCCAAGCCAAGTTTAGTTTCAGTCTTGGCATTTTCTTCCACATAATTTTTAAGCACTCCCTAATAATTGACAGAAGTGATTTGTGAGCTTTCCCAGTACCCATGAGTGTTCCATACAAGGTGGCAACCTGGTGGGAATATGCTGTGCCTCTTGATATAAGGGCCTTGACTTGGTTTCTGCTCCAAAGGTGAGTCAGCTAGCCTTTGAGCCCAAAACTCCAAAATTGACCAAGCAGCAGTGAGCATTTCCTGTGTTGCGGTTACTCAAAGACGCAAACCATACATATATCCTCCGTGGTCAACAGGTTGCAATGCATCTGAAGTTCCCCTTTCTTGTTGATTCCCCAGTTATAGCACATCTAAAATGAGCATCCTTTTTCACTTCTTTGATAATCTGGCTTTTACCCCCAGGTTCTACCAGCTTGCGTCAAGGGCTAAGGCAGAGGGAAGAGCATGTGGCATGGATTGAGGTCACTGGTATGTGGTTTAGGTGGTAGTGATAGGGCAGTCACAGGCAAAGAAGTCCAGGGTCAGTTCATGCCCAGGAATTTCCGAGCACAGCTCCTAGGTCTGGGTGGCAAAAGACAGCCCGGTTCCTGGGTGGGAGGTGGAGAGGCCAAGAAGCACTTGGGAACTAAACAGGTACTTTGGCTGGGGTAAGTTTACTTTTAGAGAAGTGGTTTATTGTCTTACATGGGTCATTCACTGGTTATCGCCATGAAGGAAGGTCAGAATAAGCTATAGTGATAATCCATCCTTCCTTTTTTTTGCCAGTCCTGGGGCTTGAACTCAGGGCCTGGGCACTGTCCATGAGCTTTTTTTGCTTAAGGCTAGCACTCTACTACTTGAGCCACAGAGGTACTTCTGGCTTTTTCTGTTTATGTGGTACTGAGGATTCGAACCCAGGGCTTCATGCATGCTAGGCAAGCACTCTACCACTAAGCCCCATTCCCAGCCAGACAACACATCTATTTAACTCAGGGTTAAGGTGTGTGTGTGTGTGTGTGTGTGTGTGTATACAGTTTTGAGAAGACTGGAACAGTTAGTCATCCTACATGTATTAGCCCATATTCTGTTGCTGATAACATAATACCATGAGTTAGGTAAGATAATAGGCAAGAGACTTAGTTTGGCTTCTGGTTCTGGAGGTACAAGGGCAAGGGGCCATATTGGTGATGACCTTGCTAGTGAATTCTCAATAAAATACAGGGAGCAAGAGACAGGGCTATGTGTGCTTATGTGTGTCTCTCCTCCTCCTCCTCCTCCTCCTCCTCCTCCTTTTCCTCCTCCTTCTTCTGCCATCAGGGTTCAATCAAGGGCTTCACCCCGATGACTTTATCTAAGCCTAATCACCTCCCAAAGATCATACTTCTAAATGCCATATTTAGATTACGTAAGCACATTTGATACTTCATAATAAGTATTAAAGTCCAACTCCCCTCCACGCCCCCACTCAAACATATCCAAACCACAACACTGTCAAGTCTATCCAGCATTTCATTCTTGTCCTTCCTAAGAACTGGTAGGACCAGTTTAAAATTCATTTAATTTGTATTCCAAAACTCTCTCTCCTACACATTAAAACACAGCCATCTGTTGAAGGAGGAAAAAAAAATCACAATAGGGTAACATGTAGTCCAAGTGGTGAATAAATGCTGAACAGGAAGAGCTATTCCTGCAACTATGCCTGATATTGATGGGACAGAGGACAGAAATCTTTCAGATGGTTTGTCACGAATGTACTTCTGTTTGTTTATTTACTTACTTACTACTACTACTACTAGCTGCTTGCTACTTGTACCATCACTGTCCACCACTGGAATTCAAAAGACTGAAGAGAAGGAAGAAGTCACCATTGGATACTCTATAATTAGCTGTGTGTTTTGTACTTCACTTTATTTTTTTCTTGTTTTGACTGTTTGATTTAGTTATTTCATGTCAATGAATTTTACAGAGAAGGATTTTTGTGACTCAAATATTAATGGATGGTTTAATGTTCTATTCAGTACTGGAGATTGAACTCATGGCCTTGTGCTTGTGAGCACCTGCTCTACCTAACCCACAACAGATGATTTTTAAAAGTACATGTCTAGTCTTTATCTCCTCTGGTCTTGAGAGTTTTTTAGACCTTTCTGCGTGGGTATCCACTGTGGTCACAGACTTGGCATACTGAACATAAGATTCCTTGCCATCTCTGTACTTTCAAACGAAGTTTCCTTTCAATATCCTTATTCCTTAGCATTGCCAATGCAATTTATTGGTTCTTGGGCCTGAAATGTTGTGCCAGTTTCCTGACCAGGCCTTCTCTGACTTTACCATCTTGTCACTCTCTCTTTGGTGTCCTGCTTTGTCATCTAATCTTATGTAGCTAGAAGTATTGGTTTGGTCTTGAATTGTCTTTCAGTTCCATTAAAGGATGAGTTTCATGAGGGCTGGAACTTTGTTTTGTTCTTTACCATGTTCCTGTGCCTGGTATAATTGTTGGCACATAGTAGGTCCTCAATAGTTAACTATGGGTTTAATTTCTCCGGTGGACTGTGGATTTTGGCAGGGATGGGACTATATTATATTCACATGTAGTCAGACTTTGAGTGGATACTCAAAAAAGCATTTGAGTCTTTTGATGGACAGCTTTTACCCTAAATACTTTCTTTTCTAATCCATTTTGAAGACTTCTACCAAACATCTCTTTTTAAACTTCTAGATTCTATTGTTGATTATTTTAACATACCAGGAGATAACTTCCTAGATTATGCATGCTGAATTTTCAAGACCTAATATTCTTGGAAAAAGGGACTCATTGGTCTGATCTTTCCTACTCATCTGATTTGTATCTCCTATTCTTCTCCCACAAGAAGTCTTTACTGAGGAGTTTTTTCTAAGCCCCCAAACAATCCCTTCTCATTACTGTTGAGGAAAATGCTCAGCCATTCTCATTGCTCATGCCTGCACACACGGTTGTCCCTATCCTCTTTCTATTCTATCTTCCTTTTTTCTTGGAGACCAAGTTCAAATTCGTGAGCTCCGAGAAGCCTCCACTGCGTATGCCAGCACACCTTGCTCTCTTCTTTCTGTGAACTGTAGCTGCCTTTGTGGTTCCTTCTACATGCATTGGCACTGGATAGCACTGATTTAAACAATGTCTCATTGTTTCTTGTGGGCTTCATCTCAATGGAAGACCAAATCTATATTTTTTCATGGGGTCATATATAATGGGTCCCAAATCAATATCAACCTAAAAGTCAGTGTGGGGATAGAGATTGCAAAATGACCAGTAAAGACTCTGGGGAAAGTTATTTTAGGCATAGTAGCCCATCCTTGGCTCAGTGCCTTGGGACTGAAGTTGCCCAAGATCTGGCAAGTTGGCTTCATTCCCTCAACTCTAGCCTGCTCACCTTTCACTTCCACTTCCAACTTGGTGTCTGGCACTGCACTCATTGGCTCATGCTCAGGCATCCTTCCAACCTGCCCCTGGGACAATCTACTGAGGAATAGACCCTTCATAGGCATTGGCTTTTGGTCTTCATGGCTCCTGGTCAAGTAGAGCTACCAGACAATGGAGCAGGCAGGCGGGACTAGGCCCCTTGATCTGTGCTGAGTAGCAAATGTGGTTAGGCTCACATGCTCCTTGCTGCCTGCATAGTATTTATGAATTGCAACAGTATACTTTACAAGTCTGAATTGACACAAAACTTCCTTATGCTTAAATGCCAAGTAGATTTAAGTATTTAGGGCTCTGGAGTTGAGCAGACTTGGGTACCTTCAAGTCCCAATGCCTCCGCTTATCAGAATCTGACCTTGAACATGGGACTTAACTTCTGGCTCCTACTTCCTCATCTGTAAAGTGAAAGTGATGAGAATCCTCTTGGGGAATGTGATGAATTGAGATCGAGCACTGTAAATGGTGTGTGGCAGGAAGGAAGCCATCGGTTATTCAGTTGCTTTTGCCACCTGCCACAAATATGCACCCTCCACACATATGCAATTCCTATGATCCTTGGTCCCAACTCAGGACACTCACACTTTCTGGGTGACAGTTAGGCAGCTTCCAAGAAGGTTCACAACATTGGTCGAAGCTATCCATAAATCTGACTCTGTGTTAAGCATAGTTACAGAAAGCAGAATCGAAACTTCTCTTCTCAAGAAGCTGTTAGTCACTCGGTGCTGGTGGCTCACCTTTGTAACACTAGCTACTTAGGAAGCTGAGATCTGAGGCTTTCATTCAAAGATTTAACCAGCAAAAGGTTGAATGTGAAAGTGTGGCTCAAGTGGTAGAGCGCCTACTTTGACAAAAAGCCATGTAAGAGCGCAAGGCCCTGAGTTCAAGACCTAATATCCAGCACGAAGGAAAATAAAAAGCTTATAGTCAAGTAGAGGACACAAACATGCAAACACATTATTACAATGTGCCAGGAGAAACACAGTAGTAGAATATGACAGGTAACCAATGAGAGTACAATGAGAAATCTGTTGATTATATTTGGGGAGGAGGTGATCAAAGACGGCCTAGGAGTGAATGATCCTGAGCCCGTCAGCATGTGAAAGGTTTGACTCTGTTCACCAGGGGACTCTGGGAAGGAGCAATGCTCTGGGGTGGGGGATGCCTTGAACAAGGGGTCGCTGCATATGAAATGGGGGCAACTCATGAGAAAGCATTTGCACAATCTAAGAGCAGTTAGGCCAGACTGGTGTTGGGGCATAAAGAAAGAGTTTTTGGAAATGCTACAAATGAGGAGGATGTAGTAGGTAGGAGCAAGGTACGGCATAAATACGTACGTGATCACCTGCCTAGAAACTGGAGACTACTACTTCCTTCCTTCCTTCTGTGATTTCATATTCTCTTAGTTTTCCTCCAGACCCATTCCCTAGCAGGTTTTCCTTTTTTTTTTTTGGGTCCGGTCGTGGGGCCTGAACTCTTGGCCTGGGTGCTGTCCCTCAGCTCTTCAGCTCAAGGCTAGTGCTCTATCACTGGAGCCACAGCGCCACTTCCGGCTTTTTTTTTTTCTGCTTATGTGGTGCTGAGGAATTGAACCCAGGGCCTCAAGCATGCAAGGTGAGAGCTCTACCACTGAGCCAACTTCCCAGCCCCAGGTTTTCCTTTTTGCCTGACTTATAAATGGCAGCAATTCTCAGGACAGTCCTGGAGCATCTCTTCTGTACTTTATCTCCTCTATCATCTCTTCTTGTTCTTTTTCTACTGGCGCTTCCATTTCTGGCTCTTTATAGACTACACAAGGATCTGAATGCTGGAACTGCATAACCCCCTGCCTCTCCTGTGTTTCAACTTGTGTGTCTTGCAGGGATCAGACTTACCACATCTAAAGCTAAATTTGACGATTCTACCCTGTAGTTTTTGCTATCAGCTTTTTGAATCTAAGCTTCACCATCCATGGCCTGGTGGCTGAGGTTTGGATCCCGGATCCATCGTTTACTTTCCTCTCATGTGAACAGCCACACATCTCAGCTATCTATTAACTATAACTGCTTTCCATCCTGTCTGCTGCCTCGAACTCATCTTTCAAGTGTCTGTGTCTTCTCTTTCCCTTAGGGACAACTTCCCTTCCACATAGGCAAGGCTAGCACCCTTGTTACACCTTCCTACAGACACCTCATTATCCTTTTCTAACTCTGTCTGTCTGTAGTGCATGGCTATAAGCTCCACAGAGAGTAGGAACTGTCTCTGTCTTGTTTCCTGTTCTGTTCAAAGGTTTGTCTATTTGTCTATCTGTCTGTAGTGTTCTTAGACAGAGCAAAATATGAGGTTTCCTGGGGTGTTTCCAACTGATGCACAACTATCAATTTTTCTTAGACTTGGATAGACAATGGGAAACACTGGTGCATTTTAGGCAGCAAAATGCATGATCTCTTCACCTCATGGTTTCACAGTTGGCCTTTAGCTCAGGTCTATTTTCTCTTGCCATGGAAGAAAAATCCCTGATCCTTCCTACGCACAGCTTCCATTCCTTCTCTTTCTGGACCTTTTGGTTAAAGTTCTGGCTGTCTGTGAGTGAGTTAAGCTGTGATTACAAGTAACAAAATAGAATTCAAAATCACTTTAACTATAAAGAAAATGTAGGGGCTGGGAAGGTGGCTTAGTGGTAGAGCGCTTGCCTTGCATGCCTGAGGCCCTGGGTTCGATTCCCCAGCACCACATAAGCAAAAAGAAAAAAAAGCCGGAAGTGGCGCTGTGGCTCAAGTGGTAGAGCGCTAGCCTTGAGCTG
>NW_012267242.1:185912-260938 GCF_000151885.1 Dipodomys ordii | reverse complement strand
TAAGAGTCTCATGGACTTTCCTGCCTGGGCTGGCTTTGAACTGTGATCCTCAGATCTCAGCCTCCTGAGTAGCTAGGATTACAGGTGTGAGCCACCGATGCCCGGCTTAAGTCTTTTTTTTTTTTTTTTTTTAATCTATCATTGGTTAGCAAACTTGGGTGGACAAAGCTTTAAAATTTCATGAACAGACCAATTAAATCAGAAACTTCTCTGAGGAAATCCTAGGCATCAGTAATTTTTAAAGCTCCACTGGTGATTCAATGTGAATGGAATTGACATTGATTCAATGTGCAGCCAAGGTTGGGAGTCCCTGCTCTTAATATTGGAACTCTCCAGGGCCTGTTTGTGATCTCTCCTTGAATAGTTAGTGCTTCTCAACGCTGCTTCTTTAGAATCATTCCAATAGCTAGGCTCGATCTCAGGGCCTCATGTTCTCACTTTGCTTTTTCAAATTCCTGACTAGTGCTTTAACACTTGAACTGCACCTCTAGTCCAGCTCTTTTGCTGGTTAATTGGAGATAAGATTCTCACAGTCTGCCTAGACTAGTTTTAAAACTTCATCCTCAGATCTCACCCTCCTGAACAATTAGAAGTTCAGGCATGAGCCACTATCATCTAGCTCTAGGAACTTTTTAAACAACTGCCAAGACGTGGCCATCCCAAAGAGGAACTGAGTCTGAATTCCTGGGGGTGATTTTCATGTGTTCCTAGAAATGTGAGCTACTTTCTAGATGGTTTTCTATGTTTCCTGGTTTGAGTGTCTCTCCATGCTTCCTAAATCAGTGTCTGGAGCAATGGAAATGTTTCTTATCTGTGCTGCCCAATATGGTAGCTGCTAGCTATTAAATACTTGTGACTGGTAAACTAAATTAATTAATTTTACAATTTAACTTAAGTAACCTCATATGTGCAGCTAGTAGCTACTATATTGGACAACACTATTCTATAATGTAATGGCTCTGAAATTTACATGTCCTGAGTTCTGGGCCTCCATTTAGTTGGTGTCTCTTTTTGGATATCTAATAGCTATCTTTCACTTAATACACACTAAATGAAAATCCTTATTTTTTTTTTCTTCAAAGCATGTTCATTTCCCATCTTGGGAAATAGCATCACTTTCTACTGAATTGCTAGAAACCCCAGATGGAAATAATCTTTTATTTCCTTCTTCCCCATATCATTTTTATCCTTTTTTTTGTGATTGGGGACAAGATCCTGCCAGTTCTGCTTCCAAATAGATAATAGATGATTTGATCTACTTCTCTCTTCTTCTACTGCCTTTAGGCAAGACAAAGCTGTCATTGTATATATGGCCATTTACCCTACATACAACTCTATAAGATGGATGAACTATTATCCCATTTTTCAGGGGGAGAAACTGAGGAATAAAAAGCTTAAATAATGTACCTGAGGTCAGCAGCAGATGGGATTCAAACTGGACTGTCTGATTCTGGGGTCTATGTTTTTCACCATTTAATGCTCTGTCTTTCTGGTTGGTCACAAAGCCTTATGACAATTCTATAACCTTGCAGCATGATAAAATCATCAGAAGAACAAAAAAAAAACAATTTCCCAGCTCCATCTCAAGCCTGTTATATCTCTTGGCATAGAACCTATGCCTTAGGAATTGTAAAAACATAGCAAGGATTTCTCCATAACTAGGATTGAGAATTATCCCCTCAATGTGACTTTAACCCTGCCTGTTCCTCCTAGCTTCATTCAATTATTGGTCTTGCTTGTGTTTTCATTCTTTCTTTCTACTCATAAAAGAAGCCATGTTCTGTTCTGCCATGGGACAGAACAGAATGTCTTATGCTTGCTTTTCTTCTGCCTGGAATAACCTTTTCTAGTATCATTTAAATGATGAGCCTAAGTTTAAAGGTCTAATCTCTAAAAGATAAAGTAAAAGCAATCTTAAACTTTAAAATATGTGCAGAGAGGGACCTACAGCATTTGATTTTTTTTTTTTTTTGTCTGTCATAGGGCTCGAACCCTGGGTCTGGGAACTGTCCCTCAGCTCTTCAGCTCAAGGCTAGCACTCTACCATTTGAGCCACAGCACCACTTCCGGCTTTCTGAGTGGCTCATTGACTTTCCTGCCTGGGCTGGCTTTGAACTGTGATCCTCAGATCTCAGCCTCCTGAGTAGCTAGGATTACAGGCATGAGCCACTGGTGCCCAGTCCTTGACTTTTTAAAAAATATACTAATTCTTCTCTTTTTTGAATACTAAAACAAAAACTAAACAAACCAAAAATTAAGGAATTTTGGTGCCCTTCACTTTGTTGCTACTTTAAATGTATAGTTAGCCAGCTTTGAGGACTCTGCCCCTGAACTCCATGGCTCATCTCAAGTGTCACCTCCTCAGAGAACTTCTCATCCCTTTAAAAGTGTTTCCCCACCACGTCTGCCCCTCCCCCAGCTATAGTATCATCCTGCTTAAAAAATACGTCTTAGCATTGAAATTTAGATTCAGTTTCCAATTTTCTTGCTTATTTATCTCTTCTATGAAGGCAAGGTCTTGTCTCTTTTATCTGCTACCATATTCTCTTCACCTAGCACCATGTCTGGAACAAATTAAGTGCTCAGTTTATGTTTCCAGAATGAATGTACTCAGGCTGATATGTGCCAGATAGCAAGCAAATGCATCTCCAGGCAGATTGGCCAGCCTGGATTGTTACCATGTAAGAAGCTATCTTTATATTTTGGGGAAGAAGTTCTGCACTGTGGCGAGTTCTGTTAAAGGAGAAGGACTCTGGCTTCAGCAACCAAACACTAAAAGGCAAGGAGGGACCTGGCAGCTGGAATGTCCTCTCACATTGTACATATTCTAGGGGCAGGAAAAGTTAACATTTATTTTTAGATCATAATTTCCCTGTGGTACATCCATCTTTTCTGTAAAGTATCTTCTTACCTCCACCTTCTTTTTGGAGCTACTAGAGTTTGAATTCAAAGCCATTCACTTGCTTGCTAGACAAGAGCACTTGAGCCATATTCCCAGCCCTTTCTTTATGCTTTGTTTTTCCAGGTAGCATTTCGTGCTTTTGTCTGACCTAGCCCTGGACTTCAATCCTCCTATCTCCATCTCCCACATAGCTGTGATTACAAGAGTGAGCTACCAAGTCTGGCCCTCAGTAATGTTTCTTACAAGAAACAGATAATGAGTTTTGTTTAATGGAGAATGGAAGAAAAAGCCGGTGTTCAGGCTTTGCTTAGGGGGACAATCTTGGTTGGAAAGATGGGGGCTGGCAAAAAAAAATGGTTGCAAGTAAGCTTGACGTGTTTGAGGGCAGCAACAACTGCAGTGAATTTATCTTAAGCGTTTAGCCTTAGAATTCCTGGAATTATAGTTATTGGCCTAGTAGAGAAAAAAAATTGATAGTTGGATGGCAAAAGAAGTTGAGGTAACTCTGGTTGCAAAATTAATAAAACATTTGGTAATTATGTGATTAATATCTGTGTCCCACGAGACAGTTGTCTTCCGATGAACAGTGATTGTGCCTGGCTCGCTCTTTATTGTGTCATTGTGTGCCTGGCATTGGATGGGCACACAATAAATGTTTGTTGAGTTAATGAATGGTTTTGGATGTTTTTGTGTTTCTAGGTTAAAAGTCAGAAGGGTCTGCTGAGAAGAGATGAGCTGGAAGAAAAGTCCAGGCCTTGAGGATGAGAATCAGACAGAAGCTGGAGAGGAGGTGAGGGGTGTGTGTGTGTGTGTGTGTGTGTGTGTGTGTGTGTGTGTGTGTGTGTACAGACTGACTTACCAAGAGGATTCAGATCCTGGGTCCATGTCCTTATAACTGCAGAGATAACTGGCACCATCAGGCAGAAACCTCCTAACTTCAGCAGCTTGGACACTGGCTATAGAAGAAAGAAGTTTTCCTTCAGTGCTCATGTTTGTCTCTGGAACACTGCTGATGCCTGGGCTTAGAGAAATAAATAATCCTAAACTTTGAGAAATAAATATTCCTTGCTTTCATTTGACTTTGGAAAGAGGATTTTTAGTGTACTATCTTAGGCTTAGCACTCGGTCAAGGGTTGGGATGGGCCAGAAGCTCCCAGTAGGCAGACACATTATCACCAGCAGCACAGAGATGGCACATGGCAGAACTTCTGCTTCACATGTACCTCTGATTCTTTGAGAGAGACATGGAATCCATAACACATGTTTAGTTTTACATCCTAAGACTGTCTACCTGTGCCTACATCTTCTTTAGATCCACATGTTCCTTTCATTCCTACTCAAGGTTGTAAGTGCTGAATCTTAGTATCTGTAGTGCCAGCATCCATAGCCTGACCTGGTAAGTATTTCAGTTCTGAATATGAAGTTAGCATCAATCTGAGACCTGGTCTTCCCAATCTAAAACCTCAGTGATAAAGATAGGGTAGGAAATTGGTATTCAACTCAAGGCTTCCTAGGCTTAGAATTCCGCTGGTGAGTAGACCAACTCATTATAAACGTTATCAAGCTCTATTTCTGTTTTTCTTAGTAGGAGAGGAGATTCTGAGAGGGATTCTAGTTAGAGGGTACTAGTCATGGAATCATATTCTTCAAGCCATAATTAAAATTAGGGTTTCCCCTGTCCCAAAAATCCATAGTAATGAATCAGTATCTACTGTATACAAACACTAAGTTACAAACTCATAAGGAATTTACATTCAATTTGAAGACAACCACAAAGTAATTAAAAGTTAAACACTAGACACTGGTGGCTCAGGCCTGCAATCCTACCTACTGGGGAGGAAGAGACCTGAAGGAGCATAGTTCAAATCCAGCCTGGGCAGAAAACTCTGTGGGACTTCATCTTTAGTAAACCAGCTAAAAGAAAGTCACACTGAAGGCATGGCTTGAGTGGTAACGTACCAACTGAGAGTGCCAGGATCCTGAATTTGAGCCTTGTTACCAGACCAAAAAGTTAAAGAAACTTAACTATGGAAATTTGAGATATTTACAAAATGGATTTACTTGAAAAAAAAAAAGACTGATGATTGAATTGGTTAGGTAAGATCTGCTTCCAGAGTTTGGGAAGAATTTAACCGAAAAGAAGAATTTAAAAAGAATTCAATAGAGAAGCTATTACTAACTTAGGAATCACACCAAATGTTGGCTTAAGATTTTACAGAGAGGGTAGAATAGACAGGCGGAGGTGATGAGTCAGGCCAGAGTCGCAGATAGATCAGTGTACGTGTGGGAAGGGGGCTATGTGAGTGGACCTGACAGGTCACTTTTGCCCCTGGACTCTGAGTACCTGAGACGTGGTTGACTTTAAGTTGGAGATGACAGAGAGGGTAGGACTAAGTCCACACCAAATGCAACTCATAGCAAACAGACCATGGGCCAAAACTAACAAAACGTAGCAGGCACAAATGCAAAGGTGTGTGTGTGTGTGTGTGCGCGCGCTCACGTATTTAAAGAATGGCACAAATTCAAGATAGGGAACCTATTTTAACAGTATATGACTTGAAATAAACATAGTAGTTAAAATGTCAGGATGGTCAGAGTTGGCCCAGAAGAGCCTACCAGAGTACAACTGCAGTAGTATAGTTGGCTCCAAAACAAAGCCATGCTGGCATGCTGTTTTCTCCCATCATCCAGTGACAGGAAGGTTGCTTTGCCCAGGTAAGCCACCATTCATCGAGGACCTTCTCAGTTTTGTTTTTTTTTTCCCCTTTGGGAGAGTTTTATTCCCATGCACTGTTTTCACCAGGTTTTTTAAAAGGCCTCAAGGCCAGTATTTTTGTGTTTATGTGCCCGTTCTAAGCTTGAACTCAGAACTGAGCACTGTCCCTTAGCTTTTTTTGCTCAGGGACAGTAATCTACCACTCTAGCCACAGCTCCAGTTCCAGCTTTTTGCTGGATAATTGTCTGGGCGGGCTTCAAACTGGAATCCTAAGATCTCATCTTCCTGAGATGATAGAATTACAAGCAAGAGTGACTGGCCTCTGGCTTAACTGTAAAAAATTGTAATAAATAAAAACTTAAATGATTAAAAACACGTAAAACACTAACAAATACCCCAAAAGAAGGAATGACAGAGCAATATTGATCACTGAATTCAGACAAGGATTCAAAAATTGTTACAGGGTATTCAAAAAAAATAACAATTTTAAACAACTCTTGAATTTCTCTTCCATTATTACTTTTGTTGTTCACAAGGTGTTTTGTTACAATATTCTATATTCTAGTCATTTTTGCCACTAGAGTTCAAATGTGTTCACAGAAGTGTCATTAGCTAAGTTAAAACTATTAAATTCATGTTAATAGGAAAAATAAATATAAAAGTAACAAAAACTACATAAAATACAGTAATAATTGAAATCTTTAGTTGATAATATTCTACAAAGCACAATAATTCCATTTTATTGGCAAAGTAGATGAAGAAGACTATTGAAAGCTTTTGAAAAGCAATGAGCAAAAATTGTAAGATGCTTGTTCATTTTCGATCATGAAATGTTTGGTGGCTGAACAGAGCTGTGGAAAGACTAGATGTAGGGTCCAGAGACCTGACCCCAGTGTCCTGGGCTTCCATTAATTAATTGCCCATGTGACTTTTAGTAAATCACTTCATCTTTTTTATATCTGGTTTCGGACAATTTCCAGTATTGTCCACTTACTTTTGTTCAAGTAACAGAGAAGCATAGGCTAGACAATTTGTGTAAACTTTTCTGTTGGAGTCAAATGATCCATAAACAGGTGTTCCATCTGCTGAATTATAATGTCCTTGAACTATAAATTCCTATGAAGCCTTAAGTATAAGACTCTAAAGAAGGTACTAGAGTGATTTGTGAATTAACTTCCAGTCTCATGTCTGCAATGTCAAGGTTTTGGCTCATATATTTTGGCACATATATAGTTTTTTTTGGCAGCCATTTTAATCTAATACAACTTGATATATAAAAGTCTAAGCTGACAAAACATTTTAAGCAGTGAGTTATATAGCGAAATATTGTAAAAGTCATGTATTTGTCAAGGATTTCCCGCTGGGTTTCTTTAAATAATTGTTTCTTGTATAGCATTATGTTAGCTCAATCTTGTCATGGATTCTTTTTTTTTCTTCTATTTGTATGAGGGTGCTGGGGCTTGAATTCAGGGCTTTTCATTCAAGGCTGGTGCTGTACCACTTGAGCCACAGCTCCACTGTCTGCTCATTATTTTTGGAGGTCTGTTACATGTCAGAGGGAATGCTCATGGCCCCAGCAGCAAGAATGTGAACCCATTCTGGTAGAACAGCAAGAGCCTGTATTCAGGCGCAAGGCCCTCAGAGCCTACCCTGAGTGATAGTGTGTCTATGCAGGGTTTACTGAGCCACTAGAAGTGACTTTTTCAAGAGCTATCTAAGAGGGAATATGGTGGAAAGCTAGAGTGACCAACAGTTCCGGTTTTCCTGCGACTAAAGGGTTTCCTAGAACATGGAACTTTGGGAGTTAAAGTCCTGGTCAAATAAAAAATGTCAGAATCTTCTCTGAAAATTTACCCTCAATAGTTTCTCTTTTAGGAACTGAGGTGGCATATAGGACTGTTTTCTTTCTGGCTGTGATTCACAAAGGTCTCGTTGTCTGTTTTTAGGACTTTTCAGAAGCAAGAAGTGATCTAGGTTTGGAATACTCACCATAACCACTTTTCTTATTTGTGTCCTTTGATTGGTAGTGATAGAGGTACTGGGGTTTGAACTCATGTGTTTACACTTGCTAAGCACATACTCTACCACTTGAGCTACACCCCCAGCACAATTTACCATTTTCCTTAAGGCAGTTCATTCTACAAATTCTTCATTATTACATATTCTTTCAGGAAAATAAATTGCTACATTTTTGGAAGGCCAGATGTTGTAGTGGAAATAGACTTTGGAAGCTTCTAGATCTGCCATTAAATTTCGATTTCATCATATACTGACTGTGATGGATGATGTTAGATGTTCTTCTCAACACAAAGGAAGATTACTCAGGGGCACTGGGAACGGTGGTGGCCAATGGGCTGTGTGCCTTTGTCATTTCTGGGCTGAAACATGGAATTAGTGGGGAAAGTTCCTCCTGTCTTCTCTAATTTTGCTGCTGTGACTTTTTAAGGTTCTGTATTCTGATTGGGGTAGCTATCAGATAACAGAATTCCTGGAGTGGAACAGAAGAACCCTCCCTCACCATTATCTTGCATGTTAGTTTGTGTGAGCAGCACCTAAGCCGTTGTTGTGTTAAGCTGCTGAAATTTTATGGTTTATTTATTGCCACAACACGTTACTGCCTAGAGCATTAGCTTTGCTACTACGAGCAATGCTGCCGGACTTAACAAAAAAAAAGATAGGCAGTCCAGTAAAATTGGAATTTCAAATAATCAATTAATAATAAGTTAGCACAAAGTATGTCCTATGTAATAGTTGGGGCCTGCAATATTCTACCACAGTGTGCATTGTTTATCTGAGATTGAGTTTTAATTGGGATTCCCATGATTTGTGCGGCAGTCGGAATTACAGGGAGCTTCTGGTCTTACATTGGGAATAGTGTTCATATGTGAGCTAGAAATGTATAACATCACAGCCACAAACGTATATACACATATGTAAATGAACAAAGTGAGTTACTAGGGGTACAGTTTTCTGAGTGAGCAAAAGGTACAAAACAAGGATCAGGTGGCATTATCCTGAGACAATTGCATGGGAGAGTCAACTTTGGATGAGAGTAGTGATTTTAGCTGTCTTTCTCTCCCAATATAAATTAAAGAAAATTGACTCTCTGTGGTCAGCTCTACACTATATAAGCAGGTACAAAGCAGGAAGCTAAGGCCCTGGTAGTTACTGGTCACGTCTACAGTTCTCCCTCCTTTCCTGTCTTCTTGCTTCTGCAAGGGTCACTGACCAGGGTCACTGGTGCGTGTATTTATGAAGAACTGCTCTTGTGTTGTTACGCCTCTACCAATCCCTGGGAACAGTACTTCATAAGAATGAAAATTCACATCTTAGAAGATCTGCAACTCAGAGCAAAGCTCCGGCAGTCTGGAGGTTCAGTACAAAGAGGCTCAGAGTAAGGCTGGGGAGGAACATCAAAGCTGACTTATCCCAGACACAGGTTCCTCACCCTGGAGCTGATGCTTCACTCTTACTGATCGTTCTACCAAAATAAGTTCACTGCAGAAACTGAGAGGACACAGAGGTGCATAAAGAGATTGTTAATTTTTGGATGGTTTCTTCTATTTATTCTGTGAGTACTTTAGAGTTGATTTGTTGTTTGTTTTTGGTTTCCTGTCAGTCATGGTGCTTGAACTCAGGGTCTGGGCACCATCCCTGAACTCTCTTTGCTCAAGGCTAGTGCTCTACCACTTTGAGCCACAGTTCCACTTCCAGTTTTGGAGTGGTTAATAGGAAATAAGCATCTCACAGACTTTCCTGCCAAGGCTGGCTTTGAATTGCAATCCTCAGGTCTCAGCCTCCTAAGTAGGTAGGATTACCAACGTGACCCACCAATGCCGGGCTTAAGTTGATTTTTATATTGATTTATCTCCCTTTCTTATATACACAGTCAACAGCATCTCATAAACACTTCCAGAAGTTTTTTTTTGATAATTTTTTTCATGTACTGGTCCTGGAGTTTGAATTCAGGGTCTGGCCACTGTTCCTAGCATGCTACCACTTGAGCCACACAGCTCTGCTGTTTTTTGGTGGTTAATTGGAGATAAGTGTCTTAGGGACTTTCCTGACCCAGCAGGCTTTGAACTATGATCTTCAGTTCTCAGCTTCTTGAGTAGTTAGGATTATAGGTGTGAGCCACTGGTGCCAGGCTATAAGAATCTTTTAATCAGTATTTTAGATGAGAAGGAGATCTATTTTGAATTGTTTTTCAAGGGGAAAGAATTACACTAGGTAGAGACTAATCATCCTGTCCATGGGAGAGTGACTGTAAAGGCCTCAAAGAAAGAAAAGGAAAAGGCCTTTCTCTGCTGCCCAAAGTGCTGGGCAGGTGTGAGTTCAGCTGAAATTTGCACACAGACTAGTTTTGATTCCAATTCTATAAGGTATTATAGTCTGGTTCTTCTCTCTCTCTCTCTCTCTCTCTCTCTCTCTGTGTCTCTCTCTCTCTTCTTTTCCTTCCTTCCTTCCTTCCTTCCTCCTTCCCTCCTTCTCTGTAGCAGTAGAGCTTAAACTCAGGTACTGAGTCTGTAGAGAGATGCTCTGCCATTTGAGCCGAGCCCTCGGCCCTTTTTGCTTTAATTATTTTTCAGCTAGTCTCACATTTTTTGCCCAGGCTGATATCAAACCAAAATCCTCCTAAGTAGCTAAGATTATAGGGAGAAGTCACCTCCCTTGGTAGCTGTTCTTACTGTCTCTTGAAAGCCATAAAACAAAATGCCTGTCGCTTTTACATGTGTTCCTTTGCCCTTTGGTCCTCTGTGTTTGTAAATATTCCTCCCCTGCCCCTCCCCTCTGTCCTTTCCTGACCAGGCAGGCCAGAAGCATAGCCTTACTCCCAGAGTGTCTCTCCTCCCTCCTGGCCCAGTCATGGCTTCTGTGAAGTTTCAGCCCCTAAGGGATAGGGTAGACTACACAAAGCACAGCTCCTCAATTTGGAGCCTGGGGCTCCCCTTGGGGAGCCGCCCAAGCCAGCTCACTGCCTGGCAAAGGAGTCATGAAACATCTGCAAAGCATTGCTATTTACTTCTTGCTCACCACTGCAGACTGCTGATCCCAGCTCCCAACACCTATGTGTGTGTGTGTGTGTGTGTGTGTGTGTGTGTGTGAGAGAGAGAGAGAGAGAGAGAGAGGCTCATGTGGAGAGACAACCTCTGTAGAGAAACCACTTAGACAGGCACTTTGCCAAGAGAATTATGTATGCATTGCTGTCCTCAATCTCCACAGACTCCATGAGGTAGATTTGTCATGGTTCTCCCTGCAGAAATGGGGCTTCCAGAGGTGACCAGGAGGTGTCCAAAGTCATCCCAACAGTGAGAGCATCATTGGGACTTCAGTCCTGTTTCTTACCCTAAATTCTAGGCTTTAACTAAGAGGAGAGCATGCAGAAGCTGGAGGGACTTCAATGTTTCCCACTCATGCATGTCCCTACCTGTGTGCAAAATATACTCTCTGGGTAAAGCCTTGCCTGGCCTTAGCATTTGAGGTAGAATCCATCTTCTTTATTCTCAGATGATGAAAGTGAGCCCAGAGGGGACTTGCTTAAGATGTGTGTGTGTGTGTGTGTGTGTGTGTGTATGTGTGTATGTATGTGTGAATTGATATCAGGGCCTCATTCCCCCCCAGCCCCAAACTTTCTCAGGTTTATACTTCTGTTGAAGTATCACAGAGCTGGTTACATCCACATATCCACACACCCCTGCATAGCTACAGCTGCTGCACAGAATGCTGATTAAAAGATTTTTAGATGCTGCTGATTCCTGACAGGTAGGCAGACATGCCTTGTTACTTTCTCAAACCACAAAGTGCTTATTTTTCCAGGCTGGGCCCCCCTTCCTCCCTCCAAAAATGCCAGTTTGAGTTTTAGGAGATTTAGTTTGTCTCCCTAGTGGACTCCTCTCATGCATCACACTTAGAGTCTTGAAGTCCCATGGGGCATCCCTCTGGTATCACGGGGAGTGGATCTTACTCTCAGCAATGCCTCTGTTCCCTCTCTGTATGGCCAGAGTGGTGGCATGTTGTTCCCTTAAAGGTTTCTCTTGGTGGCCACACAGCCTGCTCCACATGGCAAATCCATGGACAAAGTTCACAGTCTGGACTTAGTTCCCAAGAGACTAATTCCCAGAGGTAGGGGCTGAATAGAGTAGAGGTAGAAGGGGTAGAGGAGGAGGAGGGAGCCTGTCTTCTGGAGGAGGATTAGGAATCTGGGAGGAAGGGAAGTGGCAGAGGTCTCCATCTATGTCTCCCTTTTCTCTGGGAACCGGTCAGCCTCTGCCAGCATACAGTTTCTCCTAGCTGTGGGCTGCACTGGGCCATGCCTCTTCTGAGAGGCAAAGCAGGAAGAGTAGATGCTCCAAGGTGAGCCTGACCCAGAGCTCAGAGTCCAGACCCCATTCTTGGTTGAGGCAGAATGCGTCATCCTCTCTTTTTTTTGGGGGGGGTCTGGTCATGGGGCCTGAACTCTGGGCCTGGGTGCTGTCCCTCAGCTCTTCAGCTCAAGGCTAGCACTCCACCACTTGAGCCACAGCGCTACTTCCGGCTTTTTTCTTCTTGCTTATGTGGTGCTGAGGAATCGAACCCAGGGCCTCAGGCATGCAAGGCAAGCGCTCTACCACTGAGCCACCTTCCCAGCCCCATCCTCTCTTTTTCTTTGTCTGAGACTTGGCCTTGAACTTGCTGATGTTTACTTTCGCTCATTGGCTGGTGCTGTACCATTTTAGCCACACCTCTAACCCTCACCTTCTTATCATTGCATTGACCTTGTCAGCTTACCCCTGATGCTTGCCTAGCCCCTTTTTCTGTCATCCCTCCCCTCCCTGCATGCTCACTCAGAGAAGCTCCTGGATTATGTGAGGGGGTTGGGAGGGGGGACCTGTGTGGGCATGTGCTTAAGCCTCAGAAGGGAGGTACCTTGTCCATTGGTGGCCACACAAGAGGACTTGTCAATATGGAAAACCCAGGAGGAGACACCTCACAGTGTCTATTCTGGATGTTTCCATAGCTGCATTGTCACCTCTGGAACCCTGGCTGAGTACTCCAAGGATTAGAACAAGGGCACAAAGAAATGTTTTAAGCTACTGGGTCTTGACCAGGCTTGGGAGACATAAAGTCTAGAGTACAGTGGACTCTGTTCAAGGTTTCGTGAGGGTGGGTATTTAGGAGAGAGAGGTGGCATTATGTATGGCTAAGGACATGAGTACTGGAACTAATTGATCCAGCTAAAGTCAAAGTTTACTAGATGGGACCAAGTTATTGAAAATGGGCTTCATTTTCTTCATCTGTGAAATCAGGACGGCCAAGTGTTGGCGTTACATGAGTTAATACACGGAAAGGGCTGAGAATGGTACCTGGGCACAGCAGTAAATGTTATCTGCAGTTATTTTAGGCCAGCTGCCCAAGTTCCCCAAGACCTCAGGCCCAGCCTAGTGTGCGTGGCTTTCTGCTAGGCAGCCGTTCAGGTTGGGCAGGTTAAATGGAAAGAAAAGTGTGTGTCCTCCATGATTGGCAGCCCCAGGTTCTTCCCTGCTTGCTGCGGGCTCCTGCCTGTGGATGGCTCCTGTCAGTGCCTGTGGAAGGTCTGCCTTTTCTCGCTGGATCCTGGTGAGGGACACAGCAAAGGTGACCAGTTGTCTGGATGGTTGCAGTAAAGGGCCACGCCAGTGTTAAATCACAGGGAACATATCCTGGGGTTATTGCTGGAACCCACCCTTGGTCCCACAGACAAAGACTCAGTCATGACTCATTCTGTTCAGTGGTACTTGTACCTGAGTCACTGGGTGCCCCTTCCTTCCATGCCTCAGTGTCGTAGCCTGGATCAGACCCTGTCTTCATCTTTTAATCTCTTCTCTCCCTTTCTTCTTCCTCTCTCCCTTGCTCTCCATCACCTGATTACTCATTGATCAGATCTTGGCTGATCTCTCTTGGTGACTTGCTTAGTTTGAGCCTGGCAGATGGATAATGGAGACGGTTTCTAATGCCACCCCCACACTTAGCAGGAACAGTGTCTGGAGTGACTGATAAACAGGCACAAAGAACATACACCTATATTAATATGGTGATATTTCAGTGATCTGGAGAAGAAACCTCAAAAGAAAGACTCTATTGAAGTGGACTGATATAGAAGTTATCCAGTTAGCAGTCCATCTTGACAACCAAAAGCCCAGCTTGGGCTGTCCTCTTTGAGGAAGGTAGCTGGGCAAAAAGGTATAGGAGGCTCCTAAGTGATATAATGTACACTCCAGAGTGAATTCCTTCATTCCACAAATAGTGCACACCTACTATGTGTTAGGCACTTGGAAAACAAGAATGAATAAAATAGATGATAATCCCTGGCTCTTTGGACCTTACATCCTAGTCAGAGAAGATGGAAAATAAAAATGATAAATAGGTAAATCATGTAGGTTAATTTTTTGTTGCCAAAAACATTAAACATTAGTGTAGGGCAGATGGGGTAGTCGGGTGTGCTAGGGGTGCATCCAACACGAGGTAGGAAAGCTGGTTATAATGTCAAACAGAATGGTCAAGGTAGGCTTCATAGAGAAATTAGGATCCAGAAAGAAGAGAGAGTGCGTAAGAGAGAGCTTTGCAGATGTCCAGAGCATGAGCGTTCTAAGCTAAAGAATCAGCTAGAACAAGGCCCTGAGGTAGAAGCAGGCCTCTGGTTTTGGTGGCACAGCAAGGAGGGGAAGCAGTAGAGGAAGAGAAGCATGCAGGGTGCTTCTGGCCCTGTTAGGCCTCCCAGACTCTGTCTACCACCCTGTGGCTTTAGCTCTGAGCAAGTTGGGGAGCTCACACAGGGTTTCTGAGCAGAGGGGAGAAGACTGTTGTGTTTGGCTTTGACTAGAGACCAGTGGGGAGGCGGTGGCAGAAATTCAGGGCAGAGCAGCTCAGCCAGGAGGTTAGAAGTGAATTCTGGTTACTTGTAGAAGGAAGGAGAACTAATACAATTTGCTGGTCTGTTGGTGTGGCTGCAATAAAAACAAGAGTGGAGAATGACTCCTGACTTCATTCCTAGGTAAGAAGCCAAGGCTCAGGGGAGATGAGAACTTGGAAGCATGGGGGGTGGCGGGGGGGGGGGAGAGGTTACCTGGGGAAAAGGAAAAGGGTATCCAGAGGGTGCTTGGGCCATGTCCCCAGCTCCCTCCTTGTTAGCTCTAGTCAGACACTAACTGATCTTTGGCCTCTATCTTTGAACACACTGGGCTTGCGTCAGCACCCTGCTCCCTACTTCTGAAGGGTCTGATTTTGAACTTGGGAAGGGGTGCTGCTTCTGAAGAGTGGGGCTATTCTTGGAGGTCGGAATAAACAGCTTCCAGAAGTTTGCTTGGGAGTGTGTAGGAGGCCCAAGAAGAGTAACTGAGGGCTCCCTTCCTATGAAGCCAAACCATGCTGGAACCTGCCCCAGCTTGTGCAGTCTCACACAGCAAATGCATATTTACCTGAGCTCCTGGCCTCAGAAAGTGGAATGGGGGGGGGTTGGAGGGGGTTAAAGGGCCTCACCCACTTCAGGTGAGACCTGCCCTCCCCCTCCCCCACTTAGGAATGGAGATTGCAACACCTGCCCTCTTTGGCTGAGCTAATTATTAGTGAGCTCTTTGTCACATCCTCTGGTGATGGGCAGAGGATGAAAATTTCCTAAAGTCTTAAATTCAGGGAATTGGGGGGGTAGGGATGGAGAGAAAGAGACCCAGGTAGAAGGGTTTAAAATGCATAGGAGTCAGAGGTGACTCTTCTCTGGGCAGTGTGCTTGCTGGGCTGGGGCAGGGGCTCTTCTGTTTCTGTTCTCCACAGGCCACAGGGTCTGATCAAGGGACGCTGCTTCTTCTCCCCACCCCTACCCCTTTTGCTGAGTTAAGGAAGATTTCACTGGAATGCTGACAGACAACAAGAGACTAACATTTATTGGAATCTCAATTATACATCTAGACAACTGATCGTCCATTTGCTAATTACAGTTTCCCCCCCATTAAACCTGAACTTGTGCTAGATTAGAACCTGAAAATTAGACATGCTCAGTTTGATCCACAGAATAATGTCTCTCCCTCACCCCCCACCCAGGGTTCTCTAACCAATTCCTCTGTGTATCCCTTTCATGGTAGAGAACTTGCTGCTTAGAAGCCACTTACACACGGGAGTGGAGAAATTAAAGGGATGCCTTTCAATGGTGTCTTTGAGGCAACAATGTTCCAAAAGCATGCGGCGGGTGTAGGCTCTCCAAGGCCAGCCAAATCAGAGACCAGGTCTCCCTTTCAAAGCCCTCTGACACAAACTGGAGGGAAGGGGGTGCTAGAACAGCCTTTCCATCCGGGGCTGTTTCTACCATATATTTTACAGTGGCTCTGGAGCTCTAAGCAGGAGCCCGCCCCACACAAAGCTTGCTGGCAGTGGGGGCCAGGGGAACTCTGCCTTGACTTTATTAGTCCAGCTCTGTTCAGCCTTTCCTTCTGCCACCTAGATGGTCAGGTCTATTTTCTGGCCCCCCAGGCGGGCATTCCTGCCTGGGAGGGAGGGGCTCCAAAGCCACCCCTCCCTGTGGTGGGGCAGTGTGACTCACAAGTAGTTACCTGTTCCTGGGCTTCCTGCCAGGGCTGCGGAGGGAGCCCAAGGCCAGGCACGGAGCCTTTCTGTGTTCATGTCTCTTAAACTTCCCCTTGGGTGAGTTGAGCTTCTTGATCCTTTTAAGGCACCACTGAATTCCCCCAGGAAGCCGGGATTTTCCACTTTTCCCCCCTGGGAGGGGTCTGGTGCTTTCCAGGGTCCCGGCACAATGACAGGTCTGGGGCTCTAACAGTGCCTACAGGGCGTATCCTTTGTGTCTTCTGCTTGGTGTATCAATAGTGATCTGGACACAAAAGCAAGCTGAACCCCTGTATTAGTCTTGGGAAATGCCAAGCACAGTGCTTGCAGCTAAGGTGAGGGCCCTTCCTCACCCCAAGAATCCTGGTCTAAGGATCAGTGATGGCTGTCCCGTCCCACAAGCAGGTGGGCACTGTGGTGCTTGCTTCCAGGTCTCTAGGACAGACCCACTTGCCCAGTCCCGTCCTAAGGGTGAGGAGTAGTGACGTCAGATGGGCGTGGCAGCTGCCAGATTCCTGAGGCTGCCCTGCTGTGGGGCTACGCCCAGCCAGGGAGTCTCCACAGGCTCTTGTTTAAAACCCCAGGGCCAAGAGAGGAGACCCCCCTACATTCCAAGGGAGCTCTCAGAAAGGCAGTCTGGAGAAAGGAGGGCAGCACTGGACAGGTAAGTTACCTGTGAGGCGGGGTGCGGGTGGGGAGAAGACAGTCTCTCTGGGTGCCTGATTGTAAACCCTGATTGATTCCTCTAAATGCTTGGGTAAAATGTCTGCTGCTTTTCACACAAGCAACTCAGTAAATTCAGAAGAAAGCAGACTCAGGTCTGAGGTGAGCACAAGAGAGAAATGGGTAGTGGACCAGCTCAGAGTGCCCTGGGCTGGGAGCGCAGAGCGCATTGGCAAAATCAGGGATGCCATCATCAGTCCTGCAACCTCAAGCCCCCTGTGCCTAACCTTGGCTCCTTTCTCTCCGGGGAGGGGATTGGAAGGGATGATTTTTGATGCATTAGGATTTAAAAATAGAAAGGTGCCAGGAATGCCCCCCCACCTCACCCCAGATCCTCCTGTGCCCCTGCCTACCTGACCTCTCAGCTCCACCTCAGTTAACAGAGCTGGTAGCTGACTTTGGAGTAGAGCAATCTCCAATCCAAAGCACAAGGAGACAGTGCTTTGATGGAGCATGCTTCTGGGGGGCTGGAGGCCGGGGGGGGGGGGAGAAGGGCAGGTCATCTCTCAGAACCCAAGCTTCTCTTTAATCTCTGTTTCTAGCTACCCTTGGATTCCCTGCCAATAATTAGAGGCATTTTTGTGTTGCTCTCAGTTCAGATGAAATCCTCTTCCATTGTCCTTGAAACTATCAGGCTTACTCAACTCCTCATCACCTACTTAGCCCAGAACTGTGGTCCCACCGTCAAGACTCAATTCAGTGTGGCCCTGGGTGATACTGAAGACTCTGACAATGGTCGGCAGCCTTTTGACCTGATCACCTTTGGGCCTGAAGGCTGGGCTAAGTTGTAGTTGCTGGTCTGAGAAAGACCAGTCCTCTCTTTGAGGCAGATATACAATCTTAGACCTTCCCATAGCTCTTCTCCAGTGAAGGCCCTGCCTCTTCCTACTGCCCACACGACCCTGTGGGGTGGGCAGTGTGTCTTCTCTCTCATACAATCCAGAGAATGAGCTGAAGTCTGAGAGGGGATGAGGTTTTCTCAGGACATCCTGGGACATACATGCCAGCTGGGCTCTAGGTCTAGAGCTCTGGCATTTTCTAAGCCTTTGGCTCCAGATAAATATACCTACTGCGAGAAATGTCCTCAGTCATGACCCTTACTGGAGACTGCTGAGAGAAACAAGTTCAGAAACAAGGAAAGGAGCCGGTGTTCCCTGGGGGATTGTATCATTTTTTTTTACCCATGTTGCTTTGCTCTGTCCTAGGTAAAATCCTCTCTGAGGATCCCATTGGCTAATAATGAGACAGCTCCTTCTCCTGTATTTTGGTGAGTATCACTTCCCATCCACCAGGACCTGTTATTTCTTGGAAAGGATCCCCAGTGCCTTCTTCTTAACTTCCTGAAGGTTTTGTGTGGTTTAGTTCCCATCTTCTCCCTCTCAAGATGTTCCAGAGTTCTTAATTTACCAGTACATTATAGCTGGACATTCATAAAATCGGTGGGACCACCTTTGCTGACAAAAGAATAGGAATAACACGGACCTCTCTCAGTGTCCCCCCAAATGACTTAGCCCTCTAGGCTGTGGACAGGCTAAAGAGGTGTAGACCAGTTCTGGTAGCCAAGTACGCATCTCCAGCTTGATTCTAGAAGCCATATGTAGATGTCATATTTCAGGGTCACTTGTATTGCTCCTCCTCTCCTTTTCAAGTCTGGGCTGATAAGGTGTGAAACTAGCCTCATTACTAGTAGCAGAGCACAGGGGCATGAGTGAGGTGAGGGGCCCGTTTTCCACACATCATCTCTCTTGCGTGAGGGATACTGGGATGGGCAGCTAGGCCCTCCTCTCTTTGGCTCCTACTCCAAGACTCCTCTGTGATTTCAGCATTGCCCAGCCTCCTCTGTGACCAACACGCTTGCTCCCGTGGGGCCTGCTATCCACCTGTTGGGGACTTGCTCATTGGGAGGACCCGGTTTCTCCGAGCTTCGTCCACCTGTGGACTGACCAAGCCTGAGACTTACTGCACCCGGCATGGAGAGGTAAGGCTCCACTTATAGGGCCTCTAGGATTAGAGAAAGGAAGGATGGGATGGGGCCACTGAGCCAGCTGGATGCCTTGAGCATACTTGGCACAGGTCAGGCCCTGTGTGTATGGGGAGTGGGAAAGTAAAAGACAAACATAAGCTCAGATCACTGGCTTGGTGGAACTTGCCTACTGACTGGCCAAGTGACTGGCACTCTATCGCTTGAGTCATGCCTCTAGTTCATGTTGATTTTAGTTTATTTTTCAGGTAGGGTCTTTTGCTTGTTTGCCTGGGGAATGCCTGGAACCATAGTCTTCAGCTGTCTCTGACTCTTGGATTATATATAACTGGGATTATAGGCCTATGCCACAATGTTCACCTTGTTTTATTCTGGGATGAAAGGCGTGAGCCACCATACCTAGTTCAAAGAATGAATTTTCAAATCATGGCAATGAACAAATGGACAAATGTTAGGTTTCTGGTGTCTAAATGTGCCTTTTTTTTTTGTTTTTTGCTTTTTGAGCACAAACAGACAGGAGATCTAGGGTGTGTGCTCTGACTGTTTTTTTTGCTATAGTATGGCCTAAGTTGTGCCACAGTCCCTCTCTCAAAGGACTCCGAGCTACGATCTTTGTGACCTTTTCAGGAGAGCACTGTTTTGCTACTGTCCTGTATACACAGCAACTTACTCATTTGTTAGCTTTGGTGATCCAGGGTTTATCAATCTGGGTAAGGTAGAAAACATTGCTAAAGGATCTGATCAGGGAGATAAGTAAAGAAGTGGGGTTACCAGGGAGGGTCATATTTCAGCCCATCAACTTGAAAAGGAGCTGAAAAAATATCGAGCCTTGTGGGCTGGGAAGGTGGCTCAGTGGTAGAGCGCTTGCCTTGCATGCCTGAGGCCCTGGGTTCGATTCCTCAGCACCACATAAGCAAAAAGAAAAAAGCCAGAAGTGGCACTGTGGCACAAGTGGTAGAGTGCCAGCCTTGAGCTGAAGAGCTGAGGGACAGCGCCCAGGCCCAGAGTTCAGGCCCCACAACCAGACCCCCCCCGCCGCAAAAAAAATATCGAGCCTTTAAAAGTCTTGGATGATGTCCATTGCCTAATAGACAATTGGCTTTTCCATAGAGCTGTCATGTCTTTTCTTCTACATTGCCTGTGAATCATCTTCTTCTTCTTGTTATTATTATTATTATTTGGGTCCGGTCGTGGGGCCTGGGCGCTGTCCCTCAGCTCTTCAGCTCAAGGCTAGTGCTCTACCATTTGAGCCACAGCGCTACTTCCAGCTTTTTTTTTTTCTTTTTGCTTATGTGGTGCTGAGGAATCGAACCCAGGGCCTTACGCATGCAAGGCAAGCACTCTACCACTGAGCCACCTTCCCAGCCCCCCTCTTATTATTATTTTTTTGTAGGAACTTTTTCTTTTCTCTCAACATGCTGAGGGTCTTTCTTTGCTCCTTGTAGTTACCAAATTGAAATTACTGAGTGTTGTCCTGTCTCCCCTTGTGGCTTCCCCTTTCCAGACTGTCCTTGTCCTCAGGATCTGGAAGGTACTATCTGCTGTGGCCTCTAGTTCTCCCTTGTCCTTCTAGGCCACAATGTTCTCTTGGCTATTTTTAATCACAAGTAGAACTAGGTAGTGACTTTGGAGGTGCTGAGCAGAGAGGGCCATAGTTCTGCATCTCACCCACTTGGTTTGGAAAAAACCCATTTGACAAGATTGGGTAAAGCACAGACTTCGTCCCTGTGGACCCAGATTACTCCACACCGTCAGGGGACCTGGCAGTGTTGAGCTTTCTAGGCAACAGAGTCATTTTAGCTGTCCCCCTCCTCCTCCTCCTCCTACCCCCAAAATTATGTACCATCAAGCCTCTGTCTGGAAGTTGATGGGCTTCGGCTGGCTCTCTTTCTCAGATTGACTCATCTTCTGGAAGGTGGAAAGATCAGCCCCAGGCTGACAATGCGCCCTTGCTCCCAGCCGTGTCTGGACAGGCCTCTTTCTTGCTAGGCCTGGACTTCTGGCTTATCCTAGGCCTGTCCTCTGCCTCTCTCAGCTACTCCCCGGAGCCAATTGCTTTCTCTGTTCTTAAGTAGCCTCTTGAGAGAGCAAAACAGGGTGCTTGCAAAAGAGAAGTCTAGACTTTTGCAACCCTGGGGATGGATAAATCTTAGTTATTTTTCTGCTGTGAAAGCTGAGAAACTTTTCTTTTTTTTTGGTCATTTTCTGCAAGAGAAGCAAATTTAGGTAGCTTTTCAGAAAAGAGGGAATTAGAGTGTCTTGAGAGTGGTGTGTCATTTCAGGTCTGCCACTAACATAGGGCATGACCTTGGTTAAGAAATCACACCCTGTTCTTTGAGTATTATATGAAGTGGTCTAGAGGACCCTAAAGACCCTCCTTTGTACCCATACTCTTTGGGATTGAGATGACTACAAACAACCAGCAATCTCTCCTTTACCTTTCATCTCTCTGTCTGGTTTTATTCCTTTCCCTCACACGCCTGCCCTTCTTCTTGTCCTTGTCCAGGGCTTCCAATGATGAACACATATGGAGGCCCAGAGAGTCGAGTCTAGTCCTCTGTACAAATATACCCCAAACCCTTGCTGGGGCAGTGGTGGCTGTGCAATAAATACTAACAATTCAACTTTTAACTACGTTGAGTTCTAGTTTCCATCTTTAAGGCTATGTTCCTTTTAAATAATAGTAATGGCACTGATCACTCATTTATTTAGCACATGTTGCATGTCGAAGGTATCATGCTAAGACTTGCTTCTAAAATATTCTGAGTAATTATCACAATATCTAATGAGGTGGTTCTTGTTATTCCTATGAACTACAGGAAGGTTTTAGGTGCATGCTGGGATGCCAGACTTCTGATAAAAACACTCAGATGTTGGGTTTTATAAGTAGAGACAGGGAAGTGCATGGGAGAGCTGTAGCTGGGAATGAGGGCGGCCTGAGGCAGACCTACCTCCCCTAGTTTCTACCTCTTTACCCTTCAGCTCCTCCTCACCCCAGTCTACCAGCTCCCATTCCCTCCAGTCAAAGGGCTCTGGCTGGTGCTTCTGTTCTATTTCCATGCAGGGGTGACATAGCTCTGAGCTCTGAGCCCAGGACAGAATCACCAAGTCCCTTCTGCCTGCTGCTGATGTGGCATAAATGCCAAGTGTAGTGGGGATTTATGACCCTCGGTTATTTCTGTCTCACTTACTCTAACTTCTACCCTTAACTGGAGCCAGACTTGGCAGAATAGGAATTGCAAGAGTCCTGGGGACACTTTTCAGTCCCTGAGTTGTCTCTCCTAGTTCCTGACCTCTAGAAAACTCTCTCTCTCTCTCTCTCTGGCAAACCAGTCTTAGCCTGTTTGCAAGTTACCTTCTTTGCCCAATTCTGTCTCAGTGGTTAATTTTATTGGCCTCAAGGACTTGCTTCTGTGGATTTTGGATCCATCTGTAACCCTTGTAGTAGACATTAGACTTGACCAACTTTACCTTATGGCACTTCCTCCCTGCCCTCCCGGACTTTGCCCTTTTGAGTCCACTTGCCCATCCATTGTCTGGGCCTGGGTCTAGTCTATTCTTTACCGAAAAGGCCTGAGGCTACATTCCCAGCCAGCCTTACCTTCTTCCTTTCAGTTCCTGGATAACTCCTGGCTAAATCCACTACACCATTGCTCCCTCAGGCTCAAGGCAAGGGCAAAAATGTATATGATGACTCTCCACGCTGAGCTCAGATGAAAAATGGAAGCAATGCTAGCATCTACTCCAAGGGCTTGTCTGAAGATTGTGTAACAGAGTGTGCAGAGTGAATGCCTGGTCCTGGCACATGCTAACTGTTCCCTTGGGCCCCTTCCCCCTCCTTGCCTCCTGGTAGCTGTGTCTGCTTACAGCAGCAACCTCATCTGCCTCTCAGGCTCCTGGGAACTTCTCTGCTGGCCAGGATAAGCACTCACTGAAGTCATCCATCTTGGAGCACTCATGGTCAGTGTACCAGATTGGGGGGTGAAGATTCTCTATTTCTGGTTTTGGTTCTGACACTTAGGGAAGGACTGTGACCTTCTAAAGTTCTTAACTCTTGTTTCCACTACCACCTCCCATTTGGGAAGTGATGGGGTTTGGTTACTATGCCTCTACCATTTGCTCATCTCTGGGGTCTTTGCCTGCTTCTTAGAGACATCTGGCTTTTTTGGTGATTCATTAGAGATAAGAGTCCTTCCAGGACTGCTTTGAACCATGATTCTCATAGCTCAGACTCTTGAGTAGCTAGGATTACAATCATGAGCCACTGGTGCCTGGCCTCATTTTTATCTCTTGCTGGAGAAAAGGGTGCAGTAACCAGGTGGAGGTCCCTTCTTCTACAACATACACATGTACACATGCATGTAAGGTGCCTATACACCCACTGTGCCCACATTAACGGCCTCTGCTTTGCTTTGTTTTGCAAATGTCTGCTTTCTTGACCTTCGTAAAAGCTAATTTTTAGGCAGTTGTGTTTGTATAAATATACTGATCCCTGTCCCTCACCAAAATATTGACGTCCGTGTTTTCCAAAAGCTCTGAGAAGTTCTAAATCTTCAGAGGTTCCTACCACTGAGGTTTTACTGTTTGGGTGAAGTCCTGTTGTATTCCTTGTTTTAAATGAAGTCACCCTAAGGAAGGGCACCATGTCAACCTACGAGCAACCGTTTATACCCCAGAAAGGATTCATTTATCAAAATCTTAACTCTGACTTTGCAAAGGATCCTGAGAGAGTAAGATCAAGAATGAGTCATTTTTGAAGGAATGGCAGAAAATAGAAAGAGATATGAGAGAGGAAAGAGTTGATATCAGAAAGTAGACAAACTTGGGTTGTGGACTATATGATTCTAGGGTCTTAGCTGTTATGGGTTAGGAAGTGGGGCTTATGATCTAAAAGGACAGAAGATGGGGGAGAGATACAGAGGGAAGACTAGAGACACCTGGAATGACCTCACAATAGCACTGTCCTGAATTCTCATTCCATTTCTCTTTTTGGGTGCAGGCCTTGGAAAACTGAGCAATGTCTTGCAAGCCTACTTTGCTTCATTCCCAGCCTAGGCCTTCTGCTTTTGGCCAGGGCAGGAATTTATTGTTATTGGTGGAATTTGCAGCGTTCCCAGACAGAGAAAGCAATCTTTCACACTCAGGACTAGGGAGACATCTTTGATGTTGGATCCCTCTAAGCTGGAGTTGATGCTGTCTTTCTAGGGTGTGGGACAGCTTCTAGTTTTGCAGTTTCCAGTGGTCACCATGCAATCTCTGTGTGACTCTAATCAGAATGGCACAGGTAGATTTGAAGATGGATGACTGGGACCAGAATCCTTGCTTCATCTTTTACAAACTCGATGGGCTTGGGGCATGTTTCTTAAGTTCTGTAGGGCTTACAGAATGGAGGATCTCCACCATTTGGAAAATGTCTTATGCCTACCACAGAGATTTTGGAAGGATAAAATAAATGTGTGTGTGTGTGTGTGTGTGTGTGTGTGTGTGTGTGTGTGTAATGCTCAGCAAATAGGCTGGTGTAATATAATTTTGAAAGTGTGTGGTATATATCATCTCAATAATCAACTTCAGAAAATGACCTGTCTGAACTTAAACATAGTGTGGGTGAAGATTGGGCTATATTGAGAATTTGGTCAAAGTATAACTTCATGATAATGAGGAACATGGAGTTGAAAATGACTCAACTCATCAGAACCCTCTTGCCGCCCAGCAGGAGCAGCAGGCTCTGACTTTTGTCATTTATCTCTAGTGCACATCGCCATGGTAGTTCAGAGAGAGACTCCTGGAACCTTACGGAAAGCTTGCTGACCCGGCACCCCACTCCCTCTCCACTGGCCTCTTTGCTGGAAAGAGAGCTTCCCAGCACAAAGATATTTGGCCAGTGTCTTATTTGTCTTTTGCTTCTTTTGTGTACTTGCTGGAATTCTGGGCTTATAAACTGGAATAAGAGAGAATTCTAATAGTAGAAGGGGTTTCCTTATCTCACAAATCCTGCATTTTACCAATAAGGAAGCTAGCATGGAGGAAATGGCTTCTTTACTTGAAGACAGCTAGCTATTTTTTTTTTCTTTTTGGTTGGTTGTATGGCTCGAACTCAGGGCCTAGGCTCTGTCCCTGAGCCTCTTTGTACACAAGGCTAGCTCTCTACCACTTGAGCCACAGTGCTACTTCCTGTTCTTGAGTGGTTAATTGGAGATAAGAATCTCACAGGAACTTTTCACCTGGGCTGGTTTGAACTATGATCCTCAGATCTCAGCTTCCTGAGTAGCTAGGCTTACAGGTATGAGCCACCAGCTAGATTAAAAGAAAATATTCTACTGGCTTTGTTTTAGTCCTGGCTTCCTTCTTTTGGCCCTGACTGGTGGCTACGGCCCTTTCTGTGGCTTCTTCAATGGACCCAGGCAGCCCCGTGTCTCGCTGACAGGAGAAAGTTGTGCCATGTAATAACCAGAGGCTGTTTTTCTCTTTCACTCCAGAGTTAGCCCTGGGTTCTGCACAGGCACAAAGCTTTCATTTTCATGTACCTTCCTGCTTCATCCCTCTCCACTGTGATTCAGGCCTCTGCTGGCTCTTTGCATACTCGCTTGCCCTCCTCCACTGCTCTGGGAGGGGTTGTCTTCTGGCCAGACTTGCTGAGCATCTAGAAGCTCCAAGAGAAGGCTGAGTCTTTCCAGCTGGAGAGAAAGCAGGAGCCAAACTGGCTGGATGCCTGACAGGCTGAATTGATAATAGGGCTGCATCTCTGAGGTAGCACAGCCAGGGGAACGTTGGCCAAATGACCCCAGAGCTAGAGACAGCTGCAGCCCAGAGCTGCCATCACTGCTAAGAGACACAGGCATGTAATGTGTGAGAAGAAGAGCCTCACATGGAAACTCACACACATGCAAGCGTCCTTCCATGTATCCACACACTACAGATATGCACACCGTCAGAAAACAGAATGGGAAACTGAGGCCCAGAGAACAAGAAGAAATGCACAGTGTGTCTTACATGGGCTTCTGCCATAGCTGCTCTATTTCAAGCCTCCCTCTTGCTAACCCGTTGACAAGCAGAGATACTTAGCATACCTGTTTGAAGCCCTTGGTTTAGCATGCCTCTCAGGGCTAGCTGAAATCCCTTCTTTAGCTATGTTGCTATGATCAGCAGCACCTGGTTTATAAGTCCACGAGGCCACCTCATGCCTCTATCAGTAACTGAGCACGTGGAAGGGAGCATGGAGGAGGCACAGAGGCCCCCACCCTGTTCTACAGAGACAGGCGGGAAACAAGCCCATGCTGGATACTCTGGACATTTTAGCTTATTTAATTTTTATAAGGCTGCTTATTTTTCTGAGGATAAAAATTTATGGACACTCAGATGTAAATATTCAAACATACTAAAAAATAAGAATGACAGGACAAACCCACCGATGATCCTACTATACAGAGATAATAGGTTGAACTGGCAACGGAGCATATAGGTGTCATGTGTATAGGTCAAAAAAGAATGAAGCTCAGAAACTTCATAAAGTTTCACTTGCTATTCTGCTCTATTTCCTCCCAGACATCCTCTCTTCCTTTAATGTGTGTGTGTGTGTGTGTGTGTGTGTGTGTGTGTGTGTGTGTGTAAGGTCATAATGTATACATAAATTTATGCAAAACTTTCATTTTTTCATTAAACATTAGTATAATCACTTCTCCAAGCAAGTAGACGTTTGTTTTTCTGTAAGCTTTTTAATAGTTACATAATATTCCATCGTTTGGGAGCATCAAGGGCATTTTTGCAGTCTCTATTTCTTTGTCCCAGAACTCAGAGAAAGAGCCCTTTTTTTCCCCCGGCACTTTCCTGGCCAGGGGAGGGCTAGGATCAGCGCCCAGCAGTGCCAAAGGCAGGGCGCCATGGTGACAGGGCATGGATGCCGGAAGGCAGCTGGCCCTTGTCCCTCCTTGGGACATGTGCTGAGTGCAGACAGGATGAGGAGTGGAAAAGTTTGCCCCTAGGCTGAATGGAGAGTGTGGAGAAGGGCATGTTCATGGCCAGAGACCAAAATAGGGTCTTAAGTGGAGTCTGACTTCAGTCAGAGCCTTCTTTTGCCCAGAAAGGATTATGCTAAATTCCCAGGTACTTCAGCAGGGACAAAGCTCTGGGGACTGAGCTGGGTTAGCCTGGAGGAGCTGGATTGGTCCACTGAAAGAGCTAACGAGTCCAGAGGCCTTCCCCCTGCCATAGGTTTCCCAAGGTTATCTTCAGGGCCAGCAAAGCCCTTCTTAGAGCCCATTGGGAAGGGCAGAAATGGCCAGGCTTTCCCATGCTTCCCACAGGGTCTGCTACTCACGCTGTTTTCTAGCGGAAATGAGAGGCACCAGAGATGGAAGATGAGAGGCAGGGAGGATCAGAGAAACAGAGACGCAGGCAGGCAGGCAGGAAGGCAGTGTGGGACCCGCTCTGTGCTGACATTGGTGAAGAGTCAATGGAAAGTCCTGTTACCTCTTAGCTTTCTCATCTGTAAAGTGGGATACTAGGGATACTGTCAAATGTAATAGATTCATATATTGAAATTACCTTCACACATAGTAGGCACTCAATTTCCCCCCCCCCCCCAAGGAACAGGGTCTCACTACATTGCCCAGGCTGACCCCTTGCCCTGGGGGTCAAGCTGTCCTTTTTGAGTCAGCCTCCTGAGTAACTGGGACTACATAATACTGATGTTTGATTACTTCCTTACTCCCTGCCCCTGCTTTGAACTCCCTGATTACAGGAAGGAAGTTCTATCAATAATGTTATTAAGAATAACCAGCATCCACCAAGCATTTACTATTCATTCACCCATTGATTTATTTATTAAATATGTTGTGTGGGTCTGCTCTGTGTTAGGGAATAAAGCAGCAAAGGGTGTGTGTGTGTGTGTGTATGAATGTGTATGTTTGATATTGGTTAAATGACTGGATGACCAGTCTAATTCAATTGGAGGAGAAAACTGAGCCAATGAAATGGGGTAGCACTAAAATCCCAAATGTCTTTGTTTTCATTTGCTTGGTTCTCAGCATTTCCCCTGGATTCCAGGATAAAATGAGATCAGACGTTCTGGCCTAGCTGTCTAGAATGTAAATGCTAAATTAATGTGAATTTCTCCTCCCCCCCTGCTTTTACACACAGCATTCTTCTTAAGTTTTTCTTTAAGGTGATGTATGTACCAATAATTTTTTCCCCACCATCGTATAACTCTTCCCAGCCACAACATCCATTCGTTCTTCCCTTGCTGTATATTAGGAGGGACATAGAAGAATGGAATGAGGAGATGGCCAATAGCCATGTTAAGAAGTTCATCCTGCTAAGTGGATCAATAATGCCAGTGGATCCTGGAGGGCAGGCTTCCCCTGGATGGTATGGGTAGGGGTCTGGAAGGATCTCGTGAGGATCCCCCACCCTCTAACCTCTGCCCTCTCCTCTTCCCACAGTGGCAGATGAAATGCTGCAAGTGTGACTCCAGGCTGCCTCACAGTTACAACAGCCACCGAGTGGAGAATGTGGCTTCATCGTCAGGCCCCGTGCGCTGGTGGCAGTCACAGAATGGTGAGAATCTGCCACCTACAGGGGACCGGACTTGTAGAGGTGTTGCCGGCTTGGGGGAGGGGGGGGCGTGGCAGAAGGTAGGCAAGTGGAACCTCACTGCTGTATATTTGAGGTTGGTTGGAGGCTAAAGGGGAAGAGTTCGTCGAGATTAAGGAAAGAGTGTGTGAGCAGAAGGCTGTGTTTACCGCACTCTCCACGGTCTCCACGGCTGTGGCACATGGAAGGAACTGTTGAGTAGACAAGTTGAACACCACTCAGGCTTAGAGGCATCGGGTGATGGTCGGGGAGGGAATTTGGCAAGAGCAGAGAAGATCTTGAAGAGTTGAATTGTACTGGTCTACTCCTCTCCCAGAGGTAAATTGGAGAGTCGAAGTTGGAGAGTTTCAGACTTCCTAGTCCAGTCCAGGCGCTTCTGTAGGGTTGTGAAAGTAGGAAACTTCTGGCCTAATGTTCCTACTTTTTGTCTTCCCAGATGTGAGCCCCGTCTCTCTGCAGCTGGACCTGGACAGGAGATTTCAGCTTCAGGGCATCGTGATGGACTTTAAGGTATGCTTTTGGGGGATAGCAGTAGATAGGAGAGGGGACCTGGGCCATCTGGACTCAAGCCATAAAGAAGCACAGCGTTCTTGTCTCCTTGGGCTGGGATAATAGCACCACACGCAGGGTGGCTGGCCTCCTCCAGGCAGGGCCTGCATCATAATGACAGCATGAGGACTGGCAGAGCAGTGGTACTTCTGAAACGTCTGTATATTCTCATCCCTTCTGTACCTATATCTTTTTTTTTTTGGTCTGTCGTGGGGCTTGAACTCTGGGACTGGGCGTTGTCCCTGAGCTCTTTAGTTCAAGGCTAGTGCTCTACCACTTGAGCCACAGTGCCACTTCCCATTTTCTGGTGGTTAATTGGAAATAAGAGTCTCACAGACTTTTCCTGCCTGGGCTGGCTTTGAACCATGATCATCAGATCTTAGTCTCCTGAGTAGCTAGGATTACAGGCGTGAGCCACCGGTACCTGGCTGTAACCCACATCTCTAACCTGTCTAATCAATTCAGCCAAGTGCTAATTCTATTGGGCTTGGTTGCTATTATGGTTTGGATACAAAATGCCCCCCCCAAAGACTGATATGTTAAAGATTTTCCCCCAGCTGATAGATTCAATCATCAAGAGGTGATTGGATCATGGGGGCTCTGATAAACAATGGATTGATCCATAGATGGATTCATAATGTCATGGCATATTGGGAGGTGATGGAAACTTTTGAGGTGAGGCCTCGTTGAAGGAAGTAGGTCTCTGGGGATACATCCTTAGAGTCTGTATCTTTCCCCGGGTGCCTCTGTCTCTTTCTCTCTTCCTCATCTCAACTGTAGGGTGAGCTACCTTGTCCTACTACTTGTTTCCACTGGTTGTTGTCACTACGGGTCTATAGCAGTTGGCTCAGTTGAGTATGGACTGGAACCTGTGACGCCATTAACCGCAGTATATCTTTTCTCTTTTAACTTATTTTCCTTAAATATTTGTCGCAGCGGTGAACAGCCTGCCTAACACAGTTGTTCATTGCACGGTTGTCTGTTCTTGGTGTATTCTGTTTCAGTAACTTTGCAGACGAGTTTGCATGTAACCAAGCACCTGGCACTCACCTCGGTGAAGCATTCATCTGTGGAACAGCTCTCTCCATAGTCAAGCCACTCATGCAGTGCTTTAACTTCCCAAAGTGCTTTCTCATCTTCTCTTAGCTCAACCTTAGATACTCCTTTTAGAGAGTGATGGGTTTTTCTTTTTTCCTTCAGAAATTTTATTTTATTTTTTTATTTATAATTAGTCAAGTATGAAAGGATCAAGTTTGGTTAACAGGATTGGATGATCAGGAAAGGCAGTAGTATTTTCAGGAGTCAAAAATGAACTTGGAGTAAAAAGTAACAGGACCTAATTTCTTATGTGACTGAGGAAGTTGTTTCTAAGAGCCATGCCCTATGAAAAGATCAAAAGTATTTTGAGAAATGCCAGCATCATTTGAACATATGCCCAGTCTCTGAAGGTGACAGATTTGAAGGGCAACATTCAATTGGATACTTTCTTTTTTTCTTCCTGGTATCAGGGTTTAAACTCAGGGTCTTGAGCTTACTCAGCTTGCCTGACTAAATGGTTCTTACCTCGTAAGCCATACCTCTAGCCCAGATTTTTGCTGATTATTTTGAAGATGGAGACTCACAGACTTTTCTAGTTTTAAAATGTGTTCCTCTGTATCTTGGTCTCCTGTGTAGCTAGGATTAAGCCACTGGTGCCTTGTTTCACTTGGATACAGTTAAATGGTCTCATTGATTTATGTTCTTCCATGCACTGGTTCTTACCACATACTTACTGAACACTGGTTGTGTGTTAGGTTTGGTGTCAGACATTAGGAATAGAAAGATGAATGAAACTGAGTCACAGTCCTTAAGTTGCTTTTTCTACAGTAGGAAAGACAAAGACCCAGCAGTGAGGAAGTGTGAGGAATTCTGAGACATGGGCAGGAAGATGTGTTGGTGAGCTAAGGAGGCACATCTGGCTGGCTCTGCCTTGGAGTGTGGGAGAGGTGGTCAGACAATGCACTTGGGGGAAGATGACACTCCAAAGGCCAGTAATAGCCAGGGGAAGGGCCGTGTTCATTCTGGGTGGAGAGAACAGCAAATGCAAAGGCTAGGAGATAATATATAGTTGGGGTGGGGTGGGGACAAGGAAATGCACACCTGATGTGGGGTGAATTCATAGATGTGAATGTGTAGAGGGAGTGACTAAGGGTGTACCATTTATTCAGCACATCTATCCTACGTACCCATTGTGTTCTAGGTTCTGGGGAACCACTGTGAGCAATACAGGTGAGAGGGTCTATAATCTAATAGATCTACTATACTGTTTTCAGCCAAGGACAATCCTGCCTTCCCTCCCTCCACTACAGGCTACTTGACAAATTCTGGAGACAATTTTGGCCCTCCCAACTGTGGGCATGTTATTGACACCTGGTAGGTAGAGGGAAGGGGTGCTGATAACTATCCTAAAGAGCATAAGGCAGCTTTTACATTGAAGTTATCCACCCACAATAATAACAGCACCAAGAGGGAGAAGTCCTGGTCCTAGTATGAAAACTAGAGTAGGAAACAGACAAATAAACAGTTAAAAATTGTGGTGATATTTGTGAAGGAGAGAAGATGCTAGAATACGAAATAATTGGGTAGGCTAGGCATGTGTGGGCACATGAGACAGATAAGAGAAAGATCTGCATGAAGAAATGACATTTGAACTGAGAACCAAAGAGGAGAAGGAACTCATGGGAAAGGGGGCGGGAACATTCCAAGCAGAAGGAAAATGCGTTCAAAGGGTCTGAGGAGGGCATGCTGTGGGGTGCCGCAGGGCTGGTTGACGTGGAGGTGGGCTGACCTGAGGTGAGGGGGCAGGCAAGGCTCAGGGAACACTCATTCTGGCACTAGCTTAGTTTTTATTTGGGAGCAGTGGATGTGTTAGCTCACTTTTGGTCACCATGACAAAGTACTTGAGAGGAAAATTAGGAGGAGGAGGGAATTTATTTTGCTTGGTGGTTTCAGAAGTTTCCTTCCATGGCCAGTTGGTTCCTTCACTGTGAGTCTGTGGTAAAGACAGATGTCATGGTGGAAAGCTAGTGGTAGGGATAAATTGCTTACATCATGGAATCCTGGAAGGAGAGAGAGAAAAGATAAAGAGAGAGAGACACACACACAGAGAGACAGAGACAGAGAGAGAAGAGGAAAGGGAGAAGAAGAGGGGAAGGGAGGGAGACGAAGAGAAGTGCTCAGGTTCCAATGTATTTTCAAGACTATGTCCCCAATGACTTTAAATTAGACCCTACCTCCTAAAGTTTTTGCTACCTCCCAGTCACCCCATCAGCCGAGAGCAAGCTTGAACACATAAGCTTTTGAAGGACATTTAAGAACCAAGCCGTGACATTCTTTCCCCAGTTCCCAGTCGCTGGTGTTCATCTCAAAATGCAAAGTGCATTTAGCCCATCTCCAAGAGTCCCCATTATCCCAACAGTTCCAGCCAAATCCAAAGTCACTTCTGAGAGTCAAGACAAACTTTCAGCTATGAACCCCTGTAGAAATGACGGAAATATATATATATATATTTAATCCAGGTTACATACTCCCTACAGACAATGGTGGTAACTGGTACATTTCCAGTGGAAAAGGGAGAAATAAGGATATGGAAAGGAGGGACTGGACTAAAAGAAGATTAAAAACCCAACAGGCTCACATTAAATCCCAAAGCTCTATGTCAGGCATTCAGGATACACAGTACAGATGTGGGTTCCCAAAGGTTGGGGCAGTAATGTGCCTCTGGCCTTGCTGGCTGTAGGCTACAAGGGGTTGGAGTGATAGGTACCCTATTCTGTTTTGTAAAGAAGGTTCTTTATGGTGACAGGTGTGACTGAGGTGAGAATGAACAAGGGGGGAATCAGATGGAGCTCCTAGAAAAGTATGACGGAGAGGAGGCACTAAGGCTAGAGAGACGGGCCTTACTCGGGATCTATATGGGAGGTGGAGTTTATGAACCTGTAGTGAGAGGAAGAGGTGCATGCTGGGAAGTCACTGGATGGAATTGCCTTGAGAAGGAGCAGGGGGTCACAGTATGTTGTGCCATACAAGTGGCTTACGTTTCATGTTAGGCCTGTGTAGACTGAGATCAGGTATCACCATCAGAGCATCATTTAGAAGATCTTTCTGGTGAAAGATGGTTTGGAGCACCAGGACAGAGGCTGGACAGGAGTTTCAGGCTGTGGCAATAATTCAAGTTCATTGTGACCTTTGGCTTGGGAGGCCTGGGCTATGGACCAGTCTTCTGGAATACAGAGATTGTTGTAGTTAACTTTCCACCGTTCCCGTAGGGACAGACTTCTCTGGCCTGTGGTGAATTGAACCTGGATGTTCTTCAGCCCACGTGTTGTTTCCAGCTTCTTTTCTCCCTTCACCCTACTAGGATGATCTTCCTGTGATTGTGTCCCATTGGGTACAATCCTTCCTTCCCACCGGTCTCTCAGAGCCCTGCTCTGTCCTTGTTCTTAGGGTCCCATGCCTGCAGGCATGCTGATTGAGCGCTCTTCAGACTTTGGCAAGACCTGGAAGGTGTACCAGTACCTGGCTTCTGACTGTGCGTCTGCCTTCCCCCGGATCCGTCAGGGCCAGCCTCAGAGCTGGCAGGATGCTCGGTGCCAGCCTATTCCCCAGAGGCCGAATGGGCATCAAGATGGTGGGAAGGTAGGTAGAAGGAACCTTCAAAAAGGAGATGGAGAAACCCTACCTCCCCCAGCGCTCAGGCGCTGCCTTCTTTCCTTGGCTGAGTGGCACTGCAGAGCTGCTCTCTGGACCAAGGGTCAGAGTATGTTCTCTCTGTGGGTGGTGCATCTCCTGCCTTCGGGCCCAGCAGCTTCTTCTTATGCCCTTCTCCATCCTACGCTATACTCCTGCTCCAGACCCCAGATCAGAGCACAGGAATTTTCCCAATGTATAGAGGGTTGAATTGAAAACCTTTGGAGATATTCAAGGGAACTCAGCTCTAATGAGTGGTAAGAAACATAGTCAGTATTGAGGTTTCTAGAGTTTTCTAGGTAGAGTGGCCACTACATCCATGTATCCTTGGATATTAGATCTTCTCATCCATCCTTGGTCATTGGAAAAGTATTCTCCCCTGAACCTTCAGTTGTAGATAATGTCTCTCACCATGATTTTTGACCCAAGAAAAGTATGCAATTCTTGTATTTTCTATTGGAGAAAAGATCTTGTATACATGTATGTGTACACACACACACACACACACACACACACACACACACACACACACACACACACAGACTTAGGGCCCTGTTAATACCTGCTGGCCCAGAACAGGTGGCAGACCTCACATCCATGATCTTTCCCATGTTGTTCCAAGCAAGAAGGGGGCTAGACTTAAAAGGAAGGGAATGGAAATGGAGCGGAAGCCTTCTTCTGAGCTTGAGGTAGACTGTACCTCTTGTATAATTTTTCCCATTTCCCTCTCTATATAGGTCCAACTTAACCTTATGGATTTAGCATCTGGGATTTCAGCGTCTCAAGGTCAAAAAATTCAAGGTCAGTTCAGCTACATTCTTTGCTCATGGAACTGTGGGTGAGGAATGAAACAAACTGAGACCACGGTCATGGAAATTTCCTGTTCCTGCCTGTTTGTCTAACAAGTTGGGATTCATTTCTTGCCCTGTTTACCCTGTAGGGAGGGATATTGTATGTGTGAAGCTATGAGCAGGTTGAGGCCTGGTGTAAGGAACATGAAGGCAGCAAGGAGGGGTGGTCAGACGAGAATTCTTTTCCTTGTCCTAATTCATCTGGAACAGCCATGTTGGGAGCTGGCTTCACTCTGATCTCTTGTGCAGCCTAGGGCAGAGGTTCTATTTGCCATGTTCCCTTTACTCTTCGCTTCATTTTCCTTCACTCTTCACTGTTGCCCTCTCAGAGTTGGGAGACATCACAAACTTGAGAGTCAACTTCACCAAATTGGCTCCTGTGCCCCAGCGGGGCTTCCACCCTCCCAGCGCCTACTTTGCCGTGTCCCAGCTACGTTTGCAGGGCAGCTGCTTCTGTCATGGCCATGCTGACCGCTGTGCCCCCAAGCCTGGCGCCTCCGCACATCCCTCCACTGCCGTGAAGGTAATGGACCAGAGTGAGGAGGGAGGCTGGGGAGAAGAAGGACCAAGGCAGACCCCGCTTGTTCTTAGGTTCCTGTGAGGCAGGCAGGCCACTAATTTAAGAGCAGTCATGAAAATAAACCTAAGGTGAGTACTGTGTCAGCAATCAGAATTATACATTACTTCTGCAGGAGTCCTTTGTGACTGGATGGGCATAGCTTTAATTTTCAGTTGTATGTGGAGCAAATGTGCAGGCATCAATGAGGAACCTGGGTTACACATGGCAATTATAATATGTGAATTATTATTATTATGTAAATTTGAAAACATTACTATGAATTATAACTGCCTTGGGAGCTTAAAACAACAACAACAACAAACTAGCCCAGGCTTCTACTTTGAGATATTTTGACTTTGTTACTGGTTTTTAAAGCTCCAAGTGATTTATTTTTACTGCCCTGCCAAGGTTGATATCCACCGATCTAGGGATTCTAAAGGTTCGTCCGCATGGTAAGATCTGCACTGATGAGGGATAACTATTAATACACACAGGAAGTTTATCCCGACTAGCTGAATTGGGTTCAGCAGAGATAGAGGTAGAGAAGCTGCGGTTCAGCTCCCCAGAGGATCACTCTGTGAATCCAGATGTGTGAACCCTGAGCATAGGAGACAGAGCCTTGAGCTAAAAAAAAATGCACAAGGACCTTTCCCTGGCCTTTTTCTGGGGCTTCGATTCTCCTAGCAAACATATGGGAGCACCATGCGAACCCTAGCACACGTGCACACACGCACACACAAAATCAAAGAACAGAAAAACGAGTCGCAATTGGTTCTGTTCCTTCCACTTCTGGGCCCTTTCCTTCCCTTGCCGGCAGAGGAGCCCGTAAGGAGGCTAGCTCAGAGGACAAGTGTTCTGTTAGAGCTTGTAAAAGGAAGAACAGAAGCTAGGATAAATAGGCTGGCTGAGATGTGTGCTGGCGTGTGAAGGAGGTAGTGAGCTGTCGGCTCTGGTGGGTCTCGAATATGACTCTCCAGTAGTAGAATCACTGGTGTCCTGGCCTTGTCCCTCAGGGCTCTGGTTGAATTCGTTCTGGCCATTGCTATCTTGAAAAATGTGCCCTGGATACTTGTGAAGTGCCACCAGGGCTGAAAGGAGATGGTATTCTAGTTGGAAGTTACTGGGTAGGATTTTGCTGGTGAAGGCAAAAGTAAGAGAATTCTAGACAGAAGGAAAGAACCAGGAAGGACCAGAAGATGGTGAAAGAGTAGGGCTTGTAGAGGGAGCGCCTGGAGCTGATGAGAATGAGTGACCATGGTACAGGCCTCGAATGCCATGCTGAGGGTGCTGGGCTTCATTTGGAAGGCAATGAACACACAATAGCTCTTCTATTTTTACTGCCTTCATGAATCTACTAGCAATTCATCCCATGAACCCCATCTGCCAGACACCTTAGCCCTGGATTGCTGCAGAAGATACCCCAGAACCTCTAGAGTCTCACCAACAAGTGTGTGAGCACCTCTCAGGAGCACCTTAGACTGGTCATCTTGGGGGTGCCCAAGTAAAAACAATGAGCTTGAAAAATCTTTGCTAGAGGAGCATTTCAGCATGCATACACACACACACACACACACACACACACAAACACTCATGCCTGTGTACTCACATATACAGAGACCATGGCAGGTGGGCAGGCCAAAGTCACAAGAACTGTAAGAATGAGTCTGAAGAGTCCAGGGACAGCTGGAAGGGCTGAAGTCTAGCCTGGAGTCCTGGGCAGGAGAGTCAGAGTGGAGAGGGCAGGTTTTCCCTGCTGGTTTCCTGTGTTAATTATCCTGGTGACCCGGGCCCCTTCTCCCAGGTCCATGATGTCTGTGTCTGCCAACACAACACTGCTGGCCCCAACTGTGAGCGCTGCGCACCCTTCTACAACAACCAGCCCTGGAGACCTGCAGAGGGCCAGGATGCTCATGAATGCCAAAGTAAGAGTCTGGGAGTCACCCCCTATCTCTGAGTGACTAGATTTGGGGCTCATCTTTCTGTATCTTAACTGACCTTGCCAAGAACCCGGGAGGGAACTGCTTTTGATTCTTTGAATGAGACTCACATGTCAGGCCTGCGCCTTAAGGCCTTCTGGTTATGCTTGTGGTGCGGGATGGAGGAGGGACCAAGGTTAGGTCTCTGTTGGTGCTGCTTGGCTTTCATGATGGTGTCCCCAGAACCTTCTTGTGGCCTTTCCAGTTTCCTGACTCTGATTTAGGTATCTCTGAGTGTGTGTGTGTGGGGGGGGCACTTACTTCAAATGCCCTTCTGGAGTCTAAGCCTTTAACGGCACAGTCCACAGAGAAGCAACAGCTCGGCAGGTGGCTGTGGGGCAGGACTGTGCACAGAACTCTCCAACATGGCCCCATGTGTCCTCTGTTCTGAGTCTGCCTAACACTGGGGATTAGAGGGCCTAGTTCTCATCCGCTCTGCTTCCTTCTGCTCATGGAGCTTGACTTCACTTATAGAGCCCCTCTGCATTCTCAGTTTCCCCACTTCCCCTTCCTGGGCATCTGGAAGAGTTGTTCGAGATGTGAGCGTGCTATCTTGGCACGTTCCCTGTGAATGGCAATGGTGCCGGGCAGAGCTCAGCCTCAGGACTTTCTCTCTCCAGGGTGTGATTGCAATGGGCACTCGGAAACCTGTCACTTCGACCCAGCTGTGTTTGCTGCCAGCCACGGGGCCCAGGGAGGTGTGTGTGACAACTGCCGTGACCACACGGAGGGCAGGAACTGCGAACGCTGTCAGCTGCACTATTTTCGGAACCGGCGACCCGGCGCTCCCATTCAGGAGACCTGTATCCGTGAGTAGGGGCTCCAGGGACCCAGTGTGACATCCGTCCATGACTCCCCATTTGCCCTAGTGGAACCTATGTCCTTGGGAGACACAGAGCCATCATGAAGGAATGAAGACTTTGTGGTGGCTTGGGACTTCAGCGGGGTTGTTTGAATTGAGCTGTTATTTAGTGATGAAGCCAGTCATTTGTTTGGACCACTACCCAATGAGCTGATGAATCAATATACAACCTTTGTTAGGGGCAGGGGAAAAGCACTAAACTAATGCATAATCCCTGTCCGCTTGGGGCAATAGGATACAGAATGAAACAGAGGGCTAGAAGCTGCTGCTTTTACCATGCTGTAATGGGCCTCGGTGTTTATTTTTTCTGTTTTCCCCAACATCAAGAACTCTTCCATGGCAAAGATTATGTCTGCATTCCCTGCCAAATCACTGATGTTCAAGGAATGTTATTGGCTGAACGTATCCATGGAGTGGAATGGAAGAGAGCCAGGGGTGTCTAATATTCTCACTAGTTCACAGCGTTGGTATAGGAGCATGCACAGTAGAGAGAAGCAAGTTGACGGAGGCAGCTTTCCTCAGGAAAAGATTTTCAGGGTGAAGAAGTTTGGTGGTTTAAAAAGTCATGAAGGGGGAAGGGCAGAGCCAGATGACTTCCTGTTGATATTCTTGGTTTGTGGGAAACATGATGTAGACTTGAGTTTGACCCCCTGTTCCCAAAGCTTACTAGCAATGTGCTCTCCAGTAAGTTCTATTCCATCCCTGTCATTCTCCTCATCTGTGAGAAAATCTTCACCTTTACAGTCAGTCAAGAGGCTTGCATAAGGCAATATGTAAGGGTGCCTGGCTCCTAGTAGTTACCTAGGAAATAAAGGCCACAAGAGTGCTTCTACAGTGTTTAACATGTACTTGCTACTGTCTCCTGGCTGTATATTTGCTCATTTATCTGTCGTAAGAGGCCGATGAGGGCTGTATTGTTTTTCCACTTGGAGAGGAATGACACAGAGGCGCAGCACAGAGTACGACTTTGCAGAGGTTGGAAGTAGAAGCAGGCCGACTTGGCTCTTAAACTCATCTGACCTCTCGACTTCTCTTCGTTCCTACCCTGGTGGCTGCGTTTTGGCTGTCAGCTTGTGAATGTGACCCGGATGGGGCAGTGCCAGGGGCTCCCTGTGACCCGAAGACTGGGCAGTGCGTGTGTAAGGAGCATGTGCAGGGAGAACGCTGTGACCTGTGCAAACCGGGCTTCACTGGGCTTACCTACGCCAACCCCCAGGGATGCCACCGTGAGTCAGGGGCCCCCGGGGCCTGGGTGGTGTGGGGCTGTGCTTGCTTCAGCTGGAACCCCAGGGCACACAGTGCTGATGTGCCAGGCTTTCATTTGCCTGCGAGTCTGATTTCTTGTCTTTCCCCTCCCCGGATGCTGTGTCACTGTTATCCAGCAGGTGGCAGCCCATGCCTGGATTGAATTGAGCCTGAGTCAGCCAGAGCAAGCAAGGGTGGGCAGGAGAGCCTCCAAGCTGCCAGGTGGAAGGCATAGTGGCTATGAGCCGGCCATATTATCCACAGTCCCGGCTTGTTAGGTCCACCCTGGGAAGGCAGGGCAGACTCCTCCTCTCTCTTGGCCAATTCTTCTGACCCAGTATCTGTGTCACCTAGGCAACTGGTCTACCTGGAGGCAGTCACCAACCCCTCCTCCGAGGCCACATCCTGGGCTGAGGTCACATCCTGTCTGGTCACACCTCCTATCAGACCGTGGGAGGGTCCTAGGCCCTGAGGTCACATCTGGATCCAGTGTGGCCGCACCTTCCCCCACCTGGCCACACCTGGCGGCACCTTCTCTTACCCCCTTCCCTACTTAAACCAGGCATGACATGGTCTTGCCCCTTTTGGCCATATGCTCCACCATGCACGTTGGCGAGGGCAATGACAAACTGTCTTCCTGCCTGAATACTGCATAGTGTTCTCTTCATCAGCTAATGAAGCCCACCTATTTAATTTACCTTACACTCTCTCGTGGTTCCCCCCTTCCCCCAGGCTGATCCCCCTCCTGTGGATGTGGGAGCCCTCCTGGGCTGAGCAGGCCTGAGCCCAGCATCTCCCTCCCTCTCTCAGGCTGTGACTGCAGCGTCCTAGGGGCCCGGCAGGACATGCCCTGTGATGAAGAGAGTGGGCGCTGCCTGTGTCTGCCCAATGTGGTGGGCCCCAAGTGTGACCAGTGTGCTCCCTCCCACTGGAAGCTGGCCAGCGGCCGGGGCTGTGAGCCATGTGCCTGTGACCCGCGCAACTCCCTCAGCTCCCAGTGCAACCAGGTATGAGGTGGGGATCGTCCCTCGAACCTCGCAGCAGCAGAGGGGTCCTGCCCATTGGCATCTCTGCCTCAGCTGCGCGCTGCCCTCCAGGCCCTTCCACGGTCAGGCAGGGCTGCATCTGTCCCCATTCTCCCTGGGAGAGACCATCAGCCCGCAGCAATGCAGAGCACCTCTGGGCTTTGATTTCTTGCTGGGTGTTGGGGTGGGGGTGGGGGCGGTGGCTGCGTCCACCAGCACTACAGGCAATCAGTGAGCCTGGGATTCTGTCAGTGGAGTAAGGTCTGGGTAGGACATGAAACACCCCCTCCCTCAAGATACCAGGGCCAAGGCAGAAGCCTGGGAAGACGTGTCCCCTGAATTGGCTTTTCCCCTGCGCAGTTCACAGGGCAGTGTCACTGTCGGGAAGGCTTCAGTGGCCTGAAGTGCAATGCTGCAGCCATGCGCCGGTGTCCTGACCGGACCCACGGAGATGCGATTACCGGATGCCAAGGTAAGCACTCTCTACACAGGGGAGTGAGTGTATGGGTGGGGAACAGGCTGTGGGCACCTGGTGGAGGGTGTGTCTATGGTTGGTAACGTCCTGTATTGATTGGTTGGTAACACATCCTGTCTTGGCCCAGGCAGTCCCATGAGTACCCATGTCCTCACACTTCCTGGCCTTCCCGCCTCCAGGTCAGGCCAACCTCAGGCAACTCCCACGTAGGGAAAAGAGGGTGGCCTTGTTGGTATCTCCCTGAGCAGAAGCATGTCCCAGAAGCAGCAGCTGCAGTCAGGGAGGATGTGAGCTCTCTGGGGCAAAAGTGTATCATTTTCCAGAGTCAGTTTGATAGTGACAGGAACATAGGACTTAGACTTGGCAGACCCTGCCTTGGATCGCAGTGACTAAGCCAGCCCCTTTCCCCTTCTGGATGGTCTTCTGAGGGAGAAGACCCATTAATCCAGCTCTCTGTGTCTCAGTGGCCTCCTCTCTCGTAGTGGAAAGACTTACTTAACAGGTCAGGCCTAGGTGGAGCTATCAGAAGTTGGAGGTAGGAGGAATGCTATCCAAGGCCAAACCCGGCACAAGCACGAGACCCTGTGTGAAAGCACAAGGACTGAAGTTTTGGTTCAAGTGGTAGAGTGGCTGCCTAGCCAAGTGTGAGGCCTGGGGCCCTTCTGTTCCAGTCTCTCTCCCCCAGACACCATCACCTCCCTGTTCTCCTCTGACTGTCATTTCTCCCGGCTGTAGCCTGTGACTGTGACTTCCGGGGAACAGAGGGTCCAGGCTGTGACAAGGCCTCGGGCCGCTGCCTCTGCCGTCCTGGCGTGACCGGGCTCCGCTGTGACCAGTGCCAGCGAGGCTACTGTGACCGCTACCCGGTGTGTGTGGCCTGCCACTCCTGCTTCCAGTCCTACGACTCGGACCTCCAGGAAAAGGCTCGGCGTCTTAGCAGCCTTCGCAATGCCACCGCCAGCCTGCGGCCAGGGGCGGGTCTGGAGGACCCGGGCCTGGCCTCCCGCATGCTGGATGCCAGGAGCAAGATCCAGCAGATCCAAGCAATCCTCAGCAGTGCCTCAGCCACAGAGGAGGAGGTGGCCCAGGTGGCCAATGCCATCTTTTCCATCAGGTAGTCCCTTTCCCTCCCTGGTGCGTGCGAGGATCATGCCATGTGCACGCACATTGAGGCCATCCTTACCCTCATTTGTGGGGTCCATTGTGCTTCAGATGGCATCTTCCCATGTGCTGTCTTTCATAACTTCTGTATACATACATCATACATATGTATGTGTCTTTCTCTCTCTATATATATTTGATGCTCATCCTGGGGCTTGAACTCCAGGCTTGGGCACTATCCCTGAGTGCTTTTGCTCAAGGCTAGTGCTCTACCTCTTGAGCCACAAATCCACTTCAGGCTTTTTGTGATTAATTGAAGGTAAGTGTCTTGTGGACTTTTCCTGCCTGAGCTGGCTTCCAACTGTGATCCTCAGCTCTCAGCCTCCTGAGTAGCTAGGATTACGGGCATCGGCGTCTGGCTATTAGTTCCATGTTGAAGGTGAAACAGATCTAGATAAAAGTGATGGGACCTTGCTCTGCCTCTCCCAGGGGCCCAGAGCCCCGTGCTCTGAGATCCCCATGCTCTGTGCTCTTTCAAGTGCTGCACGTGGACTGAGGGAGAGGATCAGCTCTGGAGTAGTCGCCCTGAAGGAGGGCATCCGAGAGGCGGAAGTGCTAAAAATAGTCCCCAACTTGGAATGGAAACCCACACCCCTTTGCCCCAGCAGAGGTGCCTTCTTTGTGAGATTAGTTTCGGGAAGCTTCTATTATTAGTTTGCCTTTCCTGAGCACTAGCCAACTTCTGGCTCAGAGCAGTCCACATGTGTAATGGGCAGCAGGGAAAAAGACAGTTTGAGACTAAAGACTGAGGCTGGATCATTTATGGAGGGGGGGTGGGTGGGAGGACTTCTTTTGGGGGGGTGGCTAGGTATGTTGGAAGACTGTATTGGGAATTGTTCATTCATTTGTTCACGCCACATGTGTTTTAGAGCATCTACTAGCATTCAAGCATTATCCAAGGTATTGAGGATAGTAAAAATGAATATCCGGAGGCTCAGGCAGACATGTGCATCGTGTGGTCACGAGGAGCATGCTAGAAGAGAGCTGCAATGCCCATAGAGGGGTGGGTGCTCCTGGCAGGCTTCACAGGGGTAGGATGCCCGATCTCAGGACTGGGCAGTCTTGTCCAGCCACTCATGTGGCTGGGAAATGTCTGCGTGGAGTGCCAGTCTATGGGAGGGTGCTCCATGCCTGAGCAGATCTTCCGCATGGAGAATGTGGGTCCTAGCAGGGAGTCAAGGGTGGCAAAGCAGCAGAGGACGTGGGGGGGAGAGGACTTTCTTAGTCAATAGCTGAGAGCCTGAGGGGCATCCTGACCCCCGTCAGGTGGGAATGACCTGCAGGCAGGGGGCGGGGGCGAGCACTCAGTGGGGAAGTGTGAGCTGCAGATGGGATTTGAGAGCCACGGCTGAACAGGTGTGGAAACAGGTGTCTGCCTGGAACCAGCCTGGAGGAGCAGGGCAGGGTGAGGGAGGGCTTCCCTGAGAGCAAGAGCAGGGAGAAGGGGGAGAGGGTGGTCAGGCCTGTCAGGCTCACAGAAGCCAAGGAAGATGAAGGCTTCATGCCTGCATGGGGACCGGTGGAGGCCACGCCCCCTGTTCCAGTGTGTCCCCCTCTCTTCTTCTGCTTCCTTTACCCAAGTCCCTTCCCTGAGGGAGCTGTTTTTCCTGGACTCAGTAGCAGCTTCTCCGAGGGGAAGCAAAGCCCCCTTCCTGACTGTATTGTAGTTAATGCTCTTCTCTCATTTCAGGAGAGCTCTTCAGGGTCTGCAGCTGGACCTGCCCCTCGAAGAAGAGATGGCCACCCTCCCAGGAGATCTGGAGAGTCTGGACAGAAGCTTCAATCGCTTTCTCATTATGTATCAGGGCAAACGGGAGCAGTTTGAGAAAATAAGCAGTTCTGACCCATCAGGTGAGGGGAGGGCGCACAGTTGGTTCCCTTACTCCCTGGTCCTGGGCCTGGCCCTGCCCACCTCCTCGCCCTCCTGCTTCCCCCAGCCCTGCTACCTCCGGGCTTCCAGGGTCAGTGCCATCTCTGTGTCCTCTCCTCTTCCCTCAGGAGCCTTCCGGATGTTAGCAGCAGCCTATGAGCGGTCAGCGCAGGCTGCTCAGCAGGTGTCTGACAGCTCCCACTTGCTGCGCCAGCTCAGGGACAGCCGTCGGGAGGCAGAAGATCCAGAGAGGCAGGTGGGAGCTGGAGGAGGTGCTGGTGGTCCCCAGCTCGAGGCTCTCCGGCTAGAGATGGCTTCCTTGCCTGACCTGACACCCACCATTAACAAGGTGATTTGGGGGGCACTGGAGTCTTACTTCCTTGAGCCTACTTCCTTCGCTCCCCACGAAGACAAATCTACCCCCAATGAGAACCTACCTGACTCATCTTGACCCTTGTGCCCCTCACCCCCTCACTGTGTGCTCAGAGGTTGCCAAGGAAACCTGGTTTCAGGGCCTGGTTGTCATGGAGATGTCTGGTTGTTTATTTCCTGGTGTGGGTTGGGAATAGTTGCTGAAGAGCCTCTTTGACACTGCCTCCCCCTGACCCCCACCCCCACCCCCCACCCCATCTCTCAACAGCTTTGCGGTGGCTCTAGGCAGATGGCCTGCATCCCAGGAGCATGCCCTGGTGAGCTGTGTTCCCAAGACAACCGCACGACCTGTGGCCCCCACTGTAGGGGTGCCCTCCCTAGGGCCGGAGGGGCCTCCCGCGTGGCGGGGCAGGTGGCTGAGCAGCTACGGGGCTTTAACCTCCAGCTTCAGCAGACCAGGCAGATGGTAGGTACAGTGGCGGCGGAGTAGATAAAGCAGAGGGGCTAGGCTCAGTCAGGCAGCGCAGGATTCGTACTCTAGTCTGGAGAGCCCGGAGAGCATACGTGACTTGTTAAGGTGTCTGAAACAAGTACAAGATAGTTTGGAGCTAATGTCAGGTGTTTTGTTTAACCCAATAGCCATGTCACTTTTTCCTAGGGTCAAACGAGGTTGGGTGGTTAGGTCTGGAGGTAGAGGGTCATCATCCACATGATCCTTAGGGGTGGCTGGGAAGCTTGCCGGGGGGCTCTCACCCCTTCTGACCCATAGGGTGTGTCAACAGATCAGGGCAGCTGAAGAAGCTGCCTCCCAGGTCCAATCAGATGCCCAGCGTCTGGAGACCCAGGTGAGCACCAGCCGTTCTCAGATGGAGGAAGACGTTGGCCGCGTTAGGCAACTCATCCAGCAAGTGCGGGACTTCCTCTCGGGTGAGCTGGCCTCTACCTCCCCTTGGTTGTGTCCCGGTCCCTGCCTGTCCCTCGGCCCCACATCCCTTTCAACAGCCTTCATCAACCTTCTGTGTCTGTCTCCATACTTTCCATGACCCTAGCCAGACCCTCTCTATTCCTCATTTGGCCCACAGCCAGGGCTTTCTCTTTGTTCTTCTACTTCGCTGCCTGCTCCCTGTGATTCCATTCTCCATGGAACAGCCTGAAATACCTCTTAAAAAATATATCCGAGTCAGATCACATCGCATTCTTGTTTAATACCCTTCAGTGGCTTCACCTTGTTCTTGGATAAACTCCCAGCTCCTTCTTGGCTTGCAGAGTCTGGCCCCTGTCCATCTCCTGGATGTGACCTTGTATACCTCTTTCTTTCCCTCATTGGATGTCCTTGAATCTGTCAGGCCCTTGCCTGCTACAGGAGCTTTTATTATTTTCTTTGATTGTCTGGGATTCTCTTTCCAAGGCTGCTAGTTCTGATCCTACAGGTTTTGTTTAAAGGTCATCTTTAAGTAAGAGGAAGCCTTTCCTGCCTTCCTTATCTCTGGTTACCTCCCTCCTGCCCGTTTCTCCTTTGGTGTCTTAACATCATCCCATTGTACAGACTCTGTGGGAATTGAAATCATCTGTGAATGTACTGTGTATCTTCCTACTAGACTGTGAACTCCAAGGGGGCAGAGCTATCTGTCTGTCCTGTTTATGTCTTCTAATGGAGCACCTAGCCTAGGGCCAGATCCAGAAAGCATCTACCATTCTGGAACCTTCCCTTGCTGCCCTGGAGAGTGAGACAGGACTTAGGAGTCTTGTGTGGCTTTGGGCAGGTTGCCCTTCCTCTTTGCCTTGTTTTCCATTTGTACACAGGGATAGTAGTATTTCATACGCTTCTTCTGAGGATCGACTATCTGGCATAAAACATGCTTTGAAAAATTAGAGGTGCCTTCAGAATGTGAGTTGATATTATGAGATTTCCACTCTCTGCCAGGAATTTGCTTGGCTGGGGGCCCAGTTAATGTGGCTGAGAGCTTTGGGTAACAGTGGGTCTCCTTGCTACTATTGCTATGTTTGGCCCCATATAGGCCAAAGCTCTCTCCTGAGTGCAGATGGCAGGTCAGACAGAGGCTCAAAGGATACACAGAGGCCCCGTGATTTGCTTAAGGCCATGAGGCCCAGCTGGGGAAAATTTTACTGGGATATGGGGAGATGAGGCCCAGAACACAAGGACAAAGGGATAGACAAAGTTTGGGGCTCAGATTCTAAGAGTCCCAGAGTCAAGCCCGGCAACACCAGATGACCACTCATCCTGTGTTAACCTGTATCCAGGGCTTAGGGCCTGAGGGGTAGGAGAGGATTCAATGTTTTTCTCTTCTAGGGATAGCCAGGCTCTCAGGAGCAAGCAGGGAGTGGAAGGTCTCTTTTGTTAACTTCCTTAGAGCACTTAGAAATGGTGTCCCTAGGATTCAAACTCACTGAGCTCCTTCATCTACAAGCTGTTTTATTGTGGCACTATTGGATGTACACACACACACACACACACGTATATGTGTGTGTGTGTGTGTGTGTGTGTGTACCTTGCTAGTGCTTTTCCTTTCACTGGATTCTTTCCCCTTTCCTACTTCTGCCTTACTTAGCAAATTCCCCCTCTAAGAAGCTGTCTGGGAAACCTACTCCCCAGATGGTCTCCCTGGACTTGTCGGCTTCGGGAGGCACCACTCTGCTTCTATTCTAGCGCTTGTGTTTACCCCAGTTTTTCTGTCACTCAGTATTTTACTTCTGTGTTTACGAAACCATCTCTACCACTAGATTTTGAGCTCTACGGGGGCAAGGACTGAGCCTAACTTGATTTGCAGCCTCAAGTCCTTGTGTAGAGCAGTAAATATCTATTAACCCCCCTCCTACCCGGGGAGGCAGAGAACCCAAGCCTTTCCTGCAGCTGAAGTTTGGCAGAATACAGGAAGGATGGAAGCTAGATGGGGCGATACTCTTTAGCAGGAGGCTTTTAGGGGAGCAGATGTGTGTCAAACCGTGTCTGGAGAACAGGACACTGGGTTAGAAGTTCAGGTGGTCAGAGGGGACGAGCCCTTTTAGTTGAACTCTACCAGTCTTGGGCTATAGCTGGCTGGAGGGACACAGCAATGACCAGGCCTGGCTTCCACCTTCCAGGAATGGTCTTCCACAGGAAGCCTGGGGAGGGGTGCGGGATGGGACTCACGTAGCCAACTGGTGAGAACTTCTAGTTGTGGAGCAAGGCTGGGCTGGCAGCCCCACAGGTGCTCTAGTTGAGTGCAAATCACATGGGTGAATGGATGCTTCTTTCCTTCTGAAACTCTTCCATTCCAGGGAGATGTGTGAAGTAAATATGAGGAAAGAAGGGGGCAAAGATGTTATTTCTATTCTTCTGACCGTACTCTCCAACTCAGCGTTTGTTGGTAAAACCTCTTGCTAATTGGTTATTACATGTCATACCATACCTTCAGCATGGGGATCATTAGTCTCATTTTACCTCCCAGAAATCTTGAGGTCAAAGCTGAGCACCAGTGGCTCATGCCTGTAACCCTAGCTACTCAGAAGGGTGAGACCGAGGATTATTGTTCAAAACCAGCCTAGACAGTAAAGTCCACGTTAGCTCCAATTAACTACCAAAAAGCCAGAAGTGGGGCAGTGGCTCAAGTGGTACAGTGCTAGCCTTGAATTAGAAAAACAGCTAAGGGACAGTCCTCAGGCTTTAAATTCAAGTCTTAGTGCCAAAGAAGGAAAGAAAGAGAGAGAGAGAGAGAGAGAGAGAGAGAAGAAAGGGAAAGAGAAAAGAATGAACAAAGGGATGGAGGGAGGGAGGGAGGGATGAAGGGAGGAAAGAAGGGAGGGAAGGAGACATCTAAGCTCAGAGAAACAATTTGATCCCAGGTTGCTTGAATAGTAAAAGGAAACCAGGACTGAGCCTGTGTGCACTGGGTTAGGATCTGTGGCTGCAGCTATGAGCAAAGCCCAGACCCTGTACTGAACACCCACATTTTTATGGAGGGAAAGAAAGGTAAACAAGCTCAAGCCACTCTTCCCATATGGGTGATGTTAAGATTGACAGGGAAAGACTGAGGAGGCCTGGTCTGTGGTGAACAGAGGTTATGGTTCTAGAACTGATGGGTGCGGATGGCCTCTTTGAGACGTGATATTCCAGCACAGAATGATAATCCTTGTCTGCCTTGGCAAAAGTGAGCACTCCAGCCTAAGGAGGGGTGTGGGGAAGGGGGTCTTCTTGCCAAGGAAGCAGCTCCACTTCCTGTCTGCTCCCTCCAATTTGGGGCTGATTATGTGTGCTTGGCAGGCATTGTTCAGCACCAGCTGCCTGGTGCCACCACCTCCTCCTCTGGGCCCTCAGCTTCCTGTGGCACCAGACACTTTGCTGCCACAGCTGCGCTGACACTCCACCTCCTCACAGCATGGTACCCAGGACAATCATCCTCCTACAGTGTTCCCCCAGATTCCCCCAGCTATGAGTGCAGCTCAGCTGGAGGGGCTGGCGATCCCTGGGGAGAGGAGTGCCCCCCCCTCCCCTCCAAGCTGATAGATGGATGATGATTGTCTTACAGACCCTGAAACAGATGCAGCCACCATCCAGGAGGTAAGCGAGTCTGTGCTGGCTCTGTGGCTGCCCACAGACTCTGCAACCGTGCTGCGGAAGATGAATGAGATCCAGGCCATCGCAGCCAGGCTCCCCAATGTGGACCTGGTGCTGTCCCAGACCAAACAGGACATTGCCCGGGCCCGCAGGCTGCAGGCTGAGGCTGAGCAGGCCAGGTATGGCCGTGGGTTGACCAGGCTGGAGCTGATGCTTTGCTTTCCAGTCCCATTGTTAGGAGAGCATTAGGCTCAGAGGGTGGAATCCACGAAGGCAGTTGTGCCCAGGGGCAGGGGCATCTCCGGCATTACTCATTCTCACCGTGTCCCCTGGGGGGGGGATCCCCAGTAGTAAGAGTTACTGAGCTGTCCCAATGTAGCTCTTGCTCTTTGTCTTAGCTGGGAAGGGCAGGCTCCTAGGTGGGTGTGTGAGTTGAAGCGGGCGTCTGTTCCTTTGCGGTTCCCTCATTCTGTCTCTCCTTCCCTGCCCTCTTCCCTCCCTCAGGAGCCGGGCCCACACGGTGGAAGGCCAGGTAGAGGAGGTGGTTGGGAACCTAAGGCAAGGCACAGTGGCGCTGCAGGAGGCTCAGGACACCATGCAGGGCACTAGCCGCTCCCTGCGGCTTATCCAGGAGAGGGTTGCTGAGGTGAGACATGATGGCTTCCCCGCCCTGTATTTGGGAATGGACAGATTTAGGCATAGACAATGCTACAAAGCAATCCAGTTGGAAACTGAGCTGGAGGTTTTAACAAACGCCTCAGCCTGATTCAGAGAGACATATGTTGTTCTCATCTTATGGAGATGCAGAAGGCCCCACCCAGGTGTACGCTGAGCTATGGTGGGGCTGGGGTCAGCTGAAATGGAGGATGAGGAGGCTTGGATGTCCGTGATCAGCTAGGGGTTTGGGAGGAAGCCATCACGATGTCCTGGTTGGGGAGATACTTTGCCACCAGAAGTGTGGGAGAAAAGACGGGGAGGGGGAACAGTTATTGTGAGATCCACCACAAGCCCAGATTCTTCTCTCTTTCCACAAAGGTTCAACAGGTCCTGGTGCCTGCAGAGAAGCTGGTGATGAGCATGACAGAACAGCTGGGCGGCTTCCGTACGCGGATGGAGGGGCTCCGTCGCCAGGCCCAGCAGCAGCGGGCTCAGGCAGCCCAGGCCCAACAGCTAGCAGATGGCACCAACAAGTGGGCACTGAGTGCCCAGGAGGTACCGGGAGAGTGAGGGCAGAGTTAGCCCAGCGGGGCATAGCCAGGGAAGGGGTCCTGAGCAGGATGGGACTGCACATTTTGAGATTATGACTCAAGCACATGTAGAATAACAGGACCAGAGGGGCTCCTGAGGAACCCAGACTTTTCCACCTCTGGCTGCCTCTGATCCTTGCTCTTCTAATAATGTGACAGGAAAGCAAAGCAAAACATAGCTCGTTCAGAGATACTGATCTAGCTCGGACACTCCTGTTCTGCAGATTTGGTGATGACTTGTCCACAGACCTAAAGCTCATCTACAAAGCAGACTCCTTGGTACCCAGAGTGGGGTTTGTCTCCTTTATCCCCAGCCTGTCCAGACACTCAGTTTAGGCAGATACTCTGGGGTCCATCACTATCAGAATTATATCAGAGAAGTTCAAAGAGCCATTCTCAATGCCCTTGAGTATTATCTGCTTCTCCAGGAACACTGGCACGTGCTGTTATACTAAGTACACTCCTGAGTAACACTTTTAATATTAGCTATTAACTATTTAATATTAGCTATTAATATTTAATATTAACTATTTTTTTTTGGTCAGTCATGGAGCTCAAACTCTGGGCCTGGGCACTGTCCCTCAGCTCTTCAGCTCAAGGCTAGTGCTCTACCACTTGAACCACAGCGCCACTTCCGGTTTTCTGAGTGGTTTATTGGAGATGAGAGTCTCACAGACTTCCCTGCCCAGGCTGGCTTTGAACTGCAATCCTTAGATCTTAGCCTCCTGAGTAGCTAGAATTACAGGTGTGAGCCATTGGCGCCCGGTTTAGCCTATTATTTTGTGCCTGGGATTATGCTTGGAATGAGGCAGGGAATGACAGTAGAGATGAAAAGAGCGAAGTCTGGAGATTTAACAGAATTTTAACACCATCTGTAGTCTAGGGGTTTTACTGGCAGGCCCAACTCCCTGAGGAATACTAAGAGGCACCTAATCATGGGGCCTACTTGAGTGATGTCGAGAACCTCAGCCACTGGTCTTTAGGACTTCGGATGATGGTGGCGGGGACGCTGAGACCAGTCTACTTTCTCCAGGGATTTGAGAGAATAAAGCAAAAGTATGCTGAGCTGAAGGACCGTCTGGGTCGGAGTCCTATGCTGGGTGAGCAGGGCAGCCGCATCCTGAGCGTCAAGACAGAGGCAGAGGAGCTGTTTGAAGAGACCGTGGAGATGATGGACAGGATGAAAGGTAAAGGGTGGTTTTGTTGTGGACTACGGGAGTGTCCCCAAAGGCTGGTTGCCACCCAGGATTCCCTGAGGCCCCATTCTTGTTGGAGGCACCTGGCTAAGGGGAATGAGGTCAAATGTGACTTAGTGAACACCTAGACTACGTGATGGGGTGGTGGGCGACACACAGATGTTCACACGCGGTTGCTGAAGAAACTCACCATCCAGGTGTGGCCATTTGTTCCTGTCACCTGTAAGAGACTGTACTTAACAACACAAGATAATATGTGACAGGTGATGAGTAGTAAGAGCTTTAAGGGTTTTGAGGAGAAATATTCAGCAAAGGTAATGTTTAGAAAGATTAATGCTTGAGGTGGGCCTGGAAGGAAGTATAGGTTTGTGAGAGGCTCCAAGGAGAAGGAAAAACATCAAGCTACCAAGACTATGCTAGGCATTGTGGCTCACACCACTGAGGCCTTTGGGAATAGTGCAGTTCTGAGTCAGCCTAGGGCGAAAGTTTATGAGACACCAATAAAGTTGGGTGAGGTGGTTGCTTGCCTGTCATCCAGGCGAAGCAGAAATCATAATAGGAGGATCATGGTTCAGGCTGTTTCTGAGCATATATGTAAGACTATTTGAAAATGAAGAAAGAAAAATGGACTGGGGTAGAGTGCCTGTTTGGCATGTACCAAGGTCAAACTCCAGTACACCACAAAGGAAAAGAAAAACCAATCAAAGGTGGTGAGAAGGAACAAGGTATGTTCCAACTATGGCAACAGGACACACTCAGTGGGAGAGGAGGGTTGAAGGAGACCCTGTCGGGGAGAAGTGGTGTGGCTCTATCTACCGGGTGTGGAGGAAAGATGGCTAAGCTGCAGTACCCAGGAGAGTAGGATTCACTTGGTTTGGAAGCAGTAGGGAACCAGGCTCTGAATATGGTGGAGACCAGACCTGATAATAGCTTCTGAGAGGTTCAGAAAGAGGATTGGAGGTTTCTAGAATTACTAAAATTTGATGTCCGGGGTCACTGACCCAGTGTCCAGTGCACGACGCAAACATAGTTCCTGACTTTCAGCTGGAGTGTTTGGCAAAAATCTCACCGGGTGGCCAGCTAGACACCACAAAGAAGGTTAGGTTTGGGGGTGCATGATGAATAGATGTGAGGCTATAGTCATCTATCCCCCAAGAGTAAAGCAGAAAGAACCAACTTTGAGGAAGGAGATGAGACGGTGGCTGGGTCAATTCTTGTCCTGGTCTCGCCCATCAGTGGTTTGTATAAAGAATTGTGATGACTGACAGTCAACACACCTGAAAACAGAATCAGCATTCTAAGGGAACATCAAATGTCTAAGTGAATGGGCTGAAAACAGCCAGATGAGATTAAATAAGGAGAAAAGTTACCCCTGGCCTTGTTTAGGCTTCACGCAGAAGTATAGCTCCCGTGAGGCCTGGCTTCTTAGTGGCTCATGTTGTTGCAAACACAATATAACCGGTAAGTAAGAGGCAAACACAAGTTGTTACTCGCCACACAGAGGCCGAAGACTTTTGAGCAATTGCAGGCTTGTTGCATGTCAACGTTGTCTTGCTACTGGCCCCAGGGCATTAAACAAAGCAGCTGGAGTAAGGGAGGCTATAGCTCAGGGGGTGACATCAAATCAGCGTAGCCCCTGATGTGGCATGAACCTACCAACTAGAAGAGGCTCAGCTTGTACCATCGGAAAAGGGGTTTGCCTGCTTCTATTCCTTTTCCTTGAACTGGAGGATGGAGAGGGAGGGTCATGTCCACAGCGACTCTGAGAATGGGGCCCAGGAAACAGAATGGCAGCTGTTTAACAGCCACCATGGATGAATTTCAATATCTTATCAGCCTGGAGTTCCCATTGGCTTAATGTCAGCCCAGGGACAGAGCTGTTCTGTTTGGGGGAGGGATGGTGTTCAAGTGATGGGTAGCTACTGTGTCTTCAGAAAGAGTATTGGCAAACCTTTGTACATCAGGGAGAAAGAGACCTGGCTGGATAGAGGTGTTTAGCCTGGAGAAAATAAAGCCAGAAAGATGTGCAAGTCTGACATGTGGGAATAAACCAGATCTGTTTCTGTAACCCCAGAACACAGACCTGGACAATTGTGTGGGTGGAAGGAAGACTCACTATTTGGCTTCAAGAGAAGATGACTGTTTCTGCGCTTTGTGCTTATTAGGAAGGGGCTTTATCATTTGAGCCATATCCCTAACCTTTCTTGCTTTAGTTATTTTCCAGACAGGGTCTTGTGTTTTTGCTGGGGCCAACCTGGACCACAATCCTCTTAACTTATGCTTCCCACATAGCTGATGACAATAACATGCCGTTGTGCCTGGCTTGTGTAAAGATGGCTACTTCATTAAATATAACCAGACTGAGCTGGGTGCTGGTGGCTCATGCCTGTAATCCTAGCAACTCAGGAGGCTGAGATATGAGGATCGAGTTCAAAGCCAGCCCAGGCAGCAAAGTCTGTGAGACTCTATTTTTTTTGGTTCTAGTCGTGGGGCCTGAACTCTGGGCCTGGGTGCTGTCCCTCAGCTCTTCAGCTCAAGGCTAGCGCTCTACCACTTGAGCCACAGTGCCACTTCTGGGTTTTTTCTTTTTACTTATGTGGTGCTGAGGAATCGAACCCAGGGCCTTAGGCATGCAAGGCAAGCACTCTACCACTGAGCCACCTTCCCAGACCCTTTTTTTCCTTTTTGCTTATGTGGTGCTGAGGAATCGAACCCATGACCTCATGCATGCAAGGCAAGCGCTCTACCACTGAGCCACCTTCCCAGCCCCATGTAAGACTCTTATCTCCAATAAAAAACCACCAGAAAACTGGAAGTGGCTTTGTGGCTCAAGTGGTAGAGCACTAGCCTTGAGCTGAAGAGCTGAGGAACAATACCCAGGCCCAGAGTTCAAACCCCATGACTGACTCTCTCTCTCTAGATATGTATATATAATGCACCAGACTGGCTTCATAGTGTAATCCTGCTAATCTCTGCCTCCCAAGTAGTTAGGATTTCAAGTGTGAGCACAGCACCTGGCTAGAAAATGACTTTCAATAACCAGAGTTAACAAAAGTTAGAGCCTTGTATGGTAGTGCGTATTCCTGCCTATTCCTGGAGATCTTTCAGGCTACCCTTAATGGGTGTTGGCTGGCCTGGATTGCTTTGGTGTCCTTCCAACATGGAGATGGTATCTGCAATGAACCAGGGAAAGACTATTGGAAGTAGCATTTCAGAGAGGAGAAAGTAGGGAAGGATTCTGGCTACTGGACTAGCTTTGGGGAGACCTGGCCTATATGAGGGTCATTTGTAGGATGGCAGCTCTCTGGGTCCAGCAGTATTGGGCTGCTCATCTTGGTGACAATAACCTACTCCCTATGTACCTGGTATAACTAAGACTGCCTAGAGCAGAAGAGAGGAGCAGAGGTGAGGGAAATAGTAGGAGTGGGGGCTCTTGGGTCCCCCAAGAAAGGGATAAAGGCTGAAATGCGGCTGGAGAGGCCCCTGCCTTCTGAGCACACTCCTCTCAGAGGGATTCTCTTGCGGGTGGTCCCTTGGGGAGGGGAAGGGGCAGGAAGGGGGGGAGGAATCTTTAGGGGTCGCTATTTACTCCTCCCTTCCTGGCTGTTCCCTCTTGTCTCAGACATGGAGTCGGAGCTGCTGACTGGGAGCCAGGACATCGTGCTGCACTCGGCGCGCCTGACGGGGCTGGAGAAACGTGTGGAGCAGATCCGTGACCATATCAATGGGCGTGTCCTCTACTATGCCACCTGCAAGTGATTCTCCAGCTCCAGCCTCCTCCCACCCCACTCATCAACCTCCCTCCCGCTGCCCCGGTTGCTTCTGAGGGGGCAGGTTTGGCTCCAGGAGACTCCGATGCCACCTCCAGCCTGATCGGCACTACCCTGGGTGTGCAGCTGTAGGATCACCGTGGGCTAGGGCAGTGGCTGCGCTGACAGGACTGCCGCATTTCAGGGACAGAGATGCTGGGGGTGGGGGTGTCATTATGGCTGGGAGTTCTCCAGCCAGGAACAGCTGAACTGGGCAATGGCCCCACCCCTTGTCCTCCATTGTGACTGAATCCTGGACCAATACAAACACTTAACAAAAAGTGAGGTGCAAATCGAAAACCCAATAAAAACCTTTGGAAAGAAACGTGGAAGATCAAAGAAAGGGGGTCTCCCTATCACATGAACCTTCCTCACCATTTCCACCTCCCATGTGGCGTTCCTATGAGCTCAACCCCTTAGGTTGCCCTATCACATGGTCTGGCTTGATTCCTTCCATGAGAAACTAGAGGAACAATTTTCCCTTTGGAACATCAGTCCAGCTTCTGATTTACAGAGAAGGAACTAGAAATCCAAAGAAGAAAGTAATGTGTTCAGATTTATAGAGTTCCCAAAGGTGTTGCCTGTCAGCTGGTTGGATCGTTTTGTTCTTCTTCTCTCTTTCTGGTGATCGTGATAGATAACATCATGGTAGGCAAGGTGAAGCTCTTCTAGTTGGCAATCTCCAGGCCTAAACGTTAGACTGGCAGACCCAGAGGTTTACAGCCCTAAGCCTGGAGAATTAACGGCCTATCGCTCCTAGCTCTAGAAGCAAGAGACTTATCTCTCAAGCACTGGTTTTAGGCTTTTTGTTCCATACGTTAGCCACCAGCATTCGACAGCTCTTTTCATCCTGGCTTCTAGCCCTGGTGAGCAGCAGCAGCAGACAGCAGGTTCAAGCATCAGGTTTTAGATTCTATAGTAACTTCTAACACTTAGCAGCTACTGTTCTAGCTCTTGGGCCAGAGTATTGGGATCCATGACCTTTAAGGTTTGGCAGATTCCTAGAACTCTTCTAGCCTGCAGTTTCTTGCTTCTTGCTTTGCACAGCCTTCTATTTTTTCATCAGCCTTGGCTCTCCACTCTTCCTTATCTCTCTTGACTTCTGCTGTTCCTTGTTACCTTCACTGTCTGCTCCATGGGGAGTAGAAACTCTTACACTGTCCTTTTGCTGCTATTACTGCTGATGTCACCAGAGCCATCTGCTCTTTGTGTTGCCAGCTCAGCCTGCTCTACTAATGACAAGAATCAAAAGTAGGTAAAGAAAGACCACTGGAATGAAGCCTGTTGGGGGGCTGGTAAGACCAGGATGTTGTCTCCTGGTTGACATGGAAAAGTGGAGCCGTGCTTTGGTAGCAAGCATCTGTGTTTGCAGTGTTGCTTCTTCAAGGTATTCATGGAATGTATAAAGCAGCCAGGCTGCCATTGGGCCAGCCCCAGCTGTGGAGAGGGGCTGCTTGGCTGGTAGTCCTCTACTCAAGACAGCTGGATATCAGGGAAGGATCTAGCAATTGTCAGCTGGGGAATTAAATCACCTAGCCTGCCTTTCAGGGAATATAGCTTATTTGAAGGAAAATTAAGCATTAAAGAAGCATTTACAATAAAGGCCTATCATTAACAGTAGTTAACCATGATCCACTCTTGGGGAAGATTGGGCCATTTTATCTGTCTTATAGACGGGACTGAGAGTAGAGCTAGCTACATCTCTTGGGCTCTCAAAGAGAAGTTGTAAATGAATGTGTGTTTTTGTGTAGGTGAGCAAATGTGGAGTAATAGTAACATTTATGTGCTAACAATGGCCCAGGTGCTAGGATTGACACTTTATCTACATCAGCTTTTGTTGTTGTAGTTTGAGACAGGGTCCACATGGCCCAGGTTGGCCTTGAATTCCTTTTGCTTTCGCCTCCCGAGTGCTAGGCTTACCGATGTGGCTGGAACTTCCAACCTACATTAACTTCTTCATCATTATTAGTTATTATTTATTGAGCACAGTGTTAGGTATAGCACCTGCATCATCTCATGATACAGACACCGCTTACCCAAGGTAACAGAGGTGGCAGGTGAGGCCAGAGCCGGTTTTCTAATACAGTCATGAAGAGAATGGTTGCTGGAGTAAGTTGGCTGGGCTCCACAGAACCTACTCCAAAAGGTCCTGAATTAGGAAACTCACACCTCTAAGTGTTCAGCACATTGTAGGTGCCCAGCACATACGTGTTCTGACACATACGGGTCAGCTACTGTTGCTCATTCTGGCTGACCTCAGGCTGTCCTTGAGATGTGCTAAGTTGCTTCTGACTCTGAAAGAACCAATTGAAGCGATGTAGAGAAAAATATGTCCATTTTATTGATCACAACACTGAGCAGGAAGCTGGAGAAGGTGAGGGTAGGAACACAGGGAAGGACAAGAGCGATGAACTTGACCTTCAGTGGAGCATGGGAAGGGAGGCCGAGACAGGAGTAGAATTCCTGGCTGGAATGAAAATAGTCTCTAGTATAATTAATTAAGGGGTGAGGAGGACCATGTGGCACAATAAGAAATCCTGATGGTCCCTAGTTATGGATTTCCTTCTGTTTCCACCTTGGAGGTTGTGACACCGCTTTTGGGTGCAGCAGGGAGGAGGGATCCACAGTGTTCTGGGAATGGGCTGGCTGGGTCTTGGTGCAGTTGGGAACTAATCCTGGAGGGAAGGATTAGAGCTTTGAGCTTTCCCAGGCAGATCCCAGAAGCTGCCTAGCGTTCATGCAGATGGACAGGCAACTACAATAGTGGGTTCAGTCTGGCCAAGAGGCCAGAGGCCAGAGAGGCAGAGGAGTGAGTGTGTGCAGAGCGGGGGGTCTTGAGGCCTCCATATGGCTTTGCTTGGAGAAGTTGGTGCAGCCTGGCCAGCCCACTAAGCTTTTCACAACAAACAACACAGACCCAGGTGAGCGCTATCTACAGACACTGCATGGAGCCACAACACACGTAGGGTATAGGGCCATAGAACAGGCAGGTCAGGGAGACCTGGAACCCAGCAGCTGCTTTTCCTCCTGCCCATAGCTTCAAGGACCCTCCAGGCCTTGGGGCTTCCTCCCGCACTTCTGTGGACATCTGACCCAGGTGACATCCGGCTGCTGTTTCTGACCAGAACCCGCTCCTGCCACGCCCTGCTCCATGGCTCCCCATCCTCCCTCTTCAGGGTAGATGCCAGGGTTGGAAGGGCAGAGAAGAGTCGGACATGTCTCCTACAAAGGAAAGTGGTCCAGATGATGGTGGGGTTTCTATCTCAGTCCTTTCATCCCATCATTATGGGATTGGGCTTTCTTTCTGGGATGGAAGTTGCTCTGAGCCCAGTATCCTGGCCTTGTGCCCTTTATCCTCACCTGAAAAACTGCAGAGACACAGACACGAGCTCCCGCGATCACATAATGAGACAGACCCCTGTCTGCCCTGTCCGGCAGTGGGAGCTACCTCCAGCTTTAACTGGCACCATGACCTCTGATTTGAAGTTCCTGGAAAGGAGACCGGGCAATGGTCTTAACATATTTGAGGAAGAAAGAAAGGCTGGGGTGGTGGGGGGGGGGGAGAGGGCAAACGCTTTCTCTATCAATGACGTCCACTCAGCTTTTTCTTTCTGACATTCAGCAAGTACAAGCTCCTCTAGAAACACATGAGACATTAGGGTCCCCTACTCCCCACCTCTCCCAAACAGGGAGGACTTAGACACTTGGGTCTAATGCTTGCCACTCATATACACCCAGTGTGTGTGGGATTTTATCATCTCTGTTGCTTCACTGAACTTTTATACTACCTCGGCGGGCTGAGCAGGAAAGGGTCCTTTCATGGACCCATTGTACTGATGGCTAAAGCAGAAGCGGAGACAGACACTGAGTTATCTTGAGCTAACAAGTGTTAGGGACAGGATCAGAAGTCTTTCCCTTGCCACCAGTCTAGACTTCTTTGCACCCTTAGACCTGCCTGAGAGGGACCTTTAAAAAAAAATTGCCTCTGTCCCTTGCCTGAGTTCCTTCAGATCAGGTAGAGTGGGGATAGGGCTTTGTCTTTGCCAGGAAATACGTACTGTTTTTTGTTGGCCTTCTTGAGGAGCGTGGGCTCGGAGCAGTAGGAGGACTTTCCTTTGTTCCCAATACTCAGGCAGCTGGAACAGCAGCCACAGGGGCCTGTGGCCAGCGGCCCCTGATGCATGGGCACCAGGCTGCTGCTGATACGCAGGGAGCCATTGACCAGGCAGTTGAGGGACCTGCCCCCGGGGGCGGCGGGCTGGAGGCCTTTCTGGCAGGGCATCCTGGGTAATGCAGAGGACACGCTGGGATCCAGGACGGGGGCTTCTGTGATGGTGATCTCTGGGGAGCTGGCTCTAGAGTCTTCTGAGGCCGGGGGCGCCGGAGGCCTGTTCTCCACCTCTGGCCGGGCACCGGGGCTGTGCAGGCTCATGTGCAGCTTCCTCATGTGGTGTACCACGGCTGCCGCATTGAAGGCTTGCTGAGGAGACAGCGAGAGCAGGTATGGCCTCGGCAGCCCCCAGGTGCCCTGCCCACTGCTCATTTCAGAGAGGGACCAGGAGTGGGAGGGGATGCCTGGGGAGGCCTCCCCACCTGCCCCGCCACATTCCAGCCTCTCAACCCACCCAGCCCAGGAGACCATAACTCACCCTCCACTTGCTCTTGGCAAAGTTCTTTTGGATCTGGAGGCTGACGGATGGGTAGATATCCCGGTGGAGGGCCGTGTTCCCATCGATCCTGTGTGTGAGAAAAGAGACCCTGGCTTTGGAGTGGCTGTGGACACTCAGCCAGGGGGGTGGACAGGGCTCTGGGCATCGAGGCCCATGTCCAAACCTGTCCTATTCCTTGTAATAGGAGACAGCGGGAAAGCATAGTGCTCCATATCCCTCCCCAGGCATACCAGAAGAGGGCTTAAGTGTTGGAAAAAGTTCTTTTAGAGCAAACTGTAGCCTGGGAAACGAATCTGCCTATTGTCTCCTTACTGGGGATTGAACCCAAGGCTGCATACTTACTCGACAAGTGCTCTATCGCTTGAGCCACGCCCCTGGCCCCCACCCCATGGCTTGCCTTTATAAGTAATATTTCACTAGGATACCTCCTGTGCATTCACTCAGGGGTTATGGCTGCTTTTGTGCTACTCAGCAGGGCTGAGTCAGTACCACAGAGCTAGTATGGCCAGCAAAACCTCAACTATTAACTAGTTGAGCCATTATAGTAAAAGTTTACAGATCCCTGCATCACCAGGCATCATATTATCACTTTGGTTCAAAACCTTGCTTGGAAGTTAGCCTCTCCTGGATTCCATCAGATACAGCTGCCCCTCTTTCCTTTCCTTTAGCCTCTTAGTTACCAGCTGCTAAGTGTTCCTCAAACATGTGCCATGCCCACAATCCTGGAACAGCTAACTAGTAATGAGAGCCCTGGTCCCTGATCCCTAGGAAACTATAATCTGGGTATGTGGAGTTTCACCCTATGGGTTAGAAAGATGGACAGTGATCTGGTGATTAATCGAGAAATGGTGAGTTTGGCATGGGAAGTGTGGGTTTCAGGGGCTCTAGGGAAGGGGACCTGGATCCTAAATTAGAGGCAGGACCTTCTCAGTGGTTCACGGGATAGTTAGGAAAGAGCTTGGTTTATGGGATGGAGGGCATAGAGATGTAGTTCTTAGATCTGTCTGTAATATAGAAAATGTGTTGAAAATCTTTGGAAATACTGCTGGAGTGAAAGGGCCAGAACAGATTAGGCAAAACCCGGAGAGAAAAAGGAATCTTGTTTGCTGTGGTAAAAAAAAAAGTGGGGAGCTTTTGCAGATTCTCAGGTAAGGGAGATTCTCAGGTAAGTGTTTCAAGAGCTCTTTGCCTGTTGGACCAATTGACTGACTGTGATTGTGCTTAAAACCCTTCCCATGGAACAGGTTTTGCTCTTAGTAACAGGAGGTTCTTAAGAACAGAAGAGGGCTGCCTGCTGAGTAACTAGTTTCAGTGTGGCACCATGCCACCCAGTTCTGAATGACAGCCTCTGGTACTGACTGGTCCCGTCAGCTGCCAGTGGGAGGTCAGGTCCTCTGGACTCAGTTCTAGAGATGTCTGTATCTCCAGGAGGCTCTGAGGAGCAACTGTGAGTCCCTTGAATGTCACAGTCGTCACTGGCTCAGGACTAGCAGTGCTAGGAAATAGCTCTGTGAGTGACTTGGAGTGGCTCTGGGGACCCAGGCTCAGTGCTTAGGACCCACCCCATTTTTCACTCACCAGGGGTGCCTCAGGGCCTTGTCACAGGTGTACCGCTCGTTTGGGTCCTTTTCTAGCAAGTGGCAAATGAAATCTTTAGCTAAGGGGAACAAGCAAAGACATGACAACTAAGGACCAAATTTCACGACTGATGGAAATTCACTTCCGGGCTGGTGGGTGGCTGTGAATACATCTTTAGCTAATCTTCCAAGGAGGTAATTTTAAGAGTCTTAGAGAAAGAGAGAGAGAGAGAAAAAAGAACTCCAAACCGCTTTACAGCAACCCACCATAAGCCACCCAAGAACCGAGGCTCTGCACAGCCTTACCCACGCAGCGTCGTGGAAATCACAGGAGTCACGAGGCACCAGTGTGCCCGCACACCCTGCGTGTGTGTGTGTGTGTGTGTGTGTGTGTTTGTGCTGATATATGGGCCAACATCGGCATGTGGGTTCGCATGTGAGCGCTGGCCCTAATCTCTACATAAGAAGTCCAATAGGCATGTGTGATTTTCTTCACGCGGACATGGTGTTCTGTCCTGAAAGCTAAGCCCTTGTTTTGCCACTCCTGCCTGGAATCCTTCTTTCCACCAGGCTCTGCTTGCCTGGCTTTTCAGCTAAGCTCCATCCCTCTGCCACCTCTGTCCCTAGGCACAGAAGGGTTCTGCCTCTAGGGAAACAAGAGCATCCAAATGTTTCTCTCTGGCCTTTGAACCAGATGAAAATGTATCTATTTCTCCTGGAAGCTGTCCTGTTAAGATTCCCAGGGACTTCCAAGAGTCAAGACTGTCATCCTTTGCTAAGAGATTTTTCTCTTGGCAGCCTCTGCCTTGAGCCTGTGACCTTGACCGTCACCTCCACTGGCCTTACCTGACTCAGAAATGTCATCCCAGAATGGAGACTCAAACTCATAGTAGCCTTCTTTGATCTTCTCAAAAAGCTTAGACTCGGTTTCTTCATAGAAAGGAGGGTACCCACACAGCCTGCAGGGGGACAGGAGGAGGCATGCTGCTGGGTAGGCTTCCCTTCTTTGCCCAGCCTCCCACTGCGTACACAGGTGAACAGGGAGGGTCCTACACCCACAAGGTGACCAGGATGTGTCTCTGATTCAGGGATGGTTGAGGTCTCATGAAGAGTATGTGCAAGGCACCCATGTTCACTGCTGCACTATTCAACCTAGCCAAGGTGTGGAAACAGCCCAGATGCCCTAAAATGGATGAGTGGGTGAAGAAAAGGTGATCTCTATGGAGTCAGTTTTACTCATCATAACATTATGTCCTTTGTAGGAGAATGGATGGGCCTGGGAAAAAAATGGATGATGTTAGGTAAAATAAGTCATGGTCAGAGAGACAGATGGCAAATGTCTTCTCTCATGTGGAAGTTAGGTTTAAATCATGAACATATATGTGAAAAACATATAGAGGTAATCTAAATTCATGCATGAAGAAATTGGCTGGGGCTGGGAAGGTGGCTCAGTGGTAGAGCACTTGCCTTGCATGCATAAGGCCCTCGGTTCGATTCCTCAGCACCACATAAGCAAAAAGAAAAAAGCCGGAAGTGGCGCTGTGGCTCAAGTGGTAGAGCGCTAGCCTTGAGCTGAAGAGCTGAGGGACAGCGCCCAGGCCCAGAGTTCAGGCCCCACAACCGGACCCCACCCCCCAAAAAAAAGAAATTGGCTAAAATATGCTATACTTAGGGGAGGATTCTAATAGTGTAGCTCCTTTGAACAACTAGCTTATAATAACAAAATGAATACCAGGACTCTAAAGCATGTTTTGTTGTGTGTGTGTGTGGGGGAAAGAGGTGGGGAGCATGGGATCTAAGGGAAAGGGGCAAGAGAAAAGGAGGGAGGAAGGTGGGGTGAAAACAGTCATAATATTCAATGTATGTACATGAAAATGGAATGAGGTAACCTGAGGGATGGTTGGTGATGGGAGAGATGAGGGAGAGTAATGGAAGAGGTGATACTGATCAGGATGCACTTTACTTATAAACTGACAGGGAGAATTGAAACCCCTTTGTACAACTACTTAAAGATCATAAAGACTTAATGCTAGGGCTGGGAAGGTGGCTCAGTGGTAGAGTGCTTGCCTCGCATGCACGAGGCCCTGGGTTCGATTCCTCAGCATCACATAAGCAGAAAAAAGCTGGAAGTGGCACCATAGCTCAAGTGGTAGAGCGCCAGCCTTTTGCTGAAGAGCTAAGGGCTAGCACTCAGGCCAGAGTTCAGGCCCCATGACCAACAAAAATAAATAACTAACTAAATAAAAACAAAAAAATAAAAACTTAAAGTTAAAAATTGTAATAATAATAATAATAATAAGCATCATCCCAAGAGTATGTGTAGGCGCCGAAGACTGAATGGCATTCCCTCCAAACCCTTGTCACCTCTCCTTGTACTTCCTCAGACTTTTCCCTGCTCTGTACAAAATACCTTTCAGAATGTGCAGTAACTGTCTACCTGAATGTAAGTTTCACAAGAGATATATTCAGGCTCTGTCCTTTTGTTCAGTGCCCTATTCGTTAGCACCTAGCCCAAGGATTGTTGAGTAAAGGAATGAATGAGAGTAATTATTCAGCAGAAATGGGAGAAAGAGAGTCAAATCCATACTGAGAGATTAATAGCAGGGAGGTTATTTTCCTAAGGAGCAAAGTTGTTGTTGTTGTTGTTTTTGCAGGTGAGGAAGGACAGTAGAGAAGAGGTGATAAACAGGTGAAGAAAGAGAAGAGCTCAAGAAAGCATAGGGGAGTAAAAGAGAATCTGACCAGCTTCATACAGACCATATCTACCTTGGGTGCCACGGGAGAAGGCTGAGGTTGAGGAGAATTAGGTCTACGTGTGATCCAAGTCTAGCTTGGTCTCTTTTTTTCCTTGCTGGTCTCATCCAGTGGGACTCAGTACATTTATATATGGCACAGAGAGGGGAAAGTCAGGTGTCTAATCCGTGGGTTGGTACACGCTGGGCTGTATTTGTATCACTTGCTGGAGATCAGGACAGGGGAAACCTTGGAGTTATCAGCCTAACTAAGCTCATGTATGTGTGTGCATGTCTGCATTTGTGATGGGTAGGGGGATCTGAGACAGGACAGAGAGGAAGAAAGGGCAAGCAGGCCCTGAGACTTTTCAGGGACTGAGCCAATGCCAGTTTCTACTCACAATATGTAGGTGATGACGCCAATGGACCAGCAATCCACAGCCTTGCTGTAGGGTTTCTGGGCCAGCACTTCCGGAGCTGCAGCAAACCAATGGCAGAGTCAAGGCTGGGGGCAAGAGAAGAGGGCTATGGGGTGGGGCTGAAGGCCAGGAAGAGGCTTAGAGAGGTGGATAAATGTAGCCCAGGGGAGAGTGGAGTTTTCCATGAGACTGAAAACTCCCAGTGACAGGCTGCGTTACACCCGTATGAATACATCTTATTGTGATAATGAATTCTCCATCAAACAAGTTTACTGTGTCAGTCAAGTCTATATCACTCTTCCATTATACTGGAGGTCTCTAGAGCACCAATTTCCCCATCAGACTGAGTACTCTGTGAAAAAGAGCTGCATGTTCCTTCACACTCTACCAGGCAGGCTCTCATTTTCTCTTTTGGTTAGGATGCTCCAAGAGTAGGCAGTAACTTTGCCATCAGACTATGGGTACTTGGTAAAGGCAGATATTTAGTCTGCTCCTATCTGCTTGAGAAGGTTATGATGACAGGTAGCATGTCTTCCTCTGATTGGGATCCCTCCTGTTGATCCCAGATGCAATAGCTTTCTACCCGGTGGTACGCTGTGTCTTCCAGGGAGCAACTGACTTTTCCTTTCTAGGAAGAGTATAGATTCCCTTTCTAAGTTAGGGCTCTGCTTTCCACTTCCTGACTCCAAACAGGTGTTGCATTGAGGACAGGGATGCTCTCACTAGTACCCTGTCTTCTCTCACCTTTTTGGGAATCCTGGAATGCTACAGGGCTGTTCAGGCAGGATACTCCATCTTTGCCAGTTCCTGGATTGCTTCCTAGGTATATATTCAGGGGCCCATATCTGGGTTTCTTAGGCATAAACTCAATACTTTGTGTATCCAGGTACCTAAAAAGTTTCTTCTAGAGTGGGATGAAGGAGAAGGAGCTGGTGTTCAACCCTTTAGCTCTCTACTGACTTCTGGGGTTGTGATCTTATCTCTGGAAGGAAGTGTCTTTGGAAATAGCAGTAAAGAATGTCTGGAGACTGCGGGAAGGAGCAGCTTGTTTTTAAGGATGTAGGAGGATTTCAAAGCCGTAGGGATAGTTCCAGTGTAGATGAATTGGCTGGCCTTAAGATCCTAAGTGAAAGTTATGCCTGCATAACCTCTGAAATTAAACTCTGTCTCTGTACAATCACCCCTCTCTTGAATTTCAACCATGGGATTGAACACAGTCTGCTAGTCAACCTCCCCACCACGCCCAGACTTACCCACATAGCCAGGGGTCCCACAGGCTGTGGACATGACACCACTCTGCTCCATCTTTGACAGACCAAAGTCTGTGATCATGATCTTTGAATTCTCTTCCGGGGTGAGGTATAGAAGGTTCTCAGGCTATAGGAGAATGAAATACAGAGTATAAGACTTGATCATCTAAAGCACAGAACATTTTCTAACTCATATATATATATATATATATATATATATAATCTCTTCGGGAGCTGAGCCCTAGGCTCCTAACTCCAAGGCCAAGTTCATCTTTCCCCATGTATGTTTCCCTCCCTCCCTCATTCCCTCCCTCCCTCCCTCCCTCCCTCCCTCCCTCCCTCCCTCCCTCCCTTCCTTCCTTCCTTCCTTCCCCCTCTCTCTATCTTTACTCCTTCACCTCAGAACTTTATTTTATTTATGGACTTTTCTCAGTCCCTTTCCTCTTCCCTCTCAACTTTCCTAGAATATTTGGTGGAATCAACCCTGGGCTAATTATCTCTGATCTCATCTAAGCCTGTTGCAATGCCTGGGACCCTACAGATCCTTGATGAATAATCTGTTAAACTTGATTTTGGCTAATGTGTATTTTGACATCCCATTGACAGTGAAAGGTTCAGGAAAAGACTGAAGTTCAAATGAACAGTTATTACTTAGCCACCTACGGTTTATTTAAGGAATGAAGAGAAGACTGAAGTTCAAATGAACAGTTATGTTCAAATGAACAGACACCTGAGGTTTATTTAAGGAATGAAGAGATGAAGAGGACTTGGAAGTCCAACTCATCCCGTCTTCTCATTTTAGAGCTCGATTTCCTGTGATCCACGTAGCTGAGGAGACTTTGTCTGTTTCCCACTGAGCCCTCCCAGCTTGACACCTTTAAGTCTCTGTGGACGATGCCATTCTCATGAAGGTACTTCACTGCTGACAAGACCTGCTGGATCACCAGGCTGGCATCCTTCTCTGTGTAGACGCCTCGTTCCAGGATCCGGTCGAAGAGCTCCCCTCCAGAAACGCTGTGGGCACAGGGGCAAGAGTAAGAATCTAGCTCTTATTTCAGGTGAAAGGAATGCAAATGTGTCTACTTTTGTAGCCAGGTGAAGTACAGCTGTATTGGAACAGGCAACTGCCCATCAACTACAAAGGGCGTAGGGAGAACCATTTCTGACTTAGAACACTTCCTCTGGGTGCCTAAAATGATACCACTAGGCCAATATCATTTCTTTGATCCAAGCATTGACTTCTCTCTAGAAACTTACTTTAAAATTCAAGTGTCCCTGGTTGGGTTTATATGAGGAGTCAATAATCCCTTATTGTGAACTTTGTGTGTGTGTGTGTGTGTGTGTGTGTGTGTGAGAGAGAGAGAGAGAGAGAGAGAGAGAGTGTCCTGGGGCTTTAACTCAGGGCCTGGGCACTGTCCCTGTGCTCTTTTTGCTTAAGGCTAGTGCTTTACCACTTTGAGCCACAGCACACTTCCAGGTTTCTGGTGACTAATTGGAGCTAAGACACTTGCCTACTTTCTCAGCCTGAATAAGCTAGGATTACAGGCATGAGCCACTGGTACCAAGCTTTTTTGTTTGAAAGCAGTTTTCCTTTCTGTCCTAGGACACAGGAAATCCCAATAAAACAGTCTATTTCACTTGGGCACAGAAAGAGGTGTGAAAATGAGATGAACTGTCTTCATATTAGGGTTTCTTCCCTCATTTTAGAAAACTGGGCTATCTAAAGCTGGAATTACAGTAGGGTCTTCGGCTGTTTGGAGACTTTAATGGTATGGGATCTCAGGACTTAGGGAAGGCTAATGATCAAGTCTAACTCCCCGCCACTGGAACACCATCTATACTATTTTTGTCTAGAAATTTTCTAGTTGGTACTGGATGCATAAGTGTCAGAGATTTCATTACATTCTGTGACACAGATTATTTTATCTTTGGGCATTTAAGCATATTTCTATATGTTATATTGAAATCTGATGCTCTGTAGTTCCTTCTAGTGCATACCTATTCCATTTACTGGCATCGAACATTGAATAGAACAAGAGAAACATCCTTTAACATGAATCGTTTCCTAAGTCTTTTCATAAATCTACTGCAAAGCCAGTAGAATGCTGTCCTGAGGCCTTCCTTCTCTTCTCTGGGATGAACATCTCCAGCCTGTTTCAACCATGACCCAGGGTTTACAATCTTCTCATCCTGTCTCCTGTTCCCAACTCTTCTATGACATTAGAACGTGGCTATGCACACAGGATACCTCCATGGAGTGGTGGCAAAGGAATGGAATTTCTCCAGCCAATCAAAGGCACAGCAGCCTCTTCTCTTGGTTTCTGCGTTAAGCGCTGGACTCTACTATAGGAGTAGGAGGACCACATGAATTATGTTCTTTCTATACAGCCGATTATGAGTGGCTCTTTGGAGGACTAGAGCCACACTTCCACTTTTGGCTTTTGGCTGGTTAATTAGAGATAAGAACTTTATGGACTTTTCTACCAGGCTGGCTTTGAATCTCAATCCTCAGATCTCAGCCTCCTGAGTAACCACCATCAGCCTTCTGAGTGATGGTATGGTAATCCTTTGAATTGACCTCCAAAGCTTCACATGGTCCCAGTTAAATTGTCAGGGCCACACGGGTCTTTCCATGCCTAACTCTCTCCTTTGACTTTCGGTTACTCTTCTTTATTGGGCTCAGCGAGCCCAGGAGTTATTCAACTACTTAAACCTGAGTTAAGGCATTCAACTTTCCAAGGAATCAGCCTATGAGTCAAAAAGTATATTGCATCCAGCCGTGCTAAGATGGCAGAGTTGAATATGTGTGCACCTAAGGGTATATGGTGTGCTCTATAAATACTCTAAAAATGTATATCTACAGTGAAGGGTAAGTGAATCTGACCTCTCAAGAGCGCTGGCAAACCCACACAACAGCCCCTGTTACCCAGAACTCTTACTTGGTTGCAGCTGGTGATGGTGATGCAGAGAATTTTCTAATAAAACCCCACACAGCTGTTTTTAAATTCAAGTGGCTCTCTTTTGAGAAAATCTTTTTTTATATTGAACTTAAATCTGCCTAGCTGTGGATTTCATTCCTCTAGTCATTTGACCCTGGGGTGATGTTAAGTGTTTATTATCCAATGGACAGACATGGACTGGTCCGAAGGGACTCAAGTTAGAGTGTTAGAGAAAGGTTTGGGTGACTGATGCTCTGCCTGACTTTATTCTTGTTGCTGGGTTGTGTGGAAATCTCAGAAAACCAAGGGAGAGGAAGAGAGCATCGGAAGAGCACTGACAGATATCTACCCTCTTTTTGAAGGAAACATTCCCATAAGTAGTAATCTAGCACTGGTATATAAATCAGTCTCTAAATCAGTCTGACCCTAGAGACTCAGTATTTCAGTGTCTCTTAAAGTAATTCTTTTTGAAAAGTACTGGAGATGAAACTCAGGGCTTTATGCTTGCTAGATAGGCTTTCTACCATGCCATTCATGCCCTCGGCCATTTTTGGCTTTGGTTATTTTTTGAGCTGGCCTGGACCTCGAGCCTCCTAATTTTGCTTTTTGCACAGCTGGAATGACAGGCACATACCATTATGCCAGAGCTTTTTATTGGTTGAGATCAAGTCTTTGTGAACTTTATATCTGGGCTGGCCTCAAACGTCAGTCCTCTCCAGCTCAGTCTCTCAAGTGGCTAGGATTACAGGCCTAAGGCACGGTGTCCAGCTTTAACTCACCACCCTTTTTTTGCCACTGACCAACATCCTCTGAGCCTCCCAGGCCTCTGCAGACCTGTGTGGAGGAGGTGTAGAGGAGGCGGGTCACCCTCCACTTACAGCTGCATGACCAGGTAGTAGTGCGTGGTGCTCTCGTAGATGTCCTCCAAGGTCACAATGTTTTCATGTTTGATCCTGGGGAGAAAAAGTAAGTGACATGGTGAGAGCTATGTGGTCAGGTGGTCCAGACAAGGTTGCAGACTCAGTCACAAATTTCTGCTGGAGACATGTTTTGTTTTGTGCCATTTGGGGGCTTGAACTCTTGGTGTTATTCCTGTGTTTTTATGCTCAAGGCTAGAATTCTATTGCTCAATCTGTAACTCTACTTCCAGCTTTTTGGTAGTTAATTGGAGATTAGAGTCCCATGGGTTTTCTTGCCTAGGCTAGCTTCCAACTATGATCCTCAGATCTCAGCCTTATGAGTAGCTAGGATTACAGGCAGGAGCCACCAGCATCCGGCCTGCTGGCAATGTTTCAGAAGACTACGTCCCTGGGAAACCTCCCTAACAAGGAGGCTGTCACCAAATAATCTCAGAGAAGTGATCCCCAGGGAGCTACTCCATTAACATCTATTGAATGAACAATTGATCTCCCTGCTTTCATGGAATGAAACCATTTCATTGATATCATAAACTTTATCAAAAGAGGAAGATAAAGCATCAAGGAAACGAGAGAGAGACAGACAGACAGACAGACAGACAGACAGACAGACAGAGAAGGTGTGGCATTGCTCAAAAAACAATGTATTCTTTATCTGACATGTAACTGTAACCCTCTGCATATTGCCTTTATAATAACAATAACTTTTTTAATGAGTGAAAGAAGAACTAGAGATGTAGCTCAAAGGTAGATCATATACTTAGCATTCGCTAGGGCACAAGGCTTGATCACCAGCAAAGTATACAGAGAGAGAGAGAGAGAGAGAGAGAGAGAGAGAGGCAGGCTAAGAGAGTAGCTTATAGTATAAAATGGGTATCCTGATCTTTCAGAAACATTGAGTGAAACACACTCACTATGATAGGACTGACCTTGGTTAACTATCTCTCTTTTCAGTACACATAGAGGAACTTACTTCCTGTGATCCTCAACTAGGGGTTACTTGGCCCATGAGTGGACATTTGATAATCTGACATCCAGGAGGTGGAGGCAAAAATGCTGTTTAAAATCTATCCATGCATAGGGTAGCCCCCAATGCAATAGAGGATGAATAGTCTGGTCCAAAATGTCAGTAGTGTTTTGTGGTTGAGAAACTCTGCCCTAGGTTACCTATGTCTGGGATCACTTAGAGACTGAGTCAGGCAGAACAATCCTATGCACCAAAGGCTTGGTTTTCCAGGCAGCAGTTCTCGCATGCCTGCAAGAGGAGGAGCTCTCCAGGAAGTTTTATGCATGGCTGCGGAACACAACAACTTAGACTCTGAGTCAGTTGGGCCTGAGTTCAGAGCTGGCTCAGGTATTTACTATCATTAGCTGGCTTTCTCAAATCTTCTAAGCCTCATTTGCCTTGTCTGAAAAATACTTTGCTTTTACACAGGGTTATATCAGGATTCAAAGAGAAAGTACTTAGTCTAGCACCTAGAAGGATAGCAAACACATAATCAGTATTATTTATATTATATTATATTACTGTCTATCCAAACTAGAGACATTTAAGAAATACAGATCTCTTACAAGGGTTGCTTGATGAACTCAACTGTACTCATCAGCTGACAATACTAATGTTAACTTGTTTAACAGTCACTCACTGAACAAATACTTGCTGAATAACTATGCTGTTGATACAGAGTGATAACAAAAATAACTATAGTCTTTGCTCTCAATCAGTTTAGCCCCTTTCTCTGTCCTAACCTTTCTAGTGCCTAGATTTATTTTCCCATCATCCTACTAGACAACTCCATGTAAAGATAGGTGGGTGCCTACATTCAATATGATCCAATCATCCCATTTTATATCCCAAGTGATGGTATTATTTGGTTCTCTCTCTCTCTCTCTCTCTCTCTCACAGGATCTTGCACATACTAGGCAAGTGCTCTACCACTGAGCTATACTCCAACATTAAGACATTTTTGTACTTAATGGACACTTATTTGTTTACTCTCACAATCGTGTTTAATGATTTTTTGGGGGGTCTGGTCATGGGGCCTGAACTCGGCCTGCGTGCTGTCCCTCAGCTCTTCAGCTGAAGGCTAGAGCTCTACCACGTGAGCCACAGCCCCATTTCCGGCTTTTTTTTTCCTTTCTGCTTATGTGGTACTGAGGACTCGAACCCAGGGCCTCAGGCATGCAAGGCAAGCACTCTACCACTGAGCCACCTTCCCAGCCCATGTGTTTAGTGATTTTTTCCCCTATAATCTTACAGATTAACACCAGACTTAAGGACTTTTCTCTCTGAAATACTTTTGTATACCATCTTCTGATCCCCATAGGATCTGTTTCCTCGCCCATGCCTATATTATTAAGAAAAGCTTGCACCTACTACATTTGTTTTCTTCCATCCCATCCTTCACCATACTTAAAATACTCATCTGATCATGGGACTCCTTACTTAACATCCTTGGATGACTTCTTTGCCCACCGAATAACCGTATTCCATAGCATGGCATAGAAGATGCTGACCCTTGAGCGTCCTCTCTCTAAGTACAGGGACTTCTAATACTTTTCTCCTTGCCCTTCCATGACTCTACATGAAAGTTTGTTATTCTTGGTCTGAATTCCCTCTCCAGGTTGTTCTTCTTGCCTCCACAGAATTCTACTCATTCATCAAGGCTTTTCTTCTCTGAAAAATGTGTCAAATAACCCATAGTCACAAGACACACACAGGTGAAATAAATCTCTGTTGCCCCTGAACTCTGCCTTCAGCTATTGTACCTTGTCTGAGAAGGTTAGAGTTTGTTATGGTCGCTCCTGAGGGTAAGGAATTTTGCCTTAGCTTTCTGGTCCTAGCCCTGAGTTAGTGTGCCTACAATTCTTTTGGTTCATCCCAGGAGACCTCACTGTAAACGTTTTATGATTTGTTAATGTAGTCTCGATCACCAGGGCTGTGGTGTTAAACATACATGAGCTTTGGATCAAATGAAGGCTCATTTCCAAGTCTTGTGCTGTCTTCTTCATTATTGATTCTTCCTGAGGTTAGCCATCAACTGACTTCTGTTCCTTTGAGCTAATTATTCTCTGGCTTTCATACACAAACCAGCTCTGCCACCAGTGGCTTCATTGGTCAGTGTTCTGGGAGAGAAAATTCAGAGGGTATCTGACTAAACTTGGTGATTGGGTAAACTAACTGACTCATCAATTCAGTCAAAAGAAGTGGAAATCAGACTCATTGTTTTTCTTGAAGGTCATTTGGGAAGGACACGTGATCCCACAGCTGCACTGACCCACCTTAGCAAGCACTCACCTTTTCAACACAGCAATCTCATTCTCCAGGCTGCTGTCCCGGAAGGCAGGTGACTTCTTGATGCACTTCAGAGCAAAGAGCTTCCCGGTCACCCTCTGTTTCACCAGGAACACTTCTGAAAAAGCTCCTCTGAGGGGAAGATGTCAACACATGAAACTTAGTTCTAGCTGTCTAGAGAACACTCTGGAGGCAAATGAAAGTATAGATAAAGGGGAGTGGAAGATAATACATTTCTATTGTCACACGAGTTGTATTGATAACAGAGCCTATAAGACATGCCAGCACGTTCTCTCCTTCAGAGATCATATAGGATGGAAAAGACCTTGCCATGGACCAAGAGACCATGCAGATGCTTTTCCTGCTTCTATAATTTGGAAACAACTTCCAGAGACTCTGCATCAGCCGTGGAGAATTCTTAGCAAACCCATTAAAGAAAGGCCTCTCTGGACAGTCATTTACCCACTTCCAATATGGCACAGTATGGCCCACTGATGTGACCCATGGCTCTAGATCTGGGGATCAGACTCAGATCCAACAGGACCAGAAGAGAAAAGTCTCCGGTATCAGTTTTAAGTTTGTTTTTTATTTAAACACAGGGACTTACCATGTTGCTCAGGTTAGCTTTGAACCCCTGGAATCAATCCTCCTGCCTCAGCCTCCAAACTAGCTAGTCTACTGATGTGCCATTATCACCTAGCTGATAAACAACCCAAACAATTTTCAGAGCACAAGAGGAGCTGACCATCCTCTCATTCATTCTGGTAGCCTTTGCAAGGGTGAAAGAATCCAGCAGCTTTAGGGGTAGGTTTTCTGCGACAGAATAGATGGAACCGAATGGGAAAACAGGGCAAGATCTCAAATGATAGGATTCTTAGTTTTCAGGTGTCTGTCTGAGACCAAGCCATCAAAACAGCAGGTAAGTTAGGGTTGGATGCTGGAACCTGATTGCCCATATCAGAAGTTCTGTTTTCTAGGTAACAGTTTACTTGTATATACCTAGTTTTTCCATCTAAACCTGGGAACAGCAATAGTATTCACAGGTTGTTTTATTTTTTTAGTAGATTAAATGAGTTGACATCTGTCAGCTGCTACAGAAGAGTGTTTTTTTGCCATCTATTTAAACCATTTGTGTTATTTATGGCTATTAGCATTATTGAATAGCACTAGAGAGAATACCTGGTTACACAAGAGGAAACAGAGGCGAGAGGAGAAGCCGCTGAGCCATCCCCTCCTCTACCATCTGTGTATTCTAGAAGGCTGATGCCGTCACACTTTTATATTTTTTTTAAAAAAATCTGCATTAGAAAATACTTGGCGTTTCCTGTTTCCCCAGCTGTGTACTTGGAACTGAGCTAATCAGCTTCAGAGCTGGCTCCATTCATCCATTCATCCACTCATCCCTTCAACCAGCATTAATTTGAATGCCTCCCCTAGTCTTAGACATTGGAGATGCGCAGGTGAGTAAGAGTTTCTGTTCTGAAGAAGCCTGTAGATTAGTGAAGGGTGAAGAAAGGAAACAATGAGTATTGGATTTGGAAAAGGCGACCAGGCATTTTAATGAATGCTTGCTGAACTGGCAGAACCTCTCTGTGTCAGCAGTGGGATGAGTGTTCACCTAGCCTGATCTCTGGGGTGCAGACACCATACAGATAAGAATGGATATGTAAAATGGACGCTTTAATATAACCTCCACTGGGGCAGTTGTTGGGTAAGTTGTATACTGCATTAATTTCAACAGATGACATTCCTTAAAGTTGGTGTACATGTTCATCCTATAAGTATGACCTTAACGGCAGACAGAATGCTAGAGAAAATGGAAAGTTTGTGCTAATTTGTACAAAGAGATGATGTGGGATAGTTTAGGAACACATAACAGGTGGTGCCTTGGCTTAGAACACAGTGATTTTAGCTCTAAGGGGTAAATGAGATGGAACTATTTCAGGTTAGTTGGGAGTTGGGAGAAAGTGTGAGAAAAGGGCATTGGTCAGCAGGTAGGGTAGCATGGTCGGGGATGGGGCAGTGCAGTACTGTGTGGGAAGGGTGAGATAAAAATGTGTATGGAAACTGGGTCTGAAGCCTGGTTACATATTGGAAAGTGCTAAATAAATACTGGCTTAAGGAGTGACTGGATGGATGGGAATTTCAGATAAAAATTAGTGATGCCTTCCCCTCCCTCCCTCCCTTCCTCCCTTCCTTCCTCCCTCCCTTCCTCCCTTCCTTCCTTCCTTCCTTCCTTCCTTCCTTCCTTCCTTCCTTCCTTCC
>NW_012267242.1:163905-185862 GCF_000151885.1 Dipodomys ordii | reverse complement strand
TCCTTCCTTCCTTCCTTCCTTCCTTCCTTCCTTCCTTCCTTCCTTCCTTCCTTCCTTCCTTCCTTCCTTGTCAGGGCCTCTGTATGTAGTCCAGGAACTTGCAACCCTCCTGCCTCAGCCTCCTATATGCTGAGATTAAAGTACTGACCATCATACTAGTTACTCATTTTCTTGACTGTGCTAATGATAGTTTGTGGTTAACGTTTAAAATGCCTTTACTGTAGACTTTTTATGAGGGATTCACGATGTTTGTAAATTGTTTATAAATAGTTCAGCAGGGAATGGTGTATGTGTATGTAAAACAGATAGACTTGTCTCTAGGAATCCATGGGCAAATGGGATCCAAGATTCCTCTGGGTATCAAAATTGGTGAGGCCTTAAGCTCCTTAGATAAAATGGTGCGATTTTGGTCTATAACCTGCAGACCTCCTGCTGCATCCGTTAAGTCATCTCCAGACCACTTATCATTCCTGATAAGTCAGTTGTGGTCATATGTTTAGAGTATAAGGACAAGAAACAATCTTCACATGCTCAGTACAGATGCAATGTCCCCCAGTGATTTTGAGTCTCTGCTGCTTGACTCTGCGGCAGTATGGTAAAGCATTAGCGATGGTTAGAGACAAGTGATGGGCGAATTGGGTTCATTGAACTATTATTTTACCTTTTTCCTTGTGTTTGAACCTTCCCATAGTCAACAGCTGGAGCGATAAGCTCCCAGCTTATCCAGGCTCCGATGTTCCTCTCAGTTCAGTTGCCTCTCTGAGATCCGCAAGGCTATGTAAGCCTCCTAGCTGGCCTCCAGTTTAGCAGTCAGTGTCAACGTGGGTTTCCTTTTCCCCACTTCTCTTGATAGGAATGCTTACCAAATCATTTCTGATTCACTCATGAGCCTTGTCTCTCTCCTGCCAAAAGTCCTCTCTGTAGCCACCCCCACGTTGGCAAAAGCCCTTGATGGAATGCCAGTGCTCTGATGACCAGCACTGCTTCTGTGCTTCTCCTGCACCCACAGAGCTCCAGAACCTGCCTGTGCTGGGAGGGGCCTGAGGTCTCCCCTCAGGCACACCTGGAGCTTTTCCATCTGCAGCAAGACTGTAGGCATCTGTCATTGTTGAGGTTCCTGCCCCCTGGCCAGAGCAGAGGGGAGCAATACTTAGCCAGGACTGACAAGAGGGAGCACATGCTGGAACGGGCAGCCTACTGTCCACTTCTCACTGCCCAAGTACAATTAGCCCCGACTAATTAGCCTTGCCAGCTGAGGCTCTGGTGGGAGGGAGGCCAGGAACTATTGCTGGCCTGCGTCATAGACTGCAGCCTCCTGGGGAAGAGGCAGGACTAAGTGGAGAGTCTGCTCCAGACAGGCTGTCTCGGGTCTGCCAGCCGTGTAATCAGTGCTAAGGGACCGCAGGCTGGTGAGAGTTGGGTCCATAGCACAAAGCACTGAAAGATGGAGAAGAGGAGGCCTGGTGGGTAGAGCTGATTAGGGTGTAGCCCACTAGTGTGCTGGGCCCCAGAAATCCCTTTTCTTCCACTGATAGCAGATAAGCAGACAATGAGTTTGGGGGTGGGAAGTCAAGGAAGCCCAGGAAAGTTCGAGCATCACCGAATGTCTGGGTGCACTCCCTGAATCCTCTCTTCTGAAGCCAGGGTAAGAATCTGTTAAGTTGTCACAGATATGAAAGTATGGTGGGTTCTACTAGGGGTGGCTCAGAAATGACCTAGAACCTGGAGGAAGGGGCCTGGTATTCCCTGAGGGCTTCAGCGCATTAAATCGTCCCCAGTTTTACCCAAGGCTACTTTCTCCCCAACTCCACTCCCCACCCCCCAGACCATAATATTTTCCCGCAGGGTCCTTAGATTGGCCGAGAGTAAGTCTCAACCGTCTCAGCCCACCCACTTCATTAGTCACCGCCGGCTTAGGCTCACAGCGACTCTTCAACCCCATTACAGCAGCAGGCAGCCACGTTGTCCAGGTCTCCCAGGCCCAGGACTTACGATCCAAGCACTTCCATGAAGATGAAGGTTTTCCGGATGTTGGTGGTCTGTTTCTTCCAGGAACTGCAATCATCCTCTTCCTCCTTTCGCCCCATCTCCTCCAGTGTTGAAGTTTCCGGGGACGCTTTGTTCAGGCAAGCGATGGAGGAGGAAGAGGAGGACAGGTATGATTATCACTTTCTCAGAGAAGATGAAAACAGGTTGCAAAAGAAACTAAAATACATCCTTTATATAGTGACCAGAAGGAAGAAGTAAGAGAAAAACCAGAGGATCGATTAAAAAATGTATTTACTTATTTATTTGTTCATTCGTTTTTGGTGGTATTGAGGTTTGATCTCAAGACCCTGCTCTTGGTAAGCAGGCATTCTACCACTTGAGCCATTCCCCTAAACCTCTGCTTTTGTTATTTTTCGAGTAGGGTCTTACTTTTTGCTGGGGAGGGGTGGAAGTGGATGGATAAAAAAAAATCTTCCTGTTTATGCTTCTTGCAAAGCTGGGATGACAGGTGCATACCATTACACTCAGCTTTTTATTGGTTGAGATGAGGATCGGGTGGAACTTTTCACCCTGGCTAACCTGGAACCTCATTCCTCCCCATCTCTGCCTCTCAAGTAGCTAAAACGACAGTAATGAGTCACTACACTCAGCATAACAGACTTGTTGAATGTTTGCTCTGTGTGCACCATGCTTTCTTTATGCTCAAAGAGTTTAGAATCCAGTGATAGGAGCTGACTTCATCATCCATGCCAGGGTGAACCTGTTAGTGGGTTCATATGGAAATACTTTGAGGTGAAGGGAGCTGAGCTGAGGCACTTCCCAAGTTACTCAAATGATCTCCAGCTGTTTATTCAGCCACCAAAACCAGCCCGGCGCCTTTTCCCCATCATAGCCCTGTAAACGCCTCTGCCATTCTTACTCCTACTTGTTATGGCTGTAATGAACCAACAGTCCATTTTCTCTGATATTCCCACAACTATTAGCTCAGTGTTGGGCAAATACTTAAACCTGAATTGCATGTATCCAAACTCTGCATTAGAGAGAGATGTTCTTAGACCCTGAACATACTTACTAAGCACCTATGATGTGCCAGGCTCTGGATATGTAATTAGGGACTACATGATGGATCAGCCTTCCTGGGCCATCAAACCCACATTGGCATGGTTGCAGAGTGTATGGGGAGATCTGGGCTGTATAAGAGAGGCAAACAAGGGCTGTCCTCACATAAAGTCAGGGAAGGCATCCAGAGAAGGTTCTGTTGAGTATGAGACTGGAAGTTTGTGAAAGAAACAACCCAGCACAGTACACGAAGCCAGGGCCTGAATGGAGGAAGAGCGTGGAGTAGTTCAGACACAGAGGTGCAGGGTAGCTGGAGCAGTCAGAACTGTGCATGGTGTGGGCTGGGAAGGTGGCTCAGTGGTAGAGCACTTGCCTTGCATGCCTGAGGCCCTGGGTTCGATTCCTCAGCACCACATAAGAAAAAAGCCGGAAGTGGCGCTGTGGCTCAGGTGGTAGAGCGCTAGCCTTGAGCTGAAGAGCTGAGGGACAGCGCCCAGACCCAGAGTTCAGGCCCCACAACCGGACAAAAAAAAAAAAAAAAAGAACTGTGCATGGTGTGTGTGTGGTGAACGGGCGAGGAGAGGCTGGCAATGCCAATCACATAAGGCTGTAGACTCTGCGAGAGATCTGGGTTTTCTTCTGAGACAGGAAGACGTGGAGGATATGTTGTGGGGGAGTTGAATTGGACTGCCCATGTTTGAAAGTGCATACTGTGACTGATCTATGGAGGAGAGGTGGAGGCCCAAGAGTTGCTGCATGGAGAATGCACAGAGGGTGGAAGTCTAAAGGAGAGGTGGTGGAGGCCTAGCCATGGAGTTGCTGGAGGGGAAAATGGGTGGGTCTGGGTATACTCTGGGAGTCTAGCCATCCATGGCACTGTATGGGGGAGGAGAGGAAGATTGGAATGATTTCCATGTGTCTGGCGTGAGTGTCTGTGATGAGAGGTCATTATTAAAGTCAAGGATACTAGAGAGAAACGTGCTTATTGATGGGCTGGTTGGAGGGAATTTCTGTCCCTTTGGGTACTCTGCTCTAGCTTCCAGCTATGACAGCAGTGTCTCCTAACACCTCTCCTCCATACTCCTTGAACCTGAGCCAGTGTAATGCTAGCTCCTCAGGTGGCTGAGATCTGAAGATGGTAGTTCAACGCCAGCTTAGCCAAAAAAAAAAAAAGTCTGTGAGATTTTCATCTGCACTTAAGCAGAAAATGCTGACAATGGAGCTGTGACTTAAGTGGTAGAGTACCAGCCTTGAGTGAAAAAACCCAGGGAGAATGCCTAGGCCCCGAGTTCAAGTCCCAGTATGACACCACCCCCACCCCCATCCAATGTAGGAAAAACATGTCTAGTGGCTTCTCTTTTAGGCAATACCCTCCATCCCCACTTTTTAAAGCTGCCCATAGACTCCCAGAGGCCTTTGCCTAGTCTCAGAAGATAAAGAAAGCATATGCTCTCACAATTTAGCATCATGTGAAGAGCTTGGCTTTAGGGGTTCATGTGAGTTCGAATCCTCCCTCTGCTGGTTCCTGGTTATTCACTTTTTGGAATCTGGCTGGTAGTTTGCTCTGGAGAAGATGAACTGTTGGAGTAGGGAATGTAGTTTTAGCCAGATGCAGTTCTGCAGGTTCTGAGCTCCACATCTAGATGCTTCCATGCGGGTGCTCCATCCAGCATGCAAAGCGCATGCACTCCCACCCTACCGGCCAATAGAAAGGGGAGATTTCCCTGTGAACGTGTCCAACTACCACTTATCATGATGCCAGTCTCCAGGCATAGATGTGCTGCAGCTGGGAAGTCTTGAATGCAGGAATGGAGGCAAAGGGTTAGCTATTGAGGAGAGCGGGGATGGACGGAGTTGGGTTTGTGCGTCTCCTTCATTCTCTCCTCTACAGAACAGGACTGGTTGCCACTCTTGACAATCAAGAGCCTGCCCAGCCCAGAGGACTTTAGCCACGCTCCCTACTCCCCCTTGTAGAGCTTGGAGGAGGGGGGGCATGGCCTGCTCTCCTGGAGGTTCCACCACCTCATTAACAGATCAGAACTCACTGTTCCTTCTTAAATAGCTTTAAAAAAATAACATAGTATTCTTAGCCCAGGCAAGGCCATAGAAAACATCTTTCCCGCCCACCTCTCCTCCCATACACTGAATCCTAACAATTTAGTTTCATCAGCAGTGCGCTGTGAAAGGCTCAGAGGCCCAGATCTAAAACCCCACACCTTCCAGGGACTCTTTATTCCTACTTGTCCTAGACCTCAGACAGTCCTCTTTCCTTAAGTCCTCCCGCCCCCATCTCTCCCCCTCCCCCCTCCCCTCCCCCATGGCTCAGGGATGGGCAGGTGTGCCAGCTCAGAAACGGATGTGGGGCATGTTCCCTGGTGGTATCCTGCTGCTTTCTCTTATAGCCCCTCCCCACTCCCAAACCCCTCAGCTTCCGCAGGGTCCTTTCAGAGGAAAAGAAAAACAAATTCTGAGAAGTTCCCAGCTCCAGTATTGCTCTTAGCTGCTTCCAAAGTGCTCCCCGCCTCCCTCTATTTCCAGTAACAACTTCCCTTGGGTTTCAGAGCACCAGAGCAAGCAGCTACCACTAAAGAATTCTCTGAGATCTAGGACTGACTTGATGAGGATGGATCAGGAGACACCATATAGATAGTGTCATTCATGACTTATTCAGGCCTCTCCTTCCTCAACAGAGCAAGACTCACAGGGAAATTCTGCAAAGAATGGCAAAGGATATGGCCTTATTTGTGGGACCATCTTTGAGTAGTCCAGGCAACAATCTTTCATCCGATGAGCATTTATTAAGTACCTCCTGTAAATCCAATGAATTCAGTACAGACTTTTCTGTGATATATAAGCCAGGCTCTGAAAGTGTTTTCAATCAGTCAAGGTGGAAAATCCAACTGTAAGTATGGAAAAAGAGGTAAACACCCGAGATAAAACTACAGGCAATCCACATGAAGGACAGGGACCATGTGCTACTCAGCTCTGAATCCCTACTGCCTGTTCCTTGCTTGGAACACACTAGAGGTCCACCGAGTGAGCTGGAGAGCAGGCTGGCTGGGGACAGTTTTGCAAGAGAGCTGGACTGAAGATGGGAATGGAAAGGTGGATGCAGACATTTTGAAAACAGTGCCCTTGAGAAGAACCTGGAGCAGAAGAATGGCTCTCTGGTGCCAACGTGGCTGCTCCCTCCCAGACCCTTGGTGTAAGGCAGTGTCTGTGGCATAGCAGTCATGAGGGAGGATGGCTACAGAAGGCAAAGTTGACCTTCTGGCTTCCCCCCATTGCCATCCCACCAGGAATAGACTGTGTGGGACCTAAGGTGGGGTCTGGCTTCAGCTCTTGGTCAGCAGAACTTGCGTGGGACACCCCTGCCTGACTATTCTAAGTCTGGCTACTCCCTCCTGAGACCCACCATTCCTCTCTTCTGTAATGCACTTGGCCAACTGAGTTCACTCTGGTGGAGGGTAATTTCTAGTGACATTCTTACTTGACAATAACTCGCATGGATGGAGATTCTGTCTTGTCATTTTTAGATCATCTTGTAAGCCTTTTGAGGGGTGGAGACGATAGGGGGGGTGATTCTTCCTCAAGGGCAAGGCAGCATAGCTTTGGGGTAGACACCACTTCTGTATACAGCCCTTTCTGGGCTTCTAGAGGCAGAATTTCTGGTCCTTGGTGGCAGCCAGCCTGGCTACTGATGAGGTGCTGATGAGAGATGCTTGGGCCGAGAGCCCAAGAAGCAGGCAGCCCCCACATGCCTGTACCCTCACCTCCTTCCCAGGCTCCATTTGGTCCTAGGGCAGCTGTGGCCCCAGGCTGAGGAATGTGAACCCCATGTGGCTAGCACACAGCCTTCAAATCTCAGGTCGCCTCATCACCTCACGTTTCCTGGATCCTCCTATCCAGACCTCCATTCCTGTCCCCCTTGCTCCACATGTTCTCTTCTAGAAGTTTCCTATTTTTGAGTCACAGCCACTGAGGACTCTGTTCTGAGGTGCATATTAAAGGAGTCATCACTACCCTCCTAGGAAGATATCCCAGAGTCGAATCTAATATTAATGCGCAATGTGGGAAGACCAGTGGCGTTGCTAAACTGGGCCTGAACCAATCAGAGGAGCTGAGAGCAGGCGATCTTTGAGTCGCATCTCTGCAGTCCCTAAATCTCAGATCGTTTCTTCCCATGGGTGCTCCCACATTTTTTTTTTTGTTCTCTCACTTGAAGTCACTGAGCAGGGAGATGTGACTCATGCTGGGGCATAGGGAGCCAGCTTCGTGGACTTCTAGAAGGCTGGTTCTTTATGCTCTCCTATGTTCCTTGGGAGTATGACTCCGTCCAGCCTGCGGGCTCTGGAAGGGAGGTTATCAGCTGGATCATCTTTAATAAGACTGTGCGCTCTGCCTTCCAGCGGGGGCACACAAAGCCATATAAATATATATGCTGTTGGGTTATAAAGGGATAGAAGGCTAAAGCCAGGAAATTTCCTTGCCCAGACTATGTAATTTTCTAAACCCTGGCCCATCTTGGATTTTTGCTTCATCTTTCAGACTGAGAAGTACATTAGGAAAAAGGCCAAGCTCTGGCTCCAGTCTTGGCTTGGACCCCAGAAGTTGTACAGCCCCAGGGAGATCACTATGCATCCTTTCTACCTTTCCATCTGTGTTCCTTGGTACAAAGGAGGTTGATCTAGAAGTTCTCTGGAAGTTTGCATTTGACTATTAGTCCTCAGAGACTCACTGGGAATAAAGTAGATGGCTGTCTCCTTGGCCTCCTTCTCACAGCCCCACATTTACATTGGCTTCGGAAAGGCTCTGAGAACTACTGAAGACTCTGGCTTAATGCGATTTAACCTGGCAGGTCCCAAATTTCATGGACCATGATATTTTTCCTATCGTAATGCCCATTAGCAGCCAAGGATTTGGGGTTGCTCAAAGTGTATGTTGGAAAATACAATCGAGGCCATTTCTAATGCTTTGTATTTCTTCTTCTCCTGTTTTTTTTTTTTTGAGGAATGTATGGAATTTCCAGTAGTTCTCTATTACCAGTTACAGTTCTGCCCTCTCTGTGGTGTCATTGGCACATAAATGGGTCTGTACACCTGTCAGAACTCATTTCAGGCAGCTCATCAGCCAACCAGAATCAAAGTCCTGGACCCAAAAGGCTCCTGGAGATGTCTGCCGGAGAGAAACCCCCGGGATGGTTCTGTCTATTCCCCAACACCTCTTGCCAGTTCTGCACGTCAGTGTCTGTTCACAAACATCTCCAAGGAAGGCTTTTCTAGTGCGCCTGTGGTTTATTTTAGATGCAAACCCACATTTCTACATTCAAGTTTAACCAAATCATTCCTGCTGCTGCAACAAGCCAGAATTCAGGTACTGTTTAAGGATTATCATGTGCTTCCCTTGGAGATGAAGAGATTTTCGCAGCTTCTCTGATGGTTGAGAGGAAGATGGATGTGCAGGAGACAATGGAGGGGCAGCAAGTGGGCCACTTATTCTTAACCACGTCAGACTATAGTTTCCTCATCTGCCAGATGGGGATAATGCTGCCTACTCTATTTCCCTTCGACCTCTGAGGCATGGAAAGATGAGAAATCAGTTCAGTAGCCCCACATTATGGGCACATGAACTAAACACCAAGCACTGGAGAAAGAACAAGGGAAGAAGATGATGATTGATGTAGTGAGTTATTTCTATGTTGGGGATTGAGCCCAGCACCTTGTGCTTGCTCAGCAAGTGCTCTGCTACTTGAACCCTATCTTCATCCTTTTTATTTAAGGGCCATGCTGACTTTGCCTGGGCTAACCTTGAACTCTTCATCCTCCTCCCAAGTAGCTGAGATTACAGGTATGTGCCACATGATAATGATTTAAACAGGAGCACATATGTCAGGAGAGATGACTCTATGGCTCCTCAGCCCTAGCTCCCTCTCCCACCTCCCCATGTATTTCATCCCACTGAGATTCTAATGTCTTGAGAGATATGCTATTTTCATACACATGGCCCCGAATGCAAGCCCATCACTTCATCCCATCTTCAACTGAGTTGTCAGGGACTGGCTCTCACAAACATAAGAGACAATGCCCGTGTTGGGCTTCTCTGGGCCATGTACCAGTCTCCATGGGGCTACTTTTCTAAGGAGTTGTTAGGGGCAACACTGTCAGCCACTTCTGTTAGGCCCAATGATCACACAAAGGCTGGCTCCTCTGACCAAGTATGGGGCGCCTTACTATTAACCACCTAAACCTGGCACTTGGGTGGAGCTGATGGGGAGAGCAAGGATCTGCACTGAGTAAGGCAATGCAGAGGATTCAGAGGAGAAGACAGCCAGGCCAGATTGGGACACGGCACAGGGCAGCTCAGTTACCAGCCTGCCTTCCTGTGACACTCAGCAAACCTAGTTGTGGTTCAGCTCCTTGACCGTGCCCCCCCCCCCACTGGCTTGTTTTCTGGCCTGCAGTTGCTCAGCTCCAGCACCTTGTTCTTGATCAGGGCTGAGCCTGTCGCCTGCAGTTGTAGCACTAGGCACGCAGCCTGTCTGCAGCCTCAGCCATTCGCTCCTCCTCTCATTCATACTGCAGCTCATTCACTCGCCCCGGCTCTGGCAGGCTGCGGCTGGGCTCTGTCACTCGCACACAATTTATTTCTGGCCTGGATGTGCGTATGTATGGGGGGAGAGGGAGCAAGGGAGGCATTCTCCTTTTAGACGTGAATGCTTGTGTAAAGAATCCAGCCTGACTTGTCCCTAGGCCTTATAGTTGATGTGGCTGGTGGACTGGGTACTACGTGGTACACGGGGCTGGGTGCTTGGTATGTGTGGACCTATTTAATCCTTCATTGCCACCTTCCACAGCAAGTCTTTAAATCACGGAGAGATACTGATGGTTAGAATGCTCAGGAAGAAAAAAAAATGCCCAAATCAAACTGATAGTGCTAGGCTGGGAGCCCCAGCCCTCTAATAGCCAGTCGCCATATCATCTAACCTGTTGCCTCTTTGCTGGAAGAAATTACTAGGAAGCAAGCTGCTCATTTCCACCATTCTGGTGTTGTCTATCATACAACCCAACACTTGACTGGTCTCCCACCCAACACACACTACACACACCACACACACCACACACACACACACACACACACACACACACGCATACACGCATGCACGCACACCACATTGGATGATCTGGGAAAAGCCTTTGTCTTGGCAGCACTCGAGTATCTCAGTATTGAGACCAGGACACCATGCATGTCTATTGCCCACGATTCTCGTGGCTCCACTTAACCTTTGACTCTGTTCTCAGACTTTGTCCAAAAATTTCCCCCATCTTTTGAAAGAGTACTCTAGCACCAACACAAGAAACGTGCGCACGCACATGCTCACACTCACACACCATAGCTGTCCATATCATGCTAGAAAGGCCACTGCATTTATAAGACCAGACCACCATCAAACAGATAGCACCGGTCTATGTACAGCTTTGTAAGTCCAGGCAAACCACTTGACCACTTCGAGCTTCAGTAGTCCCATCTCTTCTAAGGGGGGAAGGGGGGACATTGTACATGCCCCTCCACGTGGTAGACTGTTTCCCCCAAAGGATGAATTACAAGCGCACCTAGGAAGTGTGTTCCCATGCAGGGATTACTAAGCACTCTGTGTCATGGCCTGTCTCAGAGATGGGGCTCCTCTGTGGCCCTGCTTCAGCTTGGTCAGTGAGAATAGGGAGCCAGTTCTGTCTCTGGCCTCCAATCTGGAAATGGCATACAGGACCTGCTTGACTCTCTCGACCCTCCTCAGCGATTTTCCTCATGATCAATCAATGGTTCTGGCTCCAGAGCAAGAGGCTGGCCGGACTTGCACCTGCAGCCGCCTCGGCGGCGCGAGCATCAGGGTTAATGCTTGTGCGTCAAAGTTACGTTGGAGAGAAGGGGCAGCTGGGGGTGGGGGTGGAGGTGGTCAATCCAGACCTCCAGTTCGCATCTTTACCAGAGAACTGAACTGGGAAAGTTCCAAGACTCCAGGGAGGAGGCTGGCTGCACCCCTGGGGAAGGGGAAGACGCTGTCTTGTGACTGACAGCAATGGCATGCCTGTGCCTGTGTTCTGCATCTTAATTGTAGCCGCCAGCCAGGGCTAGGGAGCCTGGAGCCTGGATGGATGGACCCGCATCCTGCCCTGCCAGGGGGGCCTGGGGCCGGTCCTCCTCCCCGAGCTATGCGGAGCCACAGGCTGTTTACATGCATCGTTTAGCCCACCCGTTCTCTCCGACCCTTCCAGCGAGGTGGGCAGAGCGGGCATCTTCCCACTTGGCAGGTGGGGTCACAGATGAAGGATGAGCAGGAGGCGGAAGGGCAAGAGAGCTGGAGGTCCTGACACCCCGGTAGAGGGACAGGGATCCCCTGAGCACAGAGCCAGGAGCATAGCTGGATGCATTGTCCCCTCTCCTCTTCAGGAACCTCCAAAGGTTCCTGCAGCCACCTCCGGGAGAGGTGGCTGGATGGCTCCCCAGGGAGGTCCCACCCTGGCCCCCATTCACACTTACTATCCAGGGCAGCTCTAACTTACCCTTGACACCACAAGAGTCGGTGAAAAATGACTGGGGCTCAAGTCACTTACCAACGTGGCTTTTAAAATCCACTCTCCATGCTCTGCGGGTCCCCCCACTAAGGCGAGTTAGCCTTCCACCCCAAGCCCCCGACCTCCCCCATCCCCCAAAAGAAGAAGCAGGCTCATCTTACCCAGGGGCTCGGAAGAATTGTGCTCTGGGCACTCCCCTGGCCAGCTCCTACAGGTCTGTGAGGATTAGCAGCTCCAGTGCTTTAACAATAAACCCAATTAAAGGGGAGGAATGCAGGGGTTTTCTTTCCCAGGACCGTAACCAGGCAGCCTTAAAGGGGAGTAAAAGTAGCTAGGGTGGCTTGCCTCTCTTCTTCCTCTCTTCTGCTCTATTTTCCCTCAGATTCAAGGAGCTGTATCAGAAAAGTGCTTGTTTGAAGGAGCCCTTTTATGCCTGTGTGTGTGTGTGTGTGTAATTGTGTTTGCGTTCATGTGAGGGATGGAAAGAAAGGAAGAATTAAAAAAAAAAACCATCGGTTACTGGATAATAACAGAAAATCAGAGGCTTTGTAGGACTGCCTGCCTCAGTTCCCTTGTTAAAAACACTACCTCCAGCAATGAGATGAAGCACTGGCTGACTGAAGCCCCTTCATCATGCACCTAACCTGTTGCCTTGTTCAGAAAGAAGAGGAGAGCCCTTGGATGACCACAGAAAGCTCCTAGGTTGACAGGTCTTATCCTATATCTCTGAACATCTCCTATCTCTCACAAGCATAGCATTATGATGCCCCCACCTCTTCTGGAAACTCCATGACCCCCTCAGTTTTCTTATCCCCATCCCCCTACCCTGCTCATTGACTAGGACAAAACTGCCCCTTTGCTTCTCTTGGGCTAGCTGCCTCTTGAGTGCAGGTTTTTAAAGCCTGGGACCCCTGCCCTCCTGCTCTCCCTTTCTCTGATATCCTCAGAATCATCCATGTACAGCGCTTATAGTCAACTTCAAGAGAAACTCCCCAAACCAACACCCCCATCTGGATGGTCACCCCCAAATCCCAACATCCAAGTGTTCAGTTTCATCACCAAGCAATCTTGAACATGTTCTAGGCAACTTCAAATGTGCTCTCCTGCTGGGGTTGTCCAGCTAGATTTAGGGGCATTTACCCACCCCCTCCATCAGAAACCCCGGCCTTTTTGTCTGTGATGATGTCTCCTTTATTATTTTCCACATGCAATCAGCTCTTACACCCTTTTTTTTTTTTTTTTTTGCCAGTTCTGGGGTTGGAACTCTGGGCCTGGGCACTGTCCCTGAGCTCCTTCTGCTCAAGGCCAATAGTCTACCACTTGAGCCACACAAGCTTTTTCTGTGTATGTGGTACTGAGGAATGGGTCCCAGGGCTTCATGCGTGTAAGACAAGTACTCTACCAGTGAGCCACCTTCCCAGCCCCTCTTACACACTTTTTTGAATTAACTTTTAAATGGTGACTTTTATATCATGTTTCAATAAGAACCTTAATTAAAAAGTGCCACATTGATGTCAGGTGCTGAGGTGGCTCGTGCCTAAAATCCTAGCTAATTAGGAGGACCGTGGTTTAAAGACAGCCCAAGAAAAGAAGTCTGTGAGATTCTCATTTCCAATTAACCAGCAAAAAAGCCAGAAGTGGAGGTATGGCTCAAGTGGTAGAACACCAACCTTGATCAGGAAAAGCCAAGCAAGAGTATGAGGCTCTGGGTGCAAGTCCCAGTACTGACACAGAATAATAATTAAAAACATACACTGAGATGTATTTACCCCATTGCACTTCCCATCTGACCCTGACCCCTGAGCTCGCCCTCGATAGTTTCTTGTGAATCTCTATGGTGTTTCTTTATATGGATACAAACAAATGAGGGTCCATGCATTTCTCCCTTTCATACAAAGGATCTCTCTTTCTTATTCAGGTTGTCCTGAACGAGGCTCTGCAGTAGAATAGCTAAATGTGGCTCTCGGGAAAATTTCTCGTGTGGACTTCTAAGTCTTTTGTGACTAGATGGATGGTAAGTGACTTTTCTCTGCCTCAGTTTTTCTATCTGTAACATGGGGCAATTACTGCACTTCTTTCATTCACTAGTAAGGTGAAGGAGACAGAAAGCAAGTGGCTTACAGCACTCACCGCTCACAGTAAGAACTCAGTGCCAATTAGCAATGGTGGTATCTCTCTGCTATGGTCTGAACCTTTACCGCCCCATCCAGACTCGTGTTGAAATGGAATCCCCAATGTGATGGTAGAAACAGGTTCTGGTGCTTGAGAAGTGATTGGGTAATGATGGCAGCTCCCTCATGGACAGGATTAGTGTCCAGGAAGCTGCTCTGCTGTGTCCTTCATGTGCAGACATGTCTGTGACCCAGAAAGTGGGTCTCAGTCAGCCCTGAACCTCCTGGTGCGTTGGTCTTAGACTGCCCAGCCTCTAGAACTGGGAGAAGGATATTTTAGTTGTTAAGACATTCAGTTTATGGTATTTTGTCACGGTCAGCTCAAACAGACTAAACCACTTTCCAATCTACCTTTTATTCTATTGTTGTTGTTGTTTTGCTAGCATTCTATTACTTCTGTCACAGCTTCACTTCCAGGTTTTTGGTGATTAATTGGAGATAAAAGTCTCATGAATTTCCTATCCAGGCTGGCTTCAAACTATGATCCTCAAATCTCAGTCTCCTAAGGTGTGAGCCCTGGCATCCAGCTTCGACCTTTTATTCTTTCCAGACTCATCTCAATAATAAGATATGGGTGCTGGTAACTCACACATGTAAGGTAAAGCAATAGACTTGAACAAAAAAGCTAAAAGAGAACACATAGGCCCTGAGTTCATGCCCCAGTACTGGAGTGCATGTGTGCGTGCGCGCGTGTGTGTGTGTGCGCGCACACACACACACACACACACACACACGGGGGAGGGGGAAAGAGAAGAGAGAAAGAAGAGAGAGGAGAGAGAAGGGAGAAAGGAGAGAGAAGAGGGAAAGAGAAAGAGAGAAAGACATTGCTTCTACCTCAAAAAATTACCTACAGAACAAAACCCAAACCCCTCAGCCAATCACAGAAGCCCTCCTCCCCCACAGTGTATCTTTCTACCCATCTGACACTCCATTGGGTCTGTTTGAGATGCTGATGTCCAATGTGTCACTCACTGACTTCACTCATCCTAATTTATCCATATGGAATGCTCTTTCTTGTCTCTTAGATGCTGTAGGTTTTAAAAATCTACGTATAATGCCACCTCATCCAGGAAGTTATGACTCTACTCCCTCCCCCACACCCCAACCATTCCTCCCTTCCTCTGGGCTGGGCTACAAACCCTTTGTGTATAATTCTCCTTTTATCTTGGAGTTAGTTTCTTCTACTTCTATTGCCCCATCCCCTCTCCTGGGTTGAGTCGAACATTTTTTTTTTTTTTCAGAGTAGGAATTTGGGCTGGATTTCCTGCCCTGTTCTCCTTCCTCCTGGGTCCGTCAGCACTGGTTCTGAGTACTCATTGGACCTGATAGGTTTGTCAGCTCTGAGCAGAGTCATCTTTGGGAGTTATTGTAAGTAAGCAAATGAGAAATGATTTGCAAGTGATCGGTACACACAGGAAGTCTGCAATAAATGCTGACTCTTATTAATATAGTAAGATTAATAGCACAATAGTTATTGGTCTACAGTCATATTTAATGCCTAAATTCTCTGAGCAGAGCCTGGCTGACTAGCACCTTACCACCTGCTATCTGAAAGCTCTGGCTAGGAGATGATCCCAGCTTGACACAGCCAACTAATACCCATGGGCATCGACACATCTTACAAAGTTTGACTCCCTAGGAGCCAGACTCTGTCTCTCAGAAGTCTTTTCTAGCACCCAGTGGGGTTCACTCGTCCCTTATATTTCTCAATTGCTGACTATGTACTAGGCATGAGGGATTTGAAGCCAGACCCATTGCTTATGTTCATAGAAAAATCTACCATCCACGCACATGAATCAGTACCTTCTGTGCTGCTAGTGTGCTCTGATAAAAGGCTGACATGGAGCCAAGCCTGTAATCGTAGCTACTCAAGAGGCTAGGATCTGGAGGATGATAGTTTAAAGCGAGCCAAGGCAGAAAAGTGCATGCAACTCTTATCTCCAAAATAACCATCAAAAAGCTGGCCTGGCGACCCGACTCAGCTGGATGGAGTGCCAGCTGAGTGAGCAAGCCAAGCAAGGGCAAGGCCTGAGTTCAAATCCTAGTACTAGTTGACAAAAGAAAAGAATGACTTGGGAAGGAACTGCCTGCTCTCAACCCACCAGAATCTTCCTTCTTCCTCCCCTTATCCCTGTGATCCACCTGCACACTGCTGGCTTTGGTGAGTCACAGAGCCAGAGGAACTTTTTGTGCAGAAACCAGAAATAGCTTCAGAAGTATCAGGCACTAGAGGAAAAGCATCACCTTGCCAGGCTGAGGTCAGGTCTTCCCATAATCCCCTGGGGAGATGCACGCCAATCATCAGAGCAGAGTGGGGGCGGAGCATCCACTGGGCACGTTTTGGCTCAGGTGACTCTTAAGTTGGTGCCCGGTAGGTGGAAGAGAGATCTAGACATTAAACTACAAACGCGCAAGTGCACCCACACGCGCACATACTTGTAGACACATGCCTGTGATTGGGGTTTTGAACAGTTCAGACTCTTGGTGGTGGCCTTATCTCTACATTTTCCCCAATCAACAATTCAACTAAGTATTTATTAAACGCCAGCCATATGTGCAGGAGATGAGACATGACTAAATCATGGAAAACAACTGGTAATCAACCACAGCTAAATATGGCACTTTAGCTCATGTTGTCCCCCAGGAAGGGGCCATGTGGGGCGCTGCTGTGGGCACAGTTTTACAGAAAAGAAGGAAGTCCACAGCTTCAGGAGGAGAAGGGCCAGATTTGCAAGCTATGTGTTGGTGAGCTGGTGTTCGAGGATGGAATGCATAAACCCCTCACTGGAATGGCAAGGAAGCGGTGTTGGGTGGGTGGAGAGTCAGCAGCCTGGATGAAGGCTTTGAATTTGTCTGGAAAGGTCGTAGAGGGTCTCTGGAGGTCTATAAGCAAAGGGAAGCTGGGAAATCAATGGCATTGTGCCCGAAATGGGGAAAATTCTAGGCGTCGAACGTCAGTAGTGATGTTTTTTAGGTCTCCAGGACTGAAGGGGGTTGAGGGCCTGACCTGAGGTAGTAGGAGGAATGAAGAGAGAAAGGAATGACCTGAAGGGGGCGCCAGTGGGTGTGAGAGAGCCTCCTCTTCCACACCAGAGCAATGGTGAGGCTGAGTGCATCCTGCATGCCCTTTGGTTCAAAGGTGATGTTGGCCAAGTGTCCATGAGGACGGACCTGCACGCTACCATGGCTCCTATCTGATCCCTCGCACTCCTTCAGATGAATAAAACAAGCCGGCTCTTAGGGGCTGGTGAAAGGAGGGGAAAGGGAAGTGTGCTTATGCAGAATTGTCCAAAGATTCCTCTTTCCTCGGTTCTGCAGTGCCTTACACACTTATTGGAGGGCCTCAATGCCCATTTTGGATAGCTAATAGAAAAGACTTGATCATTTAAAGGGAGGAGAGGGAAGGGGAAAAGAACCAGGTACATAGTAAGTTAGAGAAACAAAAGAACAGTGTGTGTAAAGGTTTGGGAGTGGAAAGGAGTCTCGGTGTTGGAGAGAGATGTACAGGCAGAGCCGAGGAAAGGGTGGTCTCAAACGCAGCTGCTGAACAGATCACCAAAGGACCGGTATCATTTATTGGATAACACATTCTGATTCTGCGGTTGGATGACAGAACTTGTTATGTCCTCCATCTGATCTGGTGTTCGCTTTCCACGTAGACTCCTCCCTTCTCTTCTTTCCCGCGGCCATCATTCAATTTTACTATTCCCTACATTCCCAAGATTTACTGTTCCTCCTTTGGCCTCAGGCAAGTTTCATTCCGCATTCAGTTCAGGTCTACCTTGAGTGAGCATCTGGTAGGTGATTATTTACAGAGGAGATTGTCGCTTAATGCTTATTTTTGTGTCTGTGTGCTGGAAGACTTTATGACCTTTCCTGTGTGAATTCTGCTTCCAAATGACCACAGTTGTGTCTGTGTGCTGGAAGACTTTATGACCTTTCCTGTGTGAATTCTGCTTCCAAATGACCACAGCCTGGGGACACCCCTCACTTTAGCAAGAGGTATGAGCAGGATAGAGCCCATCCATTTGGCTTTGGGTTTTGCTATGACTTTGCTAATCTCCGTGTGAGGCCTGCATCTGGTCCTTAGCAGACATCATAGGGCCTTTCACCTCTGTACCCATTGTTTTCTACCCAGATTTCTGTGTCCTCAGTGAGAGGAATTATTGGTGGCTCTCTAAGGAATTATTGGTGGCTCTCTCCCATGCGTGTCCTTGGGAAGGGGATTTTAAGTGCATGGGTGACCATCAATGTCACACACCTCAGGACTACTTAGGATGTTTCTGATGGAGAAATTTGATTTTAATCAACTTCTCTGTTTCTTCCTAATCCACCAGGGAACCACCTAGTAAGGAAAAATAACAATGGGAGAATTTCACGAGGGCATTTTTGCCCGTGTGACCATGTTTGCAAACAGCTTGGACTCTACCTGGGGCTGGAGCTGAGAGGACCTAGATCTGTGCCAGTTGTCGTATTGGATTAACTAGGCAACCTGAAGAGTATAAACCTCTATCTCAAAGATGGATACATCCTGTTTTCATCCATCAAGACAGGCTGAAGTGTTTCTGTCTACCCCATGTGTCTAGTGTCAGGGTCAAATTAAAATAAGAGGGTGTACATTAACCACCAAGAAGTCATATTATGTGAATCCTCAACTGAAATCCTGAATCTATCTACCTCTAAGAGCAGACCTCCCCCCCCTTCCCCTCCTCTCTCCTCCGTCCCCCTTGGATGGCAGCCCGATTGCCCTTGGTTTCTCTGGGAAGATGAGGCCCAGGACCCTCTCAGAGTGAGCTGCCACTGCCCTCTAGTGACACCTTCTTGTTCAGTGACAGGCCTAGAGATGCTGGATGGGGATGAGATGACTTTCGTAGGCCTATTTCTGACTGGGTCCTCATGACTTCTATGTTCTCCATGTTTCTGATACTAATGGTACCATCTGCTCCTTTGCCTTAACATTTGGAGAACCTATGATTTTTCTGCCTGGTGTCTATCATGGGGAAGCCCCTGTGCTATAGTGTCCCCTCCTGCCATCTTCTTGGCCCTGTCTCCTTGAAGAGGGGAGATCTCAAGCCATTCACCCCCAAAGTGTCTGCCTTCTGAAAACTCTCAAAGAAGGATTACACCCTTATGAAAGGGACTCAGTGGTGGCAGGGGGAGGGGCAGAGACCTTCTTTATAGTGTTGTTTGTCCACCAAGGTGCATAGCACAGAGCAAGCATTCTAGATAGTTCTAATGACTCTTATAGGAGACTTCCCTGGGAAGACTCAGGAATACTAACATGAGAATGCCATTTTAAGAGTTTTAAAAAAAAGAGTTACACGTGAGTGGTAGACTTGGGGTTGAATATGAGGTGCTCTATTATGAGCAATGTGGCCCTAGGCAAATATCTCCTACTTCATCATACATCAGATGGGTAAAAGGAAATGCAGCCTTCAGCAGGAGAGTTCTGAGGATCCAATGAGATCATGCATGCTAAGTATTAGCAAAATGATGAGCACTCAGGAAGAGGACCTTGGGGGGGGGCAAAAATCAATGTGAGCTATACCAGGGACCAACAGAGCCACACAGACATCTCAGAGAGATGGGGTGAAGGCAGAAGCTGGGAGAGGGAAGCAGCAGGTCTGAATGGAGGGTGAAGACGGGCGTGTATGTATACAGGTGTGTGAGCCAGGTATCCAGGATGGAGGCTTTCTGTGGACAGTGAGGGGTGAGCTTGTGATCCTGTAATCTAGATGTGACCAGTACTTACTCCTCCTTCTTTTGGGATAACTGTTATTTCCAAGAGACACAATCTTGAGTTCCCAATCTCTGTAATTCTCTGATAAGTCCTAGGCATACCTTGTTGGGTAACTTACAAGTGTGTGTGTGTGTGTGTGTGTGTGTGAGAGAGAGAGAGAGAGAGAGAGAGAGAGAGAACCAATGGATGACAAAAAAACCTTCTCTTAATGATGAGTTTAGGAACGCGACAACCAGGATTTTCACCAACTGGGAGCCAGACCATTTTCTGGCTACCACCAGTGGCCTTGGGCACAGTAGCAACCATAAAACTTTTTTTTTCTAGTTTTCCTCTCCTTTGCCCCTTTTATCCCCCCAGGTGAACCACTCTTGCTCCCACCTTCCTTCCTCTTGCCCCTTCCTACTTCTAGGCTTTCTGGAGAGACCAGTTCAGGAGGCCTCTAGAATGTGCACCCCCTAAATAAACATGGGCAGGGACTGCAGTTCCCCAGATGAAACAGTTACATCAAGAATGAACACAGCAGAAAGCAATGACTTCGGAGGAAGGAAACAATTGCTTCATTTAGACACTAGCTCTCTGGGCTGAGCCATTCTCAATGCTATGGTCTAAACTTGACCTTCACAGATGTCTTGAAAGAGCCCAGTGGAGGGAGGGACTGCGGTACACAATGCACGCCCAAGCAAGGTCTGTGGGCTGAGAACAATAGCTGTTCTTCTCAGCATGGTGCACAATAGAGGCTCCCCATGCAAGATGCGGTTTTACGCTTTCATTCTACAAGGAAGTCAAGACCACAGCCTGGGGACAGAGGACAGCCTGGCACAGCCACTCGAGACTGTTTTGATTTCAGCTTGCAGCCTTCCCACCCCCAACAGGTGGGAGTAAGTGGAAAGAATGTTCTGTACAGGTTCTCCAAAACCTTGGGGAAATTACCAGTCTGAAAACAAAACGGAGGCTATATTCTTGCAGGGTGCCAAGGTCAGAGTATTCAGTAGCACTGATGTAGTATTATATATGAGATGGTTCATGGGGCTCAGAGCACCCTGAGTCAAGCCATTGAAATCAGCCTCCTGTTTGGGGGCCAGGAGGAAGAAAGGGAAGGAGAGAGTTCTACTTTTTCATGGACTAGGGCAGGAGAAAGGAAGGGCAGAACTGAAGGCAGGCCCCGTTCCTTTCACAAGTCCATCAAGCTCTCCAAGCGCAGCCCGTGAAACACAGCCAAGGCCTGTCACTGTAGACATTGCTCTGTCAGGGTCTGTAACCCAGCAGAGAAAGGAGAAGATTGAGGCACCAGGAAGAACTCTGTGTCTGGAGACAGTGGTGGCAAGTGATCACTGCCATGCCCACTTCCCAAAGGGCCTGCAAAAATGCCAGGGGGCATCACAACACAGAGGCATAGAAGAGCAGTGACAGCCTCAGAGAAAGCAAGATCCTGAGTTTGCTGCGCCACGTGTCTCTGCTTGGTCTGTTCCCTTCTAGAATGTTCTCTCCTTCTGTGTTTAGAGGATTCTTACTTATGCTTCAAGACTAGCTTGAAGACTTGCTCCTTTTTGACAACAATTTACTCTTCTTGCAACATTGGACAATACCTTATTGGTACTTTCATTGCATACTAAAGCTCAGTCATTAGTTGGTTTCTCTAAATTCTGAGGCTTTAGATAGTGGGTCTTTAAACGCTTAGCATGTAGCAAATAGTAATGTATTAGTTTATTATTGTTGTTGTTGTTATTGTGTCAGTCCCGGGGCTTGAACTGGGGGAACTGTCTGAGCTTTGGTACTCAAGGCTAGTATGCCTGCCACTTGAGCCATAGCTCCACTTTCAGCTTTTTTTGTCTGGCTCATGGGAGCTAAGAGTTTCATGGATTTTTCTTTTGAACCATGATCCTCAGATCTCAGCTTCCTGGGTAGCTAGGATCACAGGCATGAGCCACCAGTGCTTAGCTCTTATTAGTTTGTCATTAACCAAAAGCTTGTGGTTCAAGCATGAGTGCATATTTGGTGGGAGATAAAAAGTGGCATTGACTGAAATGCATTCTACCTCAAAACTGACATGTTAATTCAAACCCTTTTGTTCAACTACTTATAGATAATAAGCTAATTTTTTAAAAAGCGAATTCAAGGTAAGAGTCACTGAAGTAAGACTCCAAGCCTGGGATATAGATGGAAATAAATGGACGAAAGTGAACTTGCCCCAGAGGAACTGGGCACTGGTCAGAGTTTTGCCCAGTACTGCATGTAGCACAGGGGTCTAGAGTGGAAACAAGACTCGGGGAGGAGAGTTTTTCATAGAGCAAAGCAGAGACTCAGCCCAGAGTTGAGCTTTTAGGCCTGAGAAAGGATGGATGTTGCTGGAGACTCATCAACATTGAATGAAAGGAGCTTTGGGCACGTGTGTGTGTGTGTGTGTGTGTGTGTGTGTGTGTGTGTGTGT
>NW_012267242.1:154799-163855 GCF_000151885.1 Dipodomys ordii | reverse complement strand
GTGTGTGTGTGTGTGTGTGTGTGTGTGTGTGTGTGTATGTTTTGGTCCTGGAGTTTGAACTCAGGGCCTGGGTGCTGTCCGCGTGTGTGTGTTTTGGTCCTGGAGTTTGAACTCAGGGCCTGGGTGGTGTGTGTGTGTGTGTGTGTGTGTGTGTGTGTGTGTGTGTGTCTGTGTGTGTGTGTCTGTGTGTGTGTGTGTCTGTGTGTCTGTGTGTCTGTGTCTGTGTGTGTCTGTGTGTCTGTGTCTGTGTGTCTGTGTCTGTGTGTGTGTGTGTCTGTGTGTGTGTGTGTCTGTGTGTGTGTGTCTGTGTGTGTGTGTCTGTGTGTGTGTGTGTGTATGTGTCCTGGAGTTTGAACTCAGGGCCTGGGTGCTGTCCCTGAGCTGCTTTTGCTCAGGACTAGAGCTCTACCATTTGAGCCACAGCTCCACTTCCAGATTTTTTGGTAGTTCATTGGAGATAAGAATCTCACAGACTTTCCTAACCAGTCTGGCTTTGAACTGTGATCCTCAGATCTCAGCTTCGTGAGTAGCTAGGATTCTAGACATGAGCCGCTAGTCCGTTCATAGAAGACAGTCCCGGTGACTAAGCTGGGGACCACAGGGCCCATGGGAATGGAGTGGTCACAGTTGTGACTGGAGGTGAGAGGTACCACAAACCCGCAGGTCAGCAAATCAGACCCCTGATCATTGCTTTGTCTTCATTTCCCCCCCAAGGGAACCCAGCCCTAGGGCTGTCCAGCCTTCTATCTAGCCAGGGTTACACTAGTGTTTGATGGGATTCCAGGAGAATGGCCCTCGTGCCCCGCTTAGAGAATAGGTATTTTGTGCACAGAATCTGGAAGTGAAGTGTGCAGCAGAGACACTGATGCGCTTCCCTTCAGGCTCTGCCTGCCCTCCGTGCTCCATGGATGAAGCTTTCGTCTGCCTTTGACATCCAGGCATGGCTGGTGGGCCCTCTTTCCCTATAGACTGGTGACACAGATTTTTCCCTTCAGGACAAAACTTTGATAAAGATGTGCTTCTACCCCATACAGAGGAGTGGGGTGGCATAGAGCTTAGGTTTGCAAAACATGACTGTGGGTCTATATAGAATCAAAACAAAACAGAGAAAATAAGGTGAAGAAGCCAACTGTCTTACGTCCCAACGTCACATCCCAGCCTCCTTCGGGGAGTTGGTCTCTCACACAATGGGTGTTCATGTTGCCTGTGAGTCCTGGCTGAGCCTTGCTTTCCTCATGCAGAGCATGGGAAGAGCAGGGAGAGCGTAGGGCTCCTGGGAACCTGGGGACACATCCTGTAGGGGGTGAGGGGTCTACCCAGCACGCTGTCCTCTTTCTGTGCGCACACACCTATCTTTCTCATCTTTCTGCCCTTTGGTCGAGTGATATCAGAGTGCTGGGTCAAGCCATGAGCTCCAGCTGACCCATTTGGTTTAATTTGGCTGCCAGATGAACTTTAAATTTATTTTACTTCTTTAGAAATTCTGATGGATCTGTAGGACCCTTGGAATGTTGGCATTGTGGCCAGTGGTTTGTGGAATTGTAAGTAGTTGAGGCTGGGCATTCTTCCCTATTAGCAAGTGAATTCTTTGGAAAGGGGGAGGACCCCTGTCCTGCTCAAGGGGTCCTACATCCCCTCAAATTCAGCGAGTCTAAAACTGCGCCTGAGTGGGAAATGGGAGGCGGGGTCTACAAAATACGAAGCGTTTGTTGCAGTTGCAAACACCTCCATGGCTTCGTATTGCTCGCAGTAACCATTCAGGATAGTGGAGACTACACAGACCTGCCTGGATTCCTGACACGCCCCCTGTTCCATCATGCTTCGTGAGCCTCGACCTGCCATGGCCTCCTTCCCCCTCTGTATTTCTTCACCTTTGATGCTCACCTCAGACATCCTCGCAGCAACTCTCTCTGCGTTGGTGAAGGCTGTCCCTCTGTGCCACCTTATTGTGCTATTTATTTACTCGACCACGCACGTTGTTATTTTGCATTGGAAATATCTTCTTCACAACTGTCTCCAGCTAAACTGCAAGTACCTTAGCGGCAGGGATTATGTCATGCCCATCTTTGTTGCTTGAGTTCTTAGGATGTGATTGGAACATAAAGAGATGCTTAACTAATGCTGGACAGCAGGGAAAAAAAAGTTCTGCATGTCTGGTTTTGTCTGGGGTAAATGGCAAGATGGTACAACCAAAAGTCTACTCAATGGAAGTTGGGTAGCCTTTAGGGAAGAGCCTGAACGTATTTCAGATAGAGTGAGCAAGTCCTGACAAACCAGGATTGCTCTGCAGACAACAACCTACAGAGGAGTCTTCTAAAAGAAGTCCTGAAGCATGCTGGCTGGGTTCCATGGCTAGAAGATGAGGGTGTAGCCAGTGGCTCTTCTATGCCGTTGTCTTTGACCCAGTGGTAATATCTGCCTTCTAACAAGGCAGAAGTTAGTTCCAGCAGTCCTTACAAAGCATTAAGGGCACAAACAGCACCATGATGGGATAGCTCTTCATATGTTCCCAAAAGGGGAGAGAACCATTTCCAGACCGCTTCTCTCCATTCCTATATTGGACATAACAGCAACATGCAAGTCACTACCAGCGGCTGTATCCAAAGGAGAAGTTCAGAATGCATGGGAAGAGCAGGTGTTGTCAGAGCAGCCCGTGGTGACACCCTCGCCCCCCCGCCCCCAAACACACACACCAAGGAAGGCAGAACAGCAGCCCCATCGAGAACCACCAGCCCTACAGAGCTGCAAGGGCCAGGCAGACTGGATTTGCTGAAGGGTACCATAACAAGTCAACTGCAAACGGATGGTCCATGCATCTCATTCCAGCCCTTAAGAGGCTGAGGCAGGAGGGTTGTGAGTCCAAGAGAGATACCCTGTCTCCATGTCCTGCCTGTCCCCAATCTTGGCGCAATTTTGGAGACAAGGTTATGTTTAGCGTGAATTGGAGTTGTAGCGCGGGAGGCAGAGACACTTGAGTTACTGAACTTAGTTAAGATTGCTGCTCTATGTTGATAGGCTAGAAAACTGAGATAATGGACCTAAAATAGATTTAATTTATTACTGCAGGGGGTCACTGGCGTCCCAATCTGGCCTAGCAAATGGGTTGGTAATTAGAGGAGGACATATACTTAAAAACAAAACCAAACACCAGATTTGGTTTATGACTCTTTAGTATTGATATGCTGGATTCCGAACCTCAAGAATGTTAGGATTCTAAGCTGGGTACACCTCTAATCCTAGCTACTCATGAGGCTGAGATCTGAGGATCACGGTTCAAAGCTAGCCCGAACAGGACAGTCCATGAGACTCTGTTATCTTCAGTTAGCCACCAGAAAACTGGAAGTGGAGCTATGTCTCAAGGTGATAGAGTTCTACACCAACTTTGAGCAAAAAGAGCTCAGGGACAGCACCCAGGCCCTGAGTTCAAGCCCATAACCCACCAAAAAAAAAAAGTTAGGATTCCAGAATGTGACCTTCTTTAGAACCAGGATCATTGCTGATACTCATAGTTTAGATGTGGTAAGAATGGAGTAGTAAGACTGGAGTCCATATTGAAGGGGGAACCTTGGATACAATCACACACACAGGAGGTATGCCATATGAAGATAAAGCCAATGATGGGGTGGAAGCTTCTCTAAGTCCAGAATGTGGAAGACTGAAAACCACCAGAAGCTAGGAGGGAAAACTGGAACAAAGTCAGCTCTCAGAGGGACTCAACTCTGCCACCCACTGATCACAGTGTTAAGCTTTGGCTGTGTTGTTTCAGCTACCCAGTTCATGGTACTTTGCCATGGTGCCCGATTTATCTCCATGGGAAGGGTTAAGGCTTAATTCTAAAGGTAAAGAACCTTGTTCCACCCAGTGGGGCCACAGTCAAGGAGGGTGGGCATCAGCCTGCCTTTCCTGGCCATGTGCTAGAATGGGATCTCTGTAAGATGTCAACGCTGCCTTTACTGACAGTGTGAACTCCCAGATCTCCATTTTTTAAAATTTCCATTCACAGTCTGGAGTCAGGGCCTAGGGGGCTCCCCTTCAGGCGCTGTGTGTACAACACGCTTTACCTGTCAGAATAGCTAAGAAGCGAGCTGGTATTGTCTGTTTTGCAAAGCACAATTCCCACCGCGGGTCCAGCTGACAGGCACTCTCGCAAGAAAGGAAAGATGTGTTTCATACCTTCAGCTGCCTGGAGACTCTGCCAGATAGAATTGTTTTAGTCATGGTGCCCTGGGACTGTGCCTTTAGGAATGCAAGTCCAACGCTAAACTACATGGAGACCCGTCTTGGAATTAACTCCCCATTAGCCCTCTCACGTCAGATCCCTGGTTGTCGAGGTGGGTGTGAGCTGTCCACAGAGATAGTGACTGTGGAGTGTGTATGCAGGTCTGAGTGTGTGTATGAGAGAGGCAGGGAGAACAACTCATCATGCACCTTTGATGGCTGTTCAGACAAAACAGCCAGAATTCTCAGATTTGCCTTGAAAATGAGAAAGTTTCAAAATCACTGCCAAGGAGATTTTGAACTTTTCAGAAGAAAAAACAGGAAACGAGAGGCTTGTAAATCCCAGGAAAGAAATCTGATGTTTTGAGGCCGATGACGAACTTCCTCGGGTGTACTAATAAGGACCCTAGAGTGTTCTGTTTTGGGTTAAACAGATCCCTCATGATGAGATAACATTTCCCCAGAGAGACTGGGGAATGACCTTGAGGACTGAGCTGGCAGCTCACTGGGACGCGTTAAACTATTGCCCTCTGCTGGCCATTTATGGGTCGGCCGTCAGCGTCTGCAGCTAAATCCTATTTGAGAGACACCAGATCTCTCTCTAATCCAGAGGGCCCAGGGGACATTTCCTCTTCCTTACCTTCAATTTTATTTTCCATCTATTTTCTCTCTCATCAGTTTCTTGTGAGGTGGGTTTCATGGTGAGACAGGAGAAAGCAGTTAGACAAGTTTGTTGCGTCACATTCTCATTGAAGTTAGGGGGAATTGTCACTATGAGTTGGAGGAAGGGCTATTTTTGTGTCTGTGTGTAGACAGTGCATCCTGAGGAGACATTTCTCCTTAATGCTGAGACTTCAGTTCTTTTCCTAAGATGATGTCCAATAAGAAACTGTCACAGGCCCTCACGGTAGAAAGAAAAGAGATGGCAGATCTCAGGGATTCTCTCTCCCTCTTCCCCCCCCCCCCCCCCCCCCCCCCCCCCCGCTTCTGGAACTTCTCAGGGTAGAGCAAAATCCAGCTGAGGAGATTATGATGGGGAGTGAGACAATTTCACGAAGGATATGACCTGTATGACCCAGAAAGCAACTCTCTGAGAAAAGTTAGGAAACGTTCTATTCAATATTGGTGATTCCCTGATCAGTTACAAGGAATTCTTTTGGCTGGAGAGGACATCCTTGAGGTAGATAGCCTTCCAGATGTTCCCAGAGGGCCTCTAAAGATCTTCCTTTGAACTGGATTTCATTTTAACATGTGTAGCTTGAACTAACTTCTTTATCAGTAGAGCTCAATGCCATCTAAGAGGCAGGTTCATTTTTTTTCTGCCCATTAAAGGATTAAAAAAATTAGGAAAATGTTTAAGGTAAACAGAACAAGTATATTAGACCCTGTAAGGTATATTAAATAGGTAGGTTTCATTAGGTAGCCGATGAAGAGAACACCACGTGCTATTCAGGCAGGAAAAGAAGTTTATTTACTGAACTACTGCCCTTGCAATGCACGGTGGAAAAGCAAGGCTGGAAAGGAAAGGAGGAAGGGGAGGGGGGCGGCCTACCTCTGGGCCAGGACTTATCTAGGCCAGGGCGGAAGGTGTGGCCAGGTGGGGGAAAGGTGTGGCCACACTGGATCCGGACATGACCTCAGGGTCTGGAAACTGCCAATGGTCAGATGGGAGGCATGTGACCAGAGGTGGCCCAGGATGTGACCTCGCAGGAGGGGAAGGTGACTGCTTCCAGGTCTGCCAATTACCTAGGTAACAGATACTGAGCAGAAACTTAGCCAAGAGGGAGGGAGGTGTCCCTGTGCAGACCTTACATTCCAGCCTTTTGATAATTATGAAAAAGGGTGAAGATTCTCCCTGGCTACTTCCTGCTTGCAAGGGGCATCGACATTAGGGGTAAAAGGCTGAGATGTGGTCCCCTCTGGGAGAAGGCAGCAGGCAGCAGCTGTCACTTGAGTCATTAGATGAAGTCTGGAGGAGGCAAGTCTCTTGGATGAAGTCTGGAGAATCTCATGAGGCATTGAGGGACTGAAAAAAAAATACTGGAGAGCAAATAAATGGCAAAGGAAGGACTTGGGGGCTGAAAATGTTGGTAGAAATGTACCTAGTTACTTCTGACATCTGGCATCTAGGTAGATGAGAAGTCAGGTAACAAAGGCAAGAATATAAATTCCTGTCCAGTTAATAGGTAGACAGGTATGGACACTAGATGGGCAGGCTTCTTACTTCTATTGACCTCCGGCTCTGGTTAATTTTGAAAGGGCAGGCACAAAGTTGCTGATGTGACATCATCTCTTCTTACTCTTCCCCATGTTCCTTATTCCCCAGACTGGCTGAGTCTAGGTGCTTGTTGCTAGGATGGCTTGTCCCAGTTGGTATTCAAGGAGGTTTGAACTCAAGGCCTGGGCACTGTCCCTGAGTACTTCTGCTCAAGGCTAGCACTCTACCACATTGAGTTATAGTACCACTTGCAGTGTTTACTGGTTAGAGATAAGAGTCTTGAGCCAGGCTTCCAGCCTGGCTCTTTGCAGATTAGTTGGGAAATGGAGTCTTAGGGATTTTTCAGCCTAGGCTGGCTTTGAACTGCAGTCTTTGCCACAAAAGCCCTTTATTATTTCCAATTAAAGCAACAAGGAGATCAAGTAGAATAAGTAGAGCTTACCTGGTCCTTATCAAGAATTGACCAAATATTCTGCAATGACAAAACTTGTTAGATGTGATGAGAATTTTAGCACAGATATGGTATTGATTTCTTTCTGGTAACCCTAACAGTGCTTAAGTTAACCAAAGTCACAGAAAGAGCTTAGCTTTTAAAATCCAAAGCAATCTTTCACCAGGAAATCAGCAGTGTGTGATGGAGCCAAGTGAGACTCCAGTCTACTTTTACCATGGTGGAGATAGTCAGGATGGTCTAGGCAGGAGCGAGGCCTGTCTTCCAGGTTGGAAGAGATGGGCTGGATCTGGACTGCATGTAGACTGGCTGGCACTGAACTATGAATCCAAACTCAACAAACTTCAGGAATCTCAGACAATTTAAGACAAATAACTTGATTACAATGCCAGATAACAAGTTTTACACAGACACAGACATACACGTATAGGCGTGCACACACAGAATCAAGTTGAGGGCGCAAAATTGAGTTGGCACAAAATAGCAGCTGAACTCCCATGATGCCAAGATGGCGCATCCACCACATGGTCAATGCTAGAGAGAGCTAAAGATTTTGACAGTGAGAGTGCATTGCTTCTAGCACACATGGAACTTCAGGGTCCACCCCCACTACAAAGGCAGAGGAGAGGTCCTGCAGGGGGGAGGCCTTGCAGGAGAGGCCATGGGGGGGGGCTTCGTGGGGGAGGTTGCAAAAGAGGGGGCACTTCACGGGGGAGGCTGCAAAAGAGGGGGAGGGCCTCACAGGGGAGGCTGCAAAACGGGGTGTATCTTGCTGAGAAGCTTCAAATATTGTGACTCGTGGGGGAGGCTGCAGAAATAGGTGTAGTAGTAAGCTTGGTGGAAGGGTAAGAGTCAGATGAGACCCAATCCTTAACCCACCATGTGGCCAACATGGCGAACTCAAGATGGCAAATTTCTGAAAAACCACAAAGAAAACCTACACAAATGGCAACTCTGACAATTTTCAAACCTAGAATGGCTAGCCTTTGAGAAGGAACGTAGAGGGGTGGGGGGTCCCCGGGACCCAACCTGCGTCGCACTCTTCAGAGCACAAGCCAAAATGTTGTAGAAAAGAGAAAGGGAGAGATAGGGAAAGTTAGACAAAATTGGCAGAGAGAGAGAGAGAGAGAAAAGAGAGCCTGAAAGTAAACAGACTTCTGACCATTGACCATTGCAGTGGCAAAAACTGTCCACATCTGAGAATGGCATAAAAATTGGACGCTCTGGCTTTCCAGGGAGCGCAGGAGGCATTTCAAAGGGGTTTCATGGCTCAGGCATGACTCGCAGCACCCCTTTAAATGTGTAGGAGCGTCAGTCTGGTGAGTGAAGGAGAGCTGACCAGGCAGAAGCGGCGTCCCGACTTCCCCCAGAGCCCTCTAGAGAGAAATGGCCAAGCCCCCAAAACCAAGTGTCCTCGGCTTCAGAGGTGACTGGCCTTTCAGCTAAAGACGGTAAGAGTTCTCTGGAGTGGCGCCACGTCTGGACAGAGACTGAGCAACAGAGACCCGTAGAGAGTAGTTTCACTCACCAGAGTAGAGAAGTGGTGTGGACGTGGATGTGAAGGCCAGCAATGGTATTGGTGAAAAGTCTCACGTGGTGTCTCAAGGCAGTTCGGTTCGCAGAAAAGGGGTGGTTAGGAAATTCTAACAGACCCCTCTCTAGAGGGGTCTAAAGACAAGTCCAAAGGAGACCCCACAGAGGGTGGTCATTACAGTACTGGCCTCCTTCCATGATCTCCTCCCTGGGCCTTGCGCTGACTTCTTGCTGGCTGTGTGCATGCATGCACGCAGTGTCCTGGCTCTTTTTATTGGTTGAGCAGGCACCCAGAGTATTATGGGGAAGATGTGTTTGAGGGGGAAGAAGCATTACTTCAACAGGAGCTCAAGGCACTACAATACAAGAAAGGCTTCTGGTATTTACCTTCATAAAGCCACCTGGGAAATAAGTTCAATTGTTGCTTTAAAAGATGAATGTTAGGGCTGGGAAGCTGGCTCAGTGGTAGTGCTTGCTTTACATGCATGAGGCCCTGGGTTCGATTCCTTAGCACCACATAAAGCAGAAAAATCCAGAAGTGGTGCTGTGGCTCAAGTGATAGAGCGCTAGCTTTGAGCTGAAGAGCTGAGGGACAGTGCTCAGGCCCAGAGTTCAAGCCCCATAACTTACAAAAAA
>NW_012267242.1:43807-154389 GCF_000151885.1 Dipodomys ordii | reverse complement strand
CCGGAAGTGGCGCTGTAGCTCAAGTGGTAGAGCGCTCGCCTTGAGCTGAAGAGCTGAGGGACAGCGCCCAGGCCCAGAGTTCAAGCCCCACAACCGACCAAAAAAAAAAAAAAAAGATTCCCACAGACTTTTGAGCCCGAACTGGCTTTGAACCATGAACTTCCTATGTAGCAAGAATGGCAGGTAGTGAGCCCCTAGTGCACAGCAAAGATGGACAAATGCCTTTCAGTTCTTCTCCGGTGTGTTTACAATTTTCTAGTTGATTGCAGTGTTTTATCATTTTCTCTTTGTAGTTTTGTTTGCTTATTTTTTTACCCCAAGGAAAAAGATCCCTTCTTCAAGAAGGAGGAAAGTGAGACTGCAAGCTGTCAACCTATTTCTCCACAGCCTAGGAGGTAGCTTTGTACTGGGTGTAACCCTGGTGCTGTGTCTCACCGGCAGATGGTTGCTACAACCAGATGGTTGTAGAAAGATGAAAATACAAAGACATTTGTGGGCCTAACACGTTGCTTACTTGTCTGAGATGTGCTGATTTTTAGGTAAACCCTCCCTGCCCTTAGGTGGATCCCAAGTCCCAGTCCCCAACCGAAGATAGTGGTGATGGCTCTGACAGAGGGCAAACACAAAACCAAGTTTGGAGGAAAATGAATGGGATCTCGCCAGGCTTTGCCAGGCAGAGCTTGGTTGCATTTTGGCCAGCAGAGGGCAGTATTGTTCCAACAAATGCTTCAATAACCACTGCTAGGTGAGAATTGCTTGTTCATCTAATGGTTGTCAATACTGGTGAAGAACTCAGGCTGGAGTACCTGCACATTTGAAGAACAAGAAACAGCAAAGAGGAGGACATTTCAATGTCAGCACTGAACATTTCCTGAAATTCTTTCATTTTTTTGTCTCAATTTGTGTGTGTGTGCTGGCCCTGGCACTCGAACTTGGGGCCTCAAAGTCTCACTTGGCTTTTTTGCTCAAGTTTAGCATTGTAGCCCTTGAGGTACATCTCCATGGCTAGGGTTTTCTGGTTAATTGGAGAGAAGAGCTTCATGGCCTTAAAAAGAATCTTTAAATAGTTCTACAGAGGACTTGCCATTTAACAAAGCAGTTTATGAATACAATATATCTTGATCAGTGTCACCCCTTTCAATATTCTTACCCGTTCCTCCCCTAGCCCCCCTTACCTTGTTCTTTACTGTATTTTCCTCCTCTTTTCCTCTTCATTTGTCCACCCCTTTCCCCTTGACTCCACACTGTCCCTTTTGAGTACTGACTTCCTGGTGTTTTCTTTAGTTGAACTTTGCCTTTCTAAGGAATTATAGAACTTAAGTTCTTCCTTGAATCTACTGTATTTCAGTTAATACATTTGTATACACTTGTATACCAGTCAACATATTCTCTTGTAAATTTATAAGCTAAATCTAGCTTCCACATACAGAGGAAAACATACATCTTTTGTCTCTCTGGGCCTGATTGACTTCACTTAACATATTTTTTCCAGGTCTTTCCATTTCTTTACAAATGGGACAATATTATTCTTTCTAACGGATGAGTAAAATTCTGTGTGTGTGTGTGTGTGTGTGTGTGTGTGTGTGTGTGTGTGCGTGTGTGTGTGTTATGTGTATGTGTATTTTCTTAGTCTATTTGTCTATTAAGGGGAATCTGGACTGATTCTATACCTTGGCCATGGTGGACAGTGCTGCAATAAACATGGTTGTGCTAGTAGCTTTACTCTCTCCTGGTTTGCAATCTTTTGGATAAATGCCCAGGAGTGGAATTGCTGGATGATAGGGTGGTTCTATGTTTAATTCTTTTGAGGGATCTTCATACTTCTTTCCAGAGTGATAGAGCAAGTTTACATTCCCACCAATATTGTAGTAGGGATCCCTTTTGGCCACATACCCACCAGCATCTGTTATTGTTTGTTTTCTTGATATCAGCCATTTCTAACTGGGGTGAGGTGAAATCTCAATATTATTTTGATTCGTATTTCCTTTCCCTCATGGCCTTCTCTTCCTGGGTAGCTTTGAACCTTGATTCTTAAGCCTCGTGGGTAGCTAGGATTACATTCATGAGCCACTCACACCTGGCCCTGCCTGAAAACTTTTATGTGAAAAAAATGTTGGAATGAAAAGGAAACGGATCCTATACTGTGCCTGCATTAGCTAGACAGCTCACCTCTTTGAGTCTTGGCTCAGTGACATGGCAGGTCATGACCTTAATCTTTAGCAGGCATCTAATTCTTTTTTTTGGGGGGGGGTCCGGTTGTGGGTCTGAACTCTGGGCCTGGGTGCTGTCCCTTAGCTCTTCAGCTCAAGGCTAGTGTTCTACCTCTTGAGCCACAGCGCCACTTCCGGCTTTTTTTTATGCTTATGTGGTGCTGAGAAATCGAACCCAGGGCCTCATGCATGCAAGGCAAGCACTCTACCACTGAGCCACCTTCCCAGCCCCAGGCATCTAATTCTTGATGTCCATTGAAGTCTAGGTGTTAAGAGATATCCTTCTGACAGCTACCTTCCACGCTAGCTCCCTTTCTTTCCTAGCATTTTATTTTTCTTCTCTTCTTCCCTTCCTTTTCCCCTCACTTTGTCCTCTACTCCCATATCTACAGTGTGAGTCTTGTTGGCTGGCCCATAGCTTAGCAGGGCCAGGCACCAGGGCCAGGGGAGCAGGTGTGCGAGACACAGAAGAGCGTGTCTCTTACAAGGATATCATCTTGTGCAGACAAATGCACAGAAGTGGGTCTCGGAGGCAGAAGTACGCACTTAACATTTCGTTCTTTGGGCCCAGGGGAAGGGCAAGCTTGCATCTCAAACTTGAAAGCCTGGCAACAGGCTCTTCAGGATTTCCTTACAGCTTTTTAGAATGTACCTCTTCCATGTCTCCAAACATCACACAAGCTCTTCCACAGGGTGATCTCTTTTTTTCTTTCTTTCCTTCTTTCTTTCTTTCTTTTTCTTTCTTTCTTTCTTTCTTTCTTTCTTTCTTTCTTTCTTTCTTTCTTTCTTTCTTTCTTTCTTTCTTTCTTTCTTTCTTTCTTCCTTCCTTTCTTTCCTTCCTTCCTTCCTTCCTTCCTTGCTTCCTTCCTTCCTTCCTTCCTTCCTTCCTTCTTTTTGTCAGCATGGGGCTTGAATTCTGGGCCTAGATGCTGTCCCTGAGCTCTTCAGCTCAAGGCTATAGTGCTCTACCACATTGAGCCACAGTGCCATTTCTGGTTCTGGTGGTTAATTGGAGACTTTCCTTCCCTTGGAGACTTTGAGCAGTGATGCTCAGATCTCAGCCTCTTGAGTAGCTAGGATGACAGGTGTGAGCCGCTAGCACCTGGCTCCAGGGTGGTTTCTTGATCTAGCTGTGAGAAGGCCACAGTTCAGCCCACCCAAGAGACCTCACTGCCCCTCCCCATGGCGTTATTAGAGATATCCTTCCTCCCACTAGAGCCATCCCCAGGCCCTGTCTGTGACCCAAGAGTGACCTAGAATTATGTCCAGCCTCTTAGGACCAGGGCTCAGCCAGGTTCTCAGCCTGGCTCCCAGTCCCCCGCTTAGACTTCTGGGAAGGAAGTGGTTTTGCACCATTATCCTGCCAGAAAGAGCGAGAGGAGAAGAGAAAATGTCCCGCCGGATCTGGGTGAGGGGAGGTGAGAGCACTATTAGCAGCGAGCGATGCTGGCATTAGGAGATTAATGAGCCTTTTTGAAGAACGAATGTAGCTTCAGCCAACTGTTGGCAATTAGTTAGAGCAAAGCTTCAGATCAGTCAGCTGGGACCCCCGGAGGAGCGCGGCCACGGTGACAGCGGGAGAGGCTGAAGCAACCAGGAAAGAAAGAGTTGTAAGTCTGTCTTCCCCACCCACACCACTAACAGTGCTGTGGTAGCCCCGAGCAGAGACCTCTCAGAAGCACCTCTGTTCAGCCTCAAGCCCCTTTGGGAAACCCAGCAACGGAGGGGATCCCTAGTGGATCGACTTGTCAACCGCCCCCAGCCCCCACCTCAGTCCACAAGAGGTGCTTCTGGAAGTCCCATCTATTTAACCAGTCACCCCAAGGCCTGGCAGAAGGCGGCTGTGTTCTGGGGGCCACGTGGTATAGCTAAGGTACACAGCATGAGCGTAGGGGCCAAGGACAGAACATCGTCAGGAGCCCAGAACTCATTTTGTGCCATTAAGCTGAAATCTAAGCGCTTATAAAGGACTCAGCATTCACTTCTTCATTCAGTCAGTGGTGCCTATGCTGTGCAAGGTAGCTGGAGTCACAGGTATGGGCACAGAGTATCCAGAATGCTTTCTGGGGCTAGGAGGAGAAAGCTGGAGAGGCAGGACCAGGCCAGCTTCAGAGCGGGTTGCTGTGAATGTGAAGAGAGCCTCGCACTTCCTCCCTTCTAACGCTGAGAGATGGCTGCTGTCTAGGCCAACAGCCAAGGCCGGTAGGAGGCAGAGGAAAGTAATGCTCCTATCATGCTCTCTTTAAGAGAGAAAATGCATCGTAAGAGCCGTGGGAGCTGATTGGCTCTTCTATAACCAATCACCCAGTGCAGAAAACAAAACACAACTCCAGCAAGCCTGGAATGGCTGGGAGGAGACACAAGGCAGGCAGGAAGGGAGGGAGGTACTGTGGAGAGGATGCTCATCCTGTGGGCTCAAAAGGAAATGAAGCTGAAGGACCTACCATCCGCTTGTGTGTGCGTGTGTCCGTGCGTGCATGGTGTGTGTATGTGTGTGCGTGTGCATGTGCGCGTGCATGTGCGTGTGGATCAGGGGTCAGGTTGACCTTGTGCAGTCCTCTTGCAGCTCCCAAGCACCGTATCCCCTTTGCTGCCTTCTTTGACTTGTCCTGGGTGACAGGGGGATCACAGTTCTGATCTGATTGCTTTGCACTCCTCTCCCTCTCAAGGAAGGAACAGTGGCCCAATGCCACCTCAGAGGCCAGGAACTTGAATTTCCCTCAGCCTTTAGGCTGATCACTGCCAAGCCTTGGTTTCCTTTTGAGCCTTGACTTCTCTCTTGGTAGAATGAGCAGAGCAGTTTTGTTTTTGTTTTTAACCCTTCCCCTGGAGTAAGGATATGGTAGCATTGTTAAAACTGGTAAAAGGTGAAAGGCAGGCCTGTAAAATCTGGGGTCTGGCCCCTTCTGTCGGGGTGGGGGTTGGGTCTTGGGCTTGGGATGAGTGGGGTCCGCCCCCCAGGGATGCTGTGGACACGGTGGGGGTACTTCCAGGTGCCTTACTCACAGCTCTTATCCCTCCCCTGGTTTTCTCCCACTTCCTCTCAGACATTCTCCTACCCTTGTGTCTCGTGTGATCAGAGTTACCTAATTAAAAATTGGGACACGGCCTGACAAAGAGCAGGCTATCTGGAGGATGGACACGTCCGGGCATTCTGGGATGTGCGATTGCTCTAAACAGCCTTCTCCGTGCGCTCCTCCCACTGCCCGGTGTCCGCTCCAGGCTATAATTTCACAGCCACAAGACAACCCGTTAGGGTCAACGCCATGCCAAGTATCCAGATGTTTAGAAACATCCAGATGGTACATTCAGCGTTTGCATTTTCTTAATTCTGGGTGCCTTGTGGACACAATTCAGTAAAACAAAAAAAATACCCCAAAAACAAAAAAACCCATACTACAAATAGATGAATAAATAAGGAAAACCTCTACAACCCAGCCTGTGAGCTGATTAGCATCTCATCTTCATAGCAAGTGGACAGGAGATTTCTTTTTCCTCCTTATTGGCATAACACCATCTCTAATCTCTGCTGTGCTTCATGTTCCTGGGAAGAGACTCTTCTGTGGAAGGAATGCCAGGGCATGGTTGACTGAAGATGCTGGGTCCAGTTACACACACACACACGCACACGCACACGCACACACACACACACACACACACACACGCACACGCACACGCACACGTGCACGCACGCACGCACGCACGCACACACACACCACTTCTCACCTATCCCTCTCTCCCTCCATCCTTCTTTCTTCTCTCTCTCCTTCCAGACTTCTATCTCTCCTACATCTCCTGCACTGTTCCAGACACTTGTCCTTACCTGCTAGGACTCACCGATGATCCCAGGAGACAGATGTGCACCTAGCTTTAAACTGCAATTCTAGAACATGCTCAGGTGCTTCAAGCGCATTCCAGCTGAGATCTATCTCTGGACTTTGTCCACTTTCTCCTCTGGGTCTCATGTTTCCTCCACTGCCTCCCAGGGAACATTGCTTCCTGGGGTTCAGAGAATCGGGGAGAAGGGCTGCTCTTGAAGAGAGGTCTCCTTCCTCAACCAGGATGGGCGGCTGGAGGAAGGCGAGCTTTATACATAAAACTTTGAACGGTGCCCTTCCCTTTCTTGCGAGAGCTAGTGATCAGCGCCTCTCTACAGAAAGCAGCCTGCCCACTTCTCGGATGAGGCGGAGGGCGCGGGCCCCCTCTCCAAGGCCCTCCTCGGGCATCTCCACCCCAGGTGGGAGCAGATGGCAGGAAGGCAGGACAACTTGTTTATTTCAGTTCCAGCTGGTGTCTGGCCTAGTGGGAGAAAGCAACCAAGAGGAGGGAAGGCACGCGGCTCTTGGAACTTAATTAAACATATTTATGAAGTCCGGGGCCTGCTTAGCCAGTAAGGCACAATGAGACAGAAGTTGGTATGGCATTAGAAGATTAATAAACCAATTAAGTAAAGTCAGTAGCTGCCTGGTGGCCCCAGTGGGGCAGGAAGTGAGTTTGACAGCTGCTCTTTTCCTGATGATTGCCACAAATTTCAGCAGCAAAGACAGCCTGGGCTTTCCTCATTCCATGACAGGAGACCCTGGGCGCTTGTCCTGTCTAATCGCTCACGCGGCTCGTCAAGTTGTTTTCCAAGCCCGTGGGTCAGATGTCATGTTTAGCCAACTGGGAAGAAAAGAAAACAAAAGCTCTTTCTTCTCTTCTGATACATGCCAAAAGCGAAGCAAGCCTTCACCAGTACAAATCCATTTACTTCTCCTGGGGACACTCTACTTCAGGGGAATTCTGGGAGCCTCCCAATGGGCGGGGAGATCTTCAGTGTATCTCTTGTCTCCCTTTTGATACACGTTAGCACACTGCTCTGGTTTTCCCAGAATCAAGTCATGCTGTTTGGAATCTTTGCCGGGATGACATCAGGTTTAAATCAATCTCGTACTCAAATACCTGAGCCGTAATGGACAAACACAGGCCCATATGCAAAGTATAATCCGAAGTGCGTGTTAGTGCTTACTATGGTTTGGATCGTAATGTCCCCCAAAAGTTCGTGTGTTAAAGGCTTGCTCCTCAGCTGAAGGTACAATCAAGAGGCTGTGGAACCTTTAGCCCATAGGCCCAGTTGGAGGACAGACCACTGGGGATGTGACTGAGGGCCTGGTGTCTTCCTCTCTTGCTCTTTGCATCCTGGCCACTGTGAAGTGAGTAGCTTTGCTGTACCACACGCTCCGGACTGTGAGGTTCTGTCTCATCGCAGGCCCAAACACAGGGCCAAGGGACACTGGACCCAAGAAACCAGGAGCCCAAACAAACCTTTCCTACTTTTATGTTATCTTGGGTATATTTGTCATGGACCTGGAAAGTTAGCTAACAGGAGGCTGCTTCTTCTTCTTCCTTCTTTTTGGTCTTCTACTTGCTAGACAGGTGCTCTACCACTTGAACCATGCCTCCAGACATTTTTGCTTTGGGTTATTTTTCGGATAAACACCTTTTTTTTGGTGGGCTGCCCTGAGATTATGAACTTCCTAATCTATGTCTCCTGCACAGTTGGCTTTATAGGCACAGGTCACTAGCCAGGCTGCTTTGCTAAAATGAGGTTTTGCTAAGGTTTTGTTGGGGTTGATCTCAAATCTCGATCTTCCTGATCTCCAGCTCTCAATTAACCGGGATTACAGATTGGAGGTACAGTGCCCTGCTACCTAGAGATTCTAATCCTTACTCAGCTGGGCCAGCCCTGGAATCTCGGGGCTCTGTTGGTGCATCAGGGCCTTGGCTTGCATTCATCAGCTGTGAGACTGCCTGATTGGGAGCCCAGAGAACAGAGAAGGGGCTGTGACTTTCAGTACAGGTGCTGAGGATTTTTGCTTCCTCACTTGCAGGAAACAAACAACAATAACAAAAAGGTAGAAGCCAGGTGCTGGTAGCTCACACCTGTAATTCTAGCTACTCAGGAGGCTGAGATCTGAGGATGGTAGTTCAAAGCCAGCCTGAGCAGGAAAATCCATGAGACCCTTCCCTCCAGTTAATCACCAGAAAACCAGAAGTGGAGGTGTGGCTCAAAGCTGGAGGAGAGTGCTAGCCTTGAGCAAACGGAGCTCAGGGACAGCACCAGGCGTTCAAGCCCCATGGCCACCACCAACAACAACAAAAGGCAGCACTATGGTCTTCCGTGTCTTACGCAGGCCTTGTCACCTCTCATCTGAAAATGGTGACGATGTAATTCCTACTCCATAGGTTTATTGTACGATGTTACTGAGCTCACTGCGGGGACCTTGTCAGGGCAGGGTCTGGTCCACAGTCACTGTGCAGCATCATCAGAATCATCTTGATTTACTTGTTAATAACAGAAGTTACATATGTAAAGCAGTCTGCGCATGGCAGATGCCCAGTAGATAAAGGCCTCTTCTTCCTACATGGAAACAGCAGTCCATGTAGTAATGTTCGACTTCCCTTGCAAGATGTCTGTACCCCGTGGGGGCTATCCCCGGCTCAAATTCCACAACTTGGAACATTCAACTTTTCTCCAGGAGAAAAAAAACATGTTCCTAAGGTTGGAAGGAACGAAGGTGAGAAGGAGATCAGGCTGCTGCAGGCAGCAGAAGGGGTGCCCGAGCACAGGTGTAGCCTCCACCTTCTGGGCTTTCTCACCCCGCCTCTCAAAACATCCCCCCAATCCACGGGGCTGCTCAAACAGCACGCCAAATGCCACACCACCTTCTCCACATGCACAGGTCATTCCAGAAGATATTGATTCCACACGCTGAAATCATTCCAGAAGATACTGATTTCAGGGTGCCATAAATATTGTCTCTTTGAGATGATCCGATTACCCCCATCAAATGTACTCAGTTCATATCTGGCACATAAAAATGATGTGGAGAATAAGTTTCTTTAACTTTGGAAATTTAGTTTCATTCTCTAACCCTCTCAAACTCATCATTTTTATTCTGCATCTCACAGAATTTTATCCAATGTTCTTGTGTTTTTACATTATTTGGTTATCTTTTTTGAAAAAAAAATCTTTCCCTCCTTCCTTCCTTCCTTCCTTCCCTCTCTCTTTCTCTTTCTCTTTGTCTCCCTCCCTCTCCCTCCCTCTCCCTTTCTCTCTTTTTCTCTCCTTTTATGTGTGTGGTCCTGGGGCTTGCACTTGAGGCCCAGGTACTGTCCCTGAGCTTTTTTGCTCAAAATTAGTGCTCTACCACTTGAGCCCCAGCTTCACTTCTGGCTTTTTTGTGTGGTTTATTGAAGATAAGAGTCTTACTGATTTTTTTTTTCCTGCCCAAGATGGCTTCCAACTGTGATCCTCAGATCTGAGCCTCTTGAATAGATTGGCTTTTGCCCAGCTCATCTGGTCATCTTTTAATTGATTGACTAATATACATTTCTGAAATAACATTACATATATTATATGAGAACTAAAACATAATTGTGGAAAAAAACAACTTAAAAGTTATCACCTTAATTATATTTAGGTGTATGATTTAGTATGACTAAGTACATACCTATTGTTACACACTGCAGAAATTTTAATACTTCCTTAATGTTCTAAATGTTAAAATCACTTCTTGAATGAGAGATTATTATAGTTGTTATCAATGTACACATGGCCAAAGTTACAAAAAAAGTAGCATAAATGTTGTCAATTCTAAATTAAGCAGTAAAAATTCATTAGAGTTATATCTATTAATGAGATTATTATCATTCCTGAATTAGATAACAAATAGTACTTATGGCAAGAATGAGGAAGGGTGTTGTTAATTTGATTCTTTATAGAATTTACTTTGTTTTTGTAGACCTGCAAGCTGGTAAGTCTTATATGATTACATTGATGGGAACAGAAAGTATTTTAGTATTGTAACTTCATCAATCATTTGAACTCTGAGTTCAAATGCCCCAAATAGCACAGTGATCCATCATTGAGAATTATTTTCCCCTTCAGTTTTGTTGAGAGAAAAGAAAACTTCCTCAGGGATTTGTTATCCATAATTAGAAACATTCAATTTCTCAATTTGGGGGAAGATCCACAAAAGCCTATTTCAAAATTTAATCAATGATTATTAATTACATGTTATTTTTTTCCACTTAGAGGCAACTTGTCTTCTTCAATTTATTCAGAAGGCATTGGAAAATTAAAATATTACAAATTTCAATACATTTTCTACCATGCAATTTTTTAAAAAAAGTAAACATGCATTCATTTTATTAAAGGCTTCCCGTATCTTTTGTCAAAAGCTTTAAGCTTATTGAATTTATGAAAAATGACTTAACAATCTATTTAGTGAAGCTAGTCTTCTCGGTCAATCCTGTCTGCAAACCAGCCCAAATTTCTACAAGAAAATGCCTGCCTTAAATTTTTAATTCAACTCAACATCACAATGTATGCGTTGAGGAATATTATGAAAACGGCTTTTCAAAGGATTACTTCTAATCTTATAAAAAAAGATTACCCAAAGAAGTCAAGACCAAAATCATGAAGGACTGGATAAAATTAATCTACTTTATAATAAATTGTGAAATCAAGAACAAATCTGTATGTTATTCCTCATCACTTTATCACAAATAAATGTTATATGCAGCCACAACTGCTAGCTAATTATGAAATAAGAGTGTAAATAAAGGGATGGCCTTTTTTTTTTTCTTTTTGTCAGTTGTGGGGCTTGAACTCTGGGCCTGGGTGCTGTCCCTGGGCTCATCAGCTCAAGGCAAGCGCTCTACAGCTTGAACCACAGTGGTACTTCTGGTTTTCTGGTGGTTTATTGGAGATAAGAATCTCACTGACTTTCCTGCCTGGGCTGGCTTTGAACCGTGATCCTCTGATCTCAGCCTCCTGAGTAGCTAGGATTACAGGCGTGAGCCACCGGCACCCGGCAGGGATGGCCTTTTCAGTAAACATGCATGCATGTGTGTTCTAGATTTTTACAACTGGCTTTTGGGAATGATTAAGAGAAGAATCTATGTAAAACACCTAATTCTAACCCAATTAGACATTGAAATAAACATTGCCACTCATGTAATGGAAGTGAAAGGTATGTATTTCTTTGTTCCAGAAGTTAGCATTGTATTTATTTATTCATTTGATTAATGGAAGCATGGGAGAGAAAGGTTTTAAACATTTTATCAGCCTAAATGTTTCAGCATTGATTGCAATCCGAATACATACTATCTATTATTTGATAAAATAGGTTTTAACTACCTGTTGAATAATGCACACTGTATTCAAATGAAATCACATAAAATTTTTATCCCTGGGTTTTATTCAGTGAAACTTGTAAACTTTCCCCTGAAAGTCCCTTGTGCTTAGAAGAATCAGTGTTCCCAAATCCAATCTATGCTTGCTGGTTGTTCAGTGTTTTCCTTCATCCTCCCTCCTATGTTTCCTCCCTCCATCTCTCTCTCCTTTCTTCCCTCCCTTCTTCTTTCCCTCTTTCCTTTCCTCTCTCTTTTCCTGCCTTTCATGCTCCCCAAGCCCACTCAGCCACCAAGACCTGTGTGAATAGCACCAAAGTCTAGGAATGTACCGGGCTGATGGTTGGGCCTGGCACCATTCACTGTCTCCAATCAAGCAAGAATCCTTATTAGCATGCCCAGATGTTCTTGTGCTCCTTGGGGTCTTGCTGTGCAGAGACAGGGTGGTTACTTGAGCAGTCACCTGAGAACTAGATCATTCCAGGTTTGTCTCAGCTATGCTGGGTGCCCAGGAGCAAAGAAAGACCTCTGTGAACTTCCTTCCAACCTTTGCCATGGAGAGGGAGGGGAGAATCTGAATATGCATGTGTGTGGTATAAGTGTGCATTTCACAATGCCAGTGTGAGGCTGTTTGAGAGAATCTGAGGGTATGTGTGTGCAATGGGAGTGAATGAGCATACACATGTGTGTGAGGGAGAGTATTCCTACCTGTGAAGATGTGTGTGCATGTATCCATAGATAGGGAAAAAGAGTGAAGCAGAAGAGGAATCTGGTGGGAATTTAACTTCATCTTCTGTCTCTTGGTGATGGGTTAGAACACAGGGTGGACTGTGTCTCAACAGATACTTATTTGGTGGCTCTTGGGCTCAGCGCTGGCTTTTCATGGCAAACAAGCAAGCCCAGTGCTTATCCTTACGATGTTGATAATCTGGGATTCAGATAAGAAAATGAGCTGTTGCAGTGATGAGTAACAGGAGGAAGGGAGAGAGGGAGGGAGGAGAAAGGAAGAAATGGAGGGGGGAGAGGATAGAGAGAGTGAGAAAGAGGGAGAAGAGAGAGGGAGAAAGGTAGAGGGAGAGGACAGGGCAGGAGAGGACAGGGCAGGAGACAATCTGAATATTGGTTTCCCCTCTGCACTCACACATTGACTTCCTCATCCTTGGCCCACACCACTTTTGGAAGTGGTCAGGTCAGAGGCCATCAGCAATGGGATTAGCGCCTCTACAAAAGAGATCTGAAGGAACTTCCCCTGCGTTTTTACTGTGTGAGGATACAAGAAGCTGGCATTCGGCAGCTGGAAGAGGGCCTCTTTTGATGGTGCCGGGTCTCAGGGGTGCCTCCAGTTTATAGACTTCCAGTCTCCAGAACTGTGGCAAAGAGATTTTCGTTGTCTAGCAGCTAGCCAGCATTGACCAAACAGCGATCTGCAAGGCCTAGACTGGAGCTGTGAGGCAGGACTGATAGGACTGGCAGGACGGGAGGCGGGGTCTTTAACTGCTGAGGCCTGACTACCCGGGATGGCGGGCTCTTGTGGTCCCACCTGTGGTGATGGAACGCTTGAAAAGGTGGCAAACATATTGAAACGTATGTCTGCAGTCATACATGCTAGAGCCGGGCACCCGTGGCTCATGCCTGAATCCTAGCTACTCAGGAGGCTGAGATCTGAGGATTGCGGTTTGAAGACAGCCCAGGCAGGAAAGTCTGTGAGGCTCTTATTTCTGATATCACTGATAAAATACTCGGCAAAGCTGGAAGTGGCACTGTGGCTCTAGTGGTTGAGTGTTAGCTAGCCTTGAGCAAAAGAAGCTCAGGGACAGCGTCCAGGTCCTGAGTTCAAGTCCCAGGACAGGGCTTGAGATATATATATATATATATATATATATATATATACATATATACACACACACACATATATATAGATATGTATATCTTATGTATATCTTATATACATATAATATATATGCTAGATTAGAAGACAGTATGGAAAAGAATGTAAAACTATCTCATTCATCATTTTTATAGGGATTACATGTTGAAATGATAACCTTTTGAATAGACTGAGTTGTGAAATGTATCATTAATGATAAACTCACCTGTTGCTCTCACTTTGTTCCACAGTGGCTCTTAGAAAGATTGAATGTGAGACTCCCATTCTATTTCTATTGGCCCACACCACTCTGAGTGATGAGAAAGGTCTGGGCAGAGCTCAGAGGCAGGAGAGGGCTCAGTGGATTTGGGGGACTGGGATGGCATTTAATTGGTGAGGCTGGGGTTTGAGGGACAATTGGTGAGAGATGAGACTGGCAAGATTGTGGGTTCTATCATGCAAGGCCCTAGCAAAGCCAGTGATGGTACCCGTATCTTAAAGGCTCCAGAGAGGATTCTAAGCAAGGTTAATACGGGATCAAGTTGATGTGCCTTTTGAAATTCATCTCTGGTTTCTTTATGGAAAATGATACTAGCAGTGGGAGCAAAGTAAAGCAAGAAGTTAGGCAGAGGTGCTGGAAGTAGTCGGGGGTGGGGAGGGACAGAGGCTTAGGCCCAGATGTTCTCAGGTGTGGGTGGAGAAAGGAAGCACCAACATCAAGAACGTTTCAAGAACCAGCCTCTCCAGGCTTTGCTTCTGATACTCATGGCATCCTCACCACAGATGGATGAACAGGGAGGAAGTGATCTGGGGATTCTAGTAGAATGGGGCCACTGGATCCCAAACAGGTGTTGGTGTCTCTTAAATAGGTGGGGCTTTGCTTCTTCGGCTAGAAGGAGGACATATTCTAACTAAGAAAATCTTGTCCAAATGGTAGCAGCCGAAGGGTACCCTAGGTGTAGCCAGACAGACAGAGAGCCTGTCTTTCCTGTCACGTCTGATGGCAGCTGTGGGGGTTGGAATGTGACCTCAGATTCTCTGTCTGCACAGGTCAGTATTTTGGCAGATGTGCGGGGAAGGATTGGAGAACTGTCATGCTGGCTTCCCTGGTGTGCCCACATTTCTAGCCTGCAGTCTGGCAGCCTCTGACATTCCGTGAACTTGACTTAGAAAATCAGATGTCACTTCCTGGCTGTTCTTGAAACAATCTTCCAAAGGCTTCCTTTATTGTTCATCTTGTTCATTACCCATAAATTTTTATTTATTATTATTATTTTTTTACCTGCATTGCTAAGTCAAACTGTCTTTTGCTTAGGCTTCAAATTCTTCCAATGCATCCCATGTACCAGAGACCGATATCCAGTACTCCTTAGCAGCGTTCGAGCTTTGGTCTTAGGAAAGGCTGAGGTTCTATAAGGTGACTACAAAATTAACTAGTTGGGGCTTATAAGAAGGGACCATGTTTTTATGGGTTGTCCCCTGTAGGCTGGAGGAGGTGGAAGGGACAGGATAGACACATTCTGAGAGACAGTATAGATTTTAGCCAGTGCCATCAGCCACGGAAGAACTATATCCTATGTGTCTGTTGGCTTAAAGAAGTAAGCTCAAAGGCCGGTGAAGAGCAACATTTTTGACAAGGATGGCTCTCAGGAGAGAGTGTCAGACATCTCCATTTCCCATGAATTTGTTAGTGTACCTTTTACACAGGAGTTTTACTTCATGCTTCTGTCCTCTTCTCCCCTTCCCCCTTCCCTCCCTTCCTCTTCTTCTCTTCTCTTTTTCCTTTCCTCCTCTTCTCTTTTCTTTTCGAGGAAAAGATGGTTCACTGAATTTTTTAAATACGTTTTTTATTGTGGAAATACTGTACAGAGGGGTTACAGTTACACGAGCAAGGTAATGAGCACATTTCTTATCAAGCATGATTGCCTCCTCCTTTGTTTCCCCTACCATCCCTTCTCTCCCACTTTCACAACTACACTCTGTTCACTGAATTTTAAGAGAGAAAGTAAGGCCTTCTGGGATCCCTGAAGTGCCCATACCCTAGTTCCTCACCTGGTGAGATTAGGTGACCAGCAGGTACATGTTCACAGTCCTGGTCTTGAAGCAGAATCCAATCACTGGGTGGCCTCGACTTTCCTAGATCTGCCTGAGAAATGGATTCTCAAAAAGTGCTTCAGGAGGGTAGGAGTGACATTGTCCAAAATGAAATGTGCTTGTTACCTGATTCATGTAACTGTAACTGCTCTGTACATCATCTTTATGTAATATCAATTTAAAAATCTTAAAAAAAAAAGTGTCTCACGGTACAAGCCAGGTCTTGGGCAGACTGGAAGTCTTCCGTGTGAGCCAGATGAACACACTGGGCGATGCAGTGCATGGGGCTGGGTCAGCACAGAAGACAACGGGAGGGGAGCAGCTTCCCGATGGAACCGTGTTGTTTTAGATCTGGGGTAATTCTGAGTTGAGAACCTGTGACTTCAGCTGTCCAAGGCAGCAGCCACTATGTAGAAAAGAAATTTCAACAAAGTTCTTTGGTGGATTCTGATATTCAACGTTGGTTGATGGTCAGAATGGAAGTACTCACATGTTTGGTATTCTGCAGTTTCAACAAATGCTTGCTTATACTCATTGATGCCAAAGATTCTCTCCAGGCATGGTGGCTCAAACCTGTTATTATAGCTACTTGGGAAGTAGAGGTACAGGATTTCAATTCAAGGTCAGACTGGGCCTAGAAGTTTGTAAGACTCCATCTCATGCAGTGGCCAGGCATGGTGGCATGCCCCTGTCATCCTAGCTACCAGGGAAGCGCAAGTGCTGGATGAAGTGGTATGCCTCTCATTCCCAGAATCACAAGGAAGTACCTTCAGGAGGCGTGAAGCCCAGGCCAGCCTGAGTATAAAGTGAGAGCCTACTTACAAGATAAGAAAGGGGCTGGAGGCATGGTTCAAGTGGTAGAGAACCTGTCTAGCAAGCACAAGGTCTTTAGTTCACCTCCTAGTCTCTCTCCCCACCCCCCTTTCTCAGACACACACACACACACACACACATACATGATTCTTGCACAGTGCGTAGCTGAATGAGTTTCATGAACTACAGAAGGATGCTGTATCTGTTGTGATTCAGAAGTGTGGGAGAATCCAGGTCTTGAAGTGCCAGATTAAGCAGAGAGGACAGGATTTTCTATTAGGAGTATTTAATATGAACAATTGTGTAGTGGGAATCTCGACAGACAAGGTGAGGAACTTTACTGTGTTGGCAATGTTTTGTGAACTTATTTGAATAGTAGATGTTTCTTTTTTAAATATAGCACAACAGTCAAACAACATCCACTGACATGTCACATAAACAAATAAGCAATTGTACGCATATATATTTGCAGCGGAAGGTCCTCATCCGGGTGACTGCAAGCTCACAGTACAACCCTGGACCCAGGCTTCATTTGTCAGAATATCCTTCTTCTGTCAAAATGTCCTCAGCTCATCACTTCCCTCCTCAGGTTACTTCATAGTCCCGGATGACTAGTGACAGTCTGGTCTGGTCATCACGTATTTGTCCTAGGTAGAAAGCTGGAGAAAGGAGGGCCATCTGTAAGGGTACTTCCCTTTGGCAAGTGTCTCTCATAAGGGGATTTTTTAGATGCCCAATCTCACAGATCCTATCTAGCTGTCATACTGTAAATTAGCTTGATAAACAAAGAGGAATGTTGGAAAGGAGGTTGAGTGCAGATAGACTCTGCACAAACATCTAACTGAGACATCCTAGGGACAAGCTGGGGGAAGATGTATATCTCTCTCTCTCTATATATGTATATATAATATATATATGTGTGTGTGTGTGTGTGTGTGTGTGTGTGTATAATGTTCCTACTGCCCCACAGTGGTTTGTCCTACCTAAATGCTAAGTGGCCTTGGCTGATCTTTCTCTGTATCCCTGTGTATTTTTGTGTTATATATATGTACATACACACATGTACTTATGTAAGTACACACATGTGCATACATATGTACAATGTATACAATACATACATGTATGCCTTATAATAAATGTATATAGATACATGTATTTAAGTACACATTGACATAATGAATGTCTTGGATTATTCACAGAGTATAAAAGACTGATAGAATGTCAGATCAGAAGAAATTCTGGATGTTGTCCCACCCCATGGCTAACCTTGGTTGTAAATTAGAATGACCTGGGGGGGAAATCATCTGCGTCTGAGCTTCAACAGTTCAAATCATAATCTTTTGGGATAATGTCCAGTTACTCTCCCTTTTCCCTAAAAGCTTCCCACAGGTCTGTCCTCCCAGAAGTTGGGAGTCTAGAGCAGGAGGATTGCCAGTTTGAAGCCGGTCTGAGCTATATAATGAGATCCTGCCTAAAATAAAACAAGTAAAGAGAAAGCTCCCAATTTGGTTCTAATTCATAACCATGGCTTAAAATCCTGTGCTAGGGGCTGGGAAGGTGGTTCAGTGGTAGAGTGCTTGCCTTGCATGCCTGAGGCCCTGGGTTCGATTCCTCAGCACCACATAAGCAAAAAGAAAAAAGCCGGAAGTGGCGCTGTGGCTCAAGTGGTAGAGCGCTAGCCTTGAGCTAAAGAGCTGAGGGATAGCGCCTAGGCCCAGAGTTCAGGCCCCACAACCAGACCAAAAAAAAAAAAATCCCTGTGCTAGTCTACCTTTATCATTTTGTGAAATTGTTTCTTTGACATCTTCTGTATTCCCCATTAGATGGCAAAGCCCATACAAATACGAATGGTGTCTGCTGTCACTCTATCCACTACCAGAGTTAAATACACTGTTGCCACAGAGGTGAATCAGTGAATGATAGAAGGAGTAAACTAAGGCCCAGAAAGGGGAAGCACTCATACAAGGTCACACAGTAAACATATATATCAGAAACAGGAGCAGAATCTTTGTCTTTTGATTCCCTGCTCAGGGCTCTTTTTGTTATAGCATGACTTCTGTGGTTAGATGGTTAGTCCTTGGAACACTTCATTCCAGAACTGGCCAATAGTTCTTATGTTTCTATGGAGTGCAGTGTATGAAGTTGTAGTGATTTGTGAGCTTTAGGTTGAGACCTGCATGTTATTACTGCAAGCATCACCATCACCTACCACACCTGGTGAAATGCTCATGGTGAGGAGTAAAGTGGGGAGTGAGACACCCCTCTGCTCATAACTTCTACTTGTATCTCACAGGTCACATCTAAAGGCTCCTCCACCCAGGAGGAGCCCTGGGAAGACTCAGGCCTCAGTAGTACCATGGCTTCCTTCAGGGAGTCGCTTGCCACAACCACTTTGTGGTTCTTCCTTTCTCTCTCTTCTCTAGTCCTGGGGCTTGAACTTGGGGCCTGGGTGCTATCCCTGAGCTTCTTCTGCTCAAGGCTGGAGCTCTACCATTTGAGACACAGCACCACTTCCTGCCTTTTCTGAGTAGTTTATGGGAGATAAGAATCTCACGGACTTTCCTTCCCAGGGCTGGCTTTGAACTGCAATCCTCAGATCTCAGCCTCCTGAGTAGTTAGGATTACAGGTGTGAGACACCAGTGCCCAGTATACTTTGTAGTTCTTTAGGCTGGAAAATGAAATAACGCTTCAGAACCTGGTTCTACTTCTCTGCCCATTGCTCCATTATAACTAGGTGTCTGATTGAAAAGTCCTTGAACACAAATTCACAAGGTGTTAATGACTGACAAAATTTAATGGAATATATCTTCCCAGGATCTTTGCTTATAAGAAGAGACTGTTCTGGTTCAAAAGAAGGAAAATCTAATTGTGAAAGGGAAGACAAGGGAACAGAGCTCTTGAGGGACTGGATGTGTATAACTGGATGTGGCCTTCCTGGGGAGATTGTCACCAATCCCATCAGAGGAAGACATGTTGGTGGTTCATGTTTGGAGCACATCTGGAATGTAATGTCTCCGAGTCATGGTCTCAAGTCTGCCTGGGGTTAGAGGTCAACTTCGAACTAGGAGCTCTTACTTAGCCTTATCACCAGAATTGCGGGTAGGAGCCCAGAGGTTTTCTTGTATTCTGGTGGAGGGGAGGTGGAGGCAGGGGCTCCGATCCATACTGGTCAGAAAGGAAGCCACATAAGTGCCGGAAGTGACAGATTCTTCCTAAACACGGACTCTCTTCTCTCAGCCCGGATGGCTCAGCCAGCAGCCCCAGAGGGAACAATTAGGTTGTTTATCCAAACCTCAGCCACTTTGCTGTGTAATTGATTTTTCATTGAGTGTATTTAGGAGATGGTTATTTACATGAATAGAGGCCCACGGGGGACAGGAAACATCTGATCAGAGAAAAGGGGTGGGGGGATCTAGATCAAAGGAGCTTCAGGAGGAGTGGGAGATGAGGGTGGGTTTGGAGGCAGACAAACTAGACTGAGAATCTCACTCACTTTCCAGCAAATTATTCACCCTGTGAGGATGAAATTTACTTCCTAGTAAGGTTTCTATATGGATTAAACCCTTATGCCAGGAAAACTCTCAGTGCTAATGCATCACATACACCTCGATGTTATTATTACTGTGATCATCCATGCTGGGGAGCCTTTCCATCCTCTGCTTAGCCTGCCTGTTCCTAACCAGGTCTCAGCACTTGTCCTGAACCTTGCCTCTTCCCTGAAGTCTTCCCTGACTACTCTACCCTGTGTCTACATACCATCACCTTCCATGGACATTTATGAGATTCAGTATACAGCACTGTATTTTAAACCTTAGAAATAAGCCACAGAATAGTATTTGTGTGTGTGTGTGTGTGTGTGTGAGTGCACACGCGTGCATGTGTGTGCATGCACTGCAACAGAGACTTGTCTGGCTCTTTACAGAAAAGAGTTCTGGATCCTAATTCAAAGCTATGGACAGGCAATATCTTCCCATAAGCATATGTATTTCTATAGCACTAAGTAGGATTTTTTTCAGTACAAGAAATGTCTTATTAGCCAGTGCTGGTGGCTGACGCCTGTTATCCTAGCTACTCAGGAGGCTGAGATCTGAGGATCATGATTTAGAGCCAGCCTGGGCAGGGAAGTCCATGAGACTCTTATCTCCAATAAATTACTCAGAAAACTGGAAATGGTACTGTGGCTCAAGAGGTAGAGTGTTTGCCTTGAGCTGAAGAGCTGAGGGACAGCATCCAAGCCCAGAGTTCAAGCCCCATGACTGACAAAAAAAAAAAGAAGTGTCTTACTGTGTTTTGTGTTGCCATTACAAAGTACTTGAGGCTGCCTACTTAACAAGAAGAGAGGTCTATTTAATTCATGATTCTGGGACTAGAAGTTCGTAACTATGTGGCACCAGCATCTTGATGAGGGCCAGTTGTTGTGTTATACCATGGAGAAGAAGCAGAAAAGGAATTGTTTGTGTGCAGCAAAGGCGAGCCATGGAGTTGGTCTCACTTCATAGCTAACTCATTCCTGTGGGACCCGACCCACTTCCTAAAGCTACTATTAGTTCACTCATGAGGTTGGAGCTTCCGTGGTATCATCACCTACCCAGGGTTCTGTCTCTAAAGATCCCAGCACCACCTCAATACCCCTCCCTCCCTCCCTCCCTCCCTCCTTCCCTCCTTCCCTTCCTTCCCTTCCTTCCTTCCTCCCTTCCTTCCTTCCTCTTTTTTGTTATGCTGTATGGAGAATTGCATACAGCGTTCTGTGCTTGCTAGGCAATAATGCTCTAGCGCTTGAGCTAAGTCCCAAGCCTTTCTATATGGAGTAGGGTTGGCATCCTAAGGCGACAGTGATACATGCTATATTGAAATATATTGCAGTCAGATGGGACTAAATGCTAAGGAGAAGAAGCAAAGACTGGGTGGTGGTGGAGAGAGAGGAGTGTTGGAGTTTCAAGTAGGGAGGTCAGAAGAAGCTTCTATGAGAATGTGAATCGAGCAAAGACTGTGAGCATGAACCATAAGGATTTGGGGGAGAAAGGTATACACAGAAGAAAAGGCAAGTATAAAGGCCCTATGGTAGGGGTGAACTTAGTATACCCCCCAAACAGCAAGAAGGGCATTATGACTGGAGTGAGGAGAAGGAATAAGTAGCAGAAGGAAGAGAAATGCAGAAATAGGGAGGGGAACAGAAAAGGACAAATTCTGGAAGGCTCTTCCTATCATTATGAGGACTTCCACTTTTACTCTAAGATATCAAATTATCAAAGGACTGTGAGCAGACAGCTAATGAGGATACCGGATTTCTACTTTACAAGAATAGCTGTAGGAGGTAAGTGTCCCAGTTTTCATTTTACAGACAAGAAAGTGATTTGTGGGCAGGCACTGGTGGCTCACACCTATACTGAGCTCTGTGGATCATGATTTGAAGCCAGCCTGGACACAAAGGTCTATAAGACTCTTATCTCTAATTAACAAACAAAAAGCTGGAAGTATAAGTTTGATTCAAATGATAGAGTACCAACCAGCCTTGAGCAAAAAAGCTAAGCAAGAGTACTCAGACCCTGAGTTCAAACCCTAGTACCAGCACACCCATAACCTCCCCACTATACACACCCATGTGCATACACACACACACACACACACACACACACACACACACATGAAAGGAAGGAAGAAAAGAAAGAAAAAAAATAAAAGTGGTCAGGTGCTGGTGGCTCATTCCTGTAGTCCAAGCGACTCAGAAGGCTGAAATCTGAGGATCCCAATTCAAAGACAGCCAGGGCAGGAAAGTCAATGAGAATCTTCACTCCAATTAACCACCAGAAAACTGGAAATGGAACTGTGGCTCAAAATGGTAGTTTGCTAGCCTTGAGCACAAGAGCTCAAGAACAGCGCCTAGGCCCTGAGTTCAAGTCCCACAATTGACCAAAAAAATAAAAAAGTGACATCAAAGAGGCTCATTGGTTCTTTGTTGTACATCTGTTGAGGGGCAGAGGTAGGATTTGACCCGACTCTCTCTTCTCTGAGCTTCATTGGCAAGCACGGACTGGAGCCTCATCTCTTTTCATTAAATGAGCTCAAAGTAACTTCTGGGACTTGGCTGGAGGAGCAAGCGGGGCAGCTCACTCAGGACCCATCTGCTCAGTGCCGTTCAGGTGCTGAGGCCAGTAGTTACTGTCTAGGGCCTGGCCAGTGGGCTCCTTCTGTCTCTCTTACCCTTGCACCAAGCCATACAGCGGCCAAATGACAAACATTAATTAAAGTGTGAGGGAACAACTTAATTAGCTCCTAATAGTCACATGTTGCCAATTAAGCACCTTGATGACTAGTTTACTCTGGAGCTTAATTAGGTATTTCTCAATAAATCTAGCCCATGCCACCACCTGTCAGGTTAGGAGCCAATCTTTCCTTGGATGTGCTGTCTCTTCCTTGGGAGGGAGGAGGTTGGCTGAGATGGGAGAAGTAACACTGGGTATTGTGAGGCCCTAGACGACCTCCTCATCCTGCTGTGTGTTTGGAACGTGGTGAAGACCACAGCACAGGTAATATTTCACTCCCTGCCTGGGCTTCTTCCATGCCTCTGACAACGGCAGATTTCAGCTAAAGGGCCTCCGAGAGGAAAACCTGAAATGTGCCTTGCGATTTCCCCTTTCTTTAAAAACCGTGAAGCCTACTCTGTGTGTATGTGTGTGTGTGTGTGTGTGTGTGTGTGTGTGTGTGTGTGTGTGTGTGTCAGAATAAGAGAGAGAGAGAGAGAGAGAGAGAGAGAGAGAAATGAGAACTCTTATACTGGGGCTTGGACTCAGGGCCTGGGCACTGTCCCTGAGTTTTTTATTTTATTTTTTTGCTCAAGGCTAGAGCTCTGTCACTTGAGCCACAGCTCCACTTCTGGATTTTTGCTGGTTCTTTGGAGATAAGAGTCTCAAAGATGTTCCTGCCTGGCTTGGCTTTGAACCACCATTCTTCGATCTCAGCTTCCTGAGGAGCTAGGATTATAGATGTGAGCCACCAGTGCCCAGCAACACTGTTGGATCTCTTAACTCTCAGCTGAGCACAGGCTATCCTCCTAATCATTGTAGAATTGAATTTGCTATAAATGAAAAGCCCCAAGTTTAGCAGCCCACAGAAGCAGCAGCTCAGGTCCCCTGCAAGTTCAGTGCAGAGTCAACAGAACCAAGAGGCAGTCACAGGCACCAGAATAAATCTGTCCCCCCCTGTAGACAGAACCATGAATGGTGCCCAGGGTACCTGGTGCTCACCAGTGCCAAGAGCCTTGAGCGCAAGATGACAGCTTCCATGGAACATGGAGAAGCAAACGCACACACATCTCTCAGGGATGCTGACCAGTTGGGTGGGGGGGGGGAAGGGGGGCGGGGGGAGGAGGAGGGGTAGGGGGGGTCTAGAAATCAAATCAAATCAACAAGGGATGTGGATGAAGAAATGGAGAACACTTTCTGGGTCCTGGATATGTCTTGGGGCTGGAGATTGAGTATTGTAGCCACTACTCAATCTTACCAGAAGCCACTATTAGCAGTGGGCCTGAGCCAATTCTATATGGTGCCACAAGGCACTGGATGGGCTTAGGAAGAGCACTACTGTAATTGAGTTTTCAACCATTGTGTTTCATAGGAGAGAGGGCTGTAGGCTTTCACAGTTGGCCCTACCATCTTTCCCCATAGCTGCTCTCATGTCTTCCCGACCTGCAGCCCATGATATTTTTAGCATACTGCGTCAAAGGCCTTTGACCCTCCTGTTCCCCATGAGTTGGGGATCTAAGTCCCCTTTCCTGAAGACTGTACTCTGTGACTACTTCACTAATAGATATGGGAAACAGTGATGTACCGGCATCCTGCTCTGTGCCTTAAGAATCTGATAGCTGCCACTTCCTCTCTCCTGAGATGCTCCCTTTTGGAAGCCAGCCACCACTCTGCAGGGGAGCAAGCAGCCAGGGGTCAGTGTTTTACCTGACAGCGCCTGCTGAGGTCCCAGCCAGCTGCCAGCAGCAACGGCCAGACTCATGAGCAAGCCTTCAGTGATTCTCTTTGTGGAGCAGAGATGAGTTGACCTCGCTGACTGCTGCCCACACTGTAACTTTGTGAGCATCCTCAAAGCATGCTGTGGTTTCCAGCCCTATATTTGGGGTAGCTGGTAAGAGGACTGCATACAAGCCACGGTAGGTTCCTAGGCCTCAGAACTAGCCCTGTCTGGGTTATCAATAGTTCTGCCTCTGTTCAGTTTCTACACATTTTCTCATATTTTTGGTTCATTCTTCCCTTTGCTATGAGTACTCCTTTGGTCAGTTTATAGATGGACTTTTCAATGCATGAACTTCATCATATCTACAAGTCACTCTGCAAGCAAGCTTCTGGAATGTTCCCCTCAGTCTCAATGCCTTGTCTTGACAATGGCTCACCCCTGACTTTATAGCTAACAGATTTGAGATGCGGGGTAGTGAAGGACTGCAGAGAACCATGAGACACTGGGGAGGAATGGAATGACATCTCACTCTGGAAAAGGAGGGGCAAGACTGGTGACAGGCAGGGCCAGGTTTCAGGGAAGGCAGCCCATCAGGAAATACACTGTCCTCATAGGAGTCTGAGGACAGGAATGACAAATGTAGGGGGAATCTGATGATGCGTCCAGACTTCCTGGGGATTCTGGGAACTGCTTAGTGTTCCCTGAAGGATCTGGACTCAGGGACTAAGCCAGTGGGATACAGTAAGAGAAACACTTTCTACAAGTCAGGAGGTCTGGGCTGAAAACCAACCATTTGGGTTTTCTGAGTATTTCTTTCCCTTATCTATAAAATGAGGAAATTGTTAATGATTGCTAACTTCTTTTTGGTTCCAGAAATTGGGTGATTCATTTTGGTCCAATAGACACTTGTGGGCCGGAGGCATAGGTAGACCAGATGTCCTGATTCTACAAGGGCTGGCACTATAGTGGGGAGAGTGTAAACAGTACCAGGTATTGACTGTGGAATGAAAGGAGAAAGAGAATACTGATCCAGTTGCTAATTAGGAAGAAGGGGTGAAGAGGAGCAGAAAAACCAAAGGTTGATTAGGGAAAGTGCAGCAAGGAGATCTGAGGGGAGTGTGTGTATGTGTGTGCACTCCAGGCTGCAAATGAGCTAAGGTTTGGTAAACAACTGTAAGAGGCAACATAAAAGCTGCTTTTGCTGGCTCTGTGAATTAACTGAATGCTGGACACCATCCCCCTACTTTGCATCTCTGATCTTTGACCTGAGCTGCTCCTTGCTACAGACACTTTACAGTTACCATGAACTTGAGAAAGAACAGGATTCACTGATAAACATCTTGTGACAAAAGGAAACCATTCCCCAGACAGGCAATACTATCTCCATATCTTGTGGCAAAAAAGCAAAACTGTTCTTCTCCTCAAGTGGAAGCAATGACACTTTCTCTGGAATTCCTCTAAGGACAAAGACTGATTGATCAAGCAGGCCATCTCTGTAACGTGGAACTGTTTTAACGAGGCATGCCCTTCTTACTACTCCCTGATTTAATTCTCGCTGTTTCAACTGAGGGCTTTTGTCTTGACCCGAAAAGATGGCTGAAGTGGTACTGAGGTGTTGTCAAATCACAGCTGCATGTAATAAATCATTTTTTTTTGTCCTTTACCTTGTCTCTTTGTTTGGCCAATGGAGGAGAGTGACTGGACCTAACTGGGACCTGGACTTCAGGGTCTAAAAACTCTGTTTCCAAACAAAAATCACTGTCCTTGCTCCAGTTCCTTTGTTGGCCCCTGCTGAGCATCTGTGGATATAGACATGGTTCACAGGTCTCCTCCAGCTGACTTGGAGACAGAAGTGCCGAAATCAATATCATGTCTCTGAAATATACTTATTTTTTATTTTAGGGAAATCAGAAAATCAGACATCACAAATGATTCATGCAATTAGAAGACAGTGATTTTGTTTTTTCTCTCTCCCTCTCCCTCTGCCTCTCTCTCTCTCTCTCTCTCACACATACACACACACACACACACACACACACACACACGCACACATACACATACAGGATTACATTAGGCTATGCCGTATTTTCCTCACTTGGCAATATGTTTGAATATTTCTCATTGTTGATAAATAAAGATTGACATCATTTTAATGCCTTCATAACAATCTCATTGTGTGAACATAACATAAATGATTTATGATTTAACAGTTCTCTACTGTTTGAACTTTAAATTTGTTTCCTTTACTTAATTTGCTGTTATAAGCAATGGTTTGATGAAAATGCTATCACGTGTAGATCTTTGCATACTTACCTAATTATTTCCTTGACTATGACAATTTCTATAGCTTCTGATGTATATTACCATATTCTTCTGTAGAAGATTTTCCCCACTTATTCCCAATGGCAGTGTATTTCTCACCCTCTGGCCAACACCCTGCATTATAATTCTCAATTTTTGCCATCTGAAAAGTAAGACCTATTATTTTAAATCATACTTATAGCCAGGTTGAACAGCATTTACATTTTAAATTGTGGCTAGCATTTTTCTCTCATGACTTTTGCTTTCTTGTATTATTTTTCCATTTTAACTCCACCCACCCACCCATGGTACATGGACGAGTTTCCTGAGGCTGCCAAAACAAATTACTATAAACTTGATAGCTTAAAACAGCAGACCTTTGCTTCACCATAGCTCTGGAAAAAGAAATCTGAAGTTACGGTGTTGGTAGGACTACTTTTAGTCCCTCTGATGACTCAGGAGGAGTCCTTTTTGCTCTGTCCAGTATTCTTTGGCTTGTAGCTGCAGCCCTGTGTCTCTGTTTTTATGTGACTGCCTTCCATCCATGTTTGTATCTCCAAATCTCCATCTTTGCCTTAGGACAGCACTCACGACGTTTAATCCATTTTAACTAGATTATATTTGCAAAGATCCCATTTCTAAATAGGGTCACGTTCATAGGTGCTAGAGAGTATTTGAACATAATCCTTTTCAGAAGGGGCACAATTTAACCCATTCTTGCATGCTTCTCTTTTCTTAACAGCTGATAATAGGTTTATGCACATTTTACCTTTTAGGTCCTTGACTCACAACTGCCTTTCTGCTCAGCCAAAGATCCAGAAAACAACAACAACAAAAAACCTAACTTGTTATTTGACCCTGAGTAATGCCTGTGCAGAATCCAAAGATATATAAAAGCTCCCATCCCCAGGAGCTGTCCCATGGGCTTGGGTAACCTGAGCACAGCTATATTTTTATTTCCTACCAAGCATCAAATAAACATTTTTATGCCCCCCCCAACCCTAACTTGAACTTGTATTTGAGAAAGGTAGATACCTATGGTTAGCCATGGTTAGCCATTGGGGGCTATGAGCCTTGTTGTGGTTCTTAGGAGCTTCTGCATTAACCCTTTCACTTTAGAGACATGAGTCATGGAGGGAGGGATGGTCCTTCATGGTGCTGAGTGGCTAATGGAGCTCTTCCACTAGCAGATCTTAAAGTCAGTTTGGTAGGTGGGTGATGGTCAGGATGAGAAAGATGCTGAGCCTGAGTCACCATCTCTGAGTCATAATTGGATTGAGAAGGGGCCACCTACTCCACTGGGATTTTCTGGGCTGACAATGAGACTATTGTGCTAATGATTGTTTCTTAATTTTTTTTCCAGTGCCAAGATTTGAACACAGGGCCTTCTGGTTGCTTGGCTTGCTTGCTTGGATAGTGCTCTACCATTTAAGCCATGTCTCCGGCCAGGCTTTTTGCTAGATCTGGAATTTCATGAGCTTCTCTTCCTGGGTTGACTTCAAAGTAGCCCAGTTTTCAGGTTACTGAGTAACTAGGTTTACAGACATGACCACCAATCTTCAGCTAATAATTATTTCTAAAAATACCATCTATTTTCTTTCCTGCTTTACAACAGTAAGGCAGTTCAACAGCAGTTTAGCCTGGCCTTGACAGAAATCCTTCCACCATTGCCTCCTGCCTAACTAAGATTATAGGCATGTACCACTATCCCCAGGTTATTTAATTTAATTAATTGATTTATTTACCTATTTATTTTTTGTCGGTCATGGGGCTTGAACTCAGGGCCTGGGAATTGTCCTGAGCTCTTTTGCTCAAGGCTAGCACTCTAAGACTGTGAGCTTGTGGCTTTTAAGTGGTCAATTGGAGATAGGAATCTCATAGGGACTTTTTCTGCCCAGACTAGCTTCAAACCACAATCTTCAGATCTCAGCTTCCTGAGTAGCTAGGATTACAGCCACCTGTAGCACCTGCCTATTTTCAATTATTATTGTCATTGTAGACGTGATGTACAGAGGGGTTAGGGTTACATAAGCCAAATAAAGAATACATTTCTTTTTGAACAATGTCAACGCTCCCCCCCCCACTTTTTTGAGATAGAATCCCACTACGTTTTGCTGGGGAGCCATTGAAGTTCGATTCTCTCATTTTCTCTCATTTCTGCCTCCTGCAAGTTAGTTCAATCTTTATCATTTCACTTCCACTTTTCTTTAGGCTACTCTTCTTGAAATATGCTTTAACAAGTTACTTTCATTTCAATCTGAGCAAAATAAAATTAGTACATCTTTGACCTAGAAGGACCTAGTTTGATGGGAAAAGGTGGAGGAAAGAGCTTGTGTTTAGCCCCGTTTAGGGGGACAAAGAGGACCAGCATCCTGCCAGTGGGGTGAACTGGAGGAGAGGTGCAGAATGGGGACACGGGTGGACACAAACAACTGCTCTCCCCGGAGAAACATCAGTCACACAGGCTCCCTAGTGTCATCTTCCTAGCCACATGGGGACTTGAGCATCCTGGAAGACAGAATAGAGTGAGTGTGTGCGGGGCTGCTACCTGCTTACAGGCAAAGAAGTCAAGGCTGGGAGAACTATCTTGGAAGGCCATGGGGCCCTAAAATCCTATGCAGATATTAAAATAATCCATCAGTCTGTACTAAGTAATCAGAAAGGGAGAGTCTAGGTGGGAAGACAGAGGTGAAGGTTCACAATAGGGTGGGCAAACAGCCCTTGAGCTACCCATCCCTGGACGTGGTTCCTGCAAAGGTATGTCATAGGGCATCTGCAGCCTTGGTAGGAACAAGGAGAACTGGGTAGGGTATACTAGGATTTACTTTGCCATCCAAAAATCTATCTAGAATCCTTGCCTGTATGTAGCTCTAATGCTTAAGAGAAAGAGGATCTCAGAGAAGATCTGTTCCCACAGAGACCAAGAAATCACATGCACATATGAGCTCTGCCAGTGGTCACTTCTTTTGGAATAATTCTCCAGGGTATTGCAACATCCAGTCACCCGACCCCTGGACAGCCAAGCCACTCTGGCCTCAAAGCTTAGCTCCCCAAAGCATGGGCCCCTCAACAGACAAACTCTTGAAGGATTAGACATTTTCCTCACCAGGGGAAATGAAACCACAAGGACTACTTTGGTCTTTTTCCCATGGCGTTCATAATTCTATAGACTAGGACTCTGAATTATGTATAGAGGGGCAGGGGACACAATGCCGTGTGAGATTGAGTGTGTGATTCATTTGACACTGAGAATAAAATCAGGCTGAATAATAAGGAAATATAAGCCTCAGAGGATTTGCCGTAAACCCTTGAAATCATTGTTGAATCATAAATTAATGCCCATAACAAGAGTAAAAATTTACCCTGATTTTAGGACACTGTGTTTTTATTTTATTTTTCAACTGAGTTTAAACACTTTCCATAAATCCCAAATATTTGGGGGCTGTAAAGATGATTAAACACCTGAAATGCAGTTCCCTGGGACATTAGAAGAAAAATATTAAGCACTTTCTTAAACAAAGTCCGTGAGTGAGGACTGAGTTATAGTTCCTTTCAATAGTGAACCTGTACCTTCTCCATGGAGGTCAAAAAGAAATGAAGAGAAAGGAAATCAGTTGGAAAATGACTCTCAGATTTGAATCATTATTTTCTTCTTCCACGGAGCACCTGCTATTGGTCTTTATAAGTAATAGTGAAGTGATTAAAAAGGTACTAAAACCTTGAAACAGAGTCAGGACAGGAGAAGTAGCTTGAGCAAAAAGGTTCTTGCTCCTTCATTATTCTTCCTCCTTGTGGCCCCTTTCCCCCTTTCTTTCATCCTTCCTTTCAGTTTGAGTAACGCCTCTATGCTGCTATGATGCTAAAGTGTTTATATGATGATTTGTCTTTTGAGGAGGGTTTGTGCCTAGCCTTGCAAATAGACTGCCATTAACATTCATCCCAGCCGGTGCTCCTTCCACCTGATGTAAATAGCTCCTTTCCTACAGCGTGGTCTCCTTTGTCCTAAGTCAAGTGATCCCATCCGTATTCATTGAGTGCCTAGTCTCAGATTCTCCACTTTGATGTGTGAGGTCTAGGAGTAGAACCTGCCACTGGACCACAGATGGTACAGACCAAGGACTCTTGTTTATAAATTTCATCATCCTCATTTCTTTTTATTTTTGTCAGTCATAGGTCTTGAACCCAGAGCTTGGGTGCTGAACCTGAACTCTTTCACTCACGAGTAGCGCTCTTCCACTTTGAGCTCTACCACTTCTGGTTTTTTGGTGGTTAATTGGAGATAAAAGTCTCATGGATTTTCCTACCTGGGCTGGGGTTTGAACTGCAAACTTCAGATCTCAGCCTCCTGAGTAGCTAGGATTACAGGTGTGAGCCACCAGCTCCCCCCTCAGCTCTCTCCATTTCTTTGAGATGTACTGGGGTAATAAGTGTATATTCAAACCCCATCTCAGAAGAGGAAAGTGAAGAGTGAAGGAGAGGATAACTGGAATGCAGACGAGTTTCAAGCGGGGCTGGTCTGATGTGTGTGCAATGAATGGACACCAAGTCTAGATTTAGCATGAGTCCAAGCACTATGCCACTGGAGAGTGTTAACCAGAACCTCACTGTTGCAGCCTCTGCAGTCTTGAGTCAAGAGGAACATGGATGGAGTCTTCAAACCTTGGGAACAAAGACATTGCTGAGGATTCCAACCACGTAGGGTTAGGCGGAGAGCTGGGACCAGATCCAAAGAGAAGGACTGGCTGTAGAGCTTGGGTCAGGAGAGAGAGGGGGAGAGGAATCTTTTTTGTAGCCCAGGGAGGCCCCTGTAGTTGTGAGGGGCAGAGGAGAAGGACAGTGGAGCTGCTGAGACCTTGGACAGCAATAATTCCACTCTGTCATTTTGATGGATCCTATTCACAATCTCAGTTTCTCCAATGCTGCTTATATAACTTGGAAACTCTATTTTGCTTCTTCCTGATTGGGTAGAACATGACCTGGCCTCCTGGTATGCTTGGGGTCTAGTAGATCACTTAGCCCTTGGATGGTGACTGCTGCCTACAGCCTGTGCCTTAAATGCCAACTGCTATGTGTGTTCTTTGTCCTATGTCCTTGTCCATCCACTTCTCTGCTGTGGATCTTCCTCCAGGGACTGCGACTTGAGTCATGTCTGGGGTGAGGATAGCCATTAGGATGGCATCTCTATGGTTGTCCCTGGAGTTGGGCTGTCTTTTCCACAGGACTGTTTTTTCCACTGTGCTGGTGTGTGTGTGGGGGTGAGGCCTGGGGAGGTGGAGAGGACTGGGGAGCCCAAGAGCCCAGAGTTCCAAAGACATGGAGATGCTCCTTCTGGTAGGGGGCTCTTCCTCTTCACCACTCCACAGGGCTGGCCCAGGGGCTGAGGCTGCTGCTACCTGGGCTTGTGCCTGTCTTTCTGCCCTTTCTCCTTCATCTCCCCAAGCCACAGTACTGCCTGGATCCATTCTCCTGGAGGGAACTTCAAGCTATGGCTTTTTCATCAAAAATGAGGGTATCTATGATAGGCAGGGAGAAAGGACTATTATCGTTGAGCCAGACTCATTAGCTTTTAATATGGCAAATGCAAATAACAGCAAGGGAAGGCCTAGTTCATAAATCCTGTCTATATGGCTTTCTATTATGAATAAGCAAGTAGTTATTCCAAAGAGAGTCCTGGAACTGGAAATGACTGAGTCTATACTGAAGGCCTTTCTTCCTTGCTTCACTTCATTCCACAAAAGCCTGCCTAGGCATGCCTATGCAGTCCTCTCTCTCTCTCTCTCTCTCTCTCTCTCTCTCTCTCTCACACACACACACACACACACACACACACACACACACACACACACACATATATCCACCATCCCCCATACACAGTGGGGCTCTCTTACCAGCCTCAAGGCCTCTTTCCTGCTGTTAATTTATGATTCATCTTGCCTGCGCTTGTTTTGGCTGGTGCTAGAGTGACTAGTCTCCCTTTGGAGATCTTTGGAAAACTCCAGGAAGTCAGAAAAGACTGAAGAGCATAGGATGTGAAAAATAGCTGTGAATGACATCTGGTTAGATGATGAATGACCCCCTAGTAGCCTGCCAGGGGCCAGGAATGGGGGGGGGGACTGTCATCACATTTCCTGGGTGGCCCATTTCTTTTCCTCTAGAGGAGGTAAATAAACATAAGGCCACCCTGGAACTGCCTCTGGGGAAAAATAAGATTTTTTTTTTGGACCATTACTCATGTTCTCAGCTTTAAAATGGGAAGGCCCTAGAGCTAGAGTCAGAGGAAGAGGAGGGGTTTGAGATCCACTGGGGCTTCCTGGGAAACTCTGCTGGCGGGTCTCTTGTACTGCAGCCATTTATTTAACCCCAAGGAGACGTGGAGTTACTTCCCACAAAGTAGTTCAGATTCCTGCCTTCTGACTTCTGCAGGTGTGTATTTGGGGGGTTACTCTTTACACACAAAGATGTTACTTTCTGTCTCTACCCTGTGTGTTTAGGAGTCAGGGTGTATGTCTTTTCTTCAATAGCATCCTCCCTTCCCTCCTCCTCTTTTTTAACCTTTGTTCCATCTCTTCTTTCTCCACTTCACCTATTTCTCTTTTTTGTGTTCCTGTCTCTCTTCCTGTTGGTCTTCTTCTCTACCATCATTTGTCTTCTCTCTCTCCTTTCTTCTGGTCTCTCTCTTCCTCATTTCTGCTCAGGTTTCTCAATCCTCTCTCCTAGGGTGGCTCTTATTCCTGATTAGACTTGAGTTGGATCAAATCTTCTTGAAATTCATTTCTGATCTGGGAGTGTGGCTCAGTGTTAGAGTTCCTGTCTAGTGTTTATGAGGTCCTGGATTGGATCCCCAGGACTGTAAAATAAATAAGAATAACAATAACAATGATTATTAACAATCAAAGTTCCTGTCCTGACAGGAGTTACAGAATGAGAACTTATTTGGAAATGGGGTCCATGCAGACTTAATTAAGATGAAGTCACATTAGAATAGAGCGGGCCCTTAATTCGGTAGAATGGTAACCTGGAGAGGATAAAAGAGACCAAAGCACAATTACATGCCCAGGGAGAACACCACATGACTATGGGAGCAGAAATTTCAGGGATGCATCCACAAGCCAAGGATCACCAAAACTTAATGCTAACCCCTAAAAACAAGAACAAGGCAAAGAAGAATTCTTTCTTAGAGCCTTCAGAGGAGACATGGTCCTACTCTCACTTTGATTTTAGATTTCTAATCTCCAGATGTGTGGAAGGATTATGTTGTTTATAGCTACCTAGTTTGTAGCACTTTGTTTGTCATCCCCAGGAAATGAGTGCATTTATCACTATGCTCTCTAGGTTCTGTGTATTTCACTATAGGTAGCTATTTATACATCCCCTCTACTGTCCTGATTCAGACAAACACCTTTTTGGCATCAGGAATCAGCTGGCTCTTTCCCCTGTAGGGCTAAGCTCACATCTATTGGACATGCAGTTCAATTGCCATGCAAACTGCTTCTCTACCAGTCAGTAGGGGGTTGTAAATATTTTATGAAGGGGATGCTTCCTTTTGACCTGAGCTTCCCAGGTGAGTTTGGCTTCTTCAAGAATCATAATAAGACTCAAGAATCTGGGTTTTATTTCTCCCCGTGGCCCTTGGCAAGTCTCTTAACTTTTCCATACTCCCAGGTCTACACTGATAAAGGAAACTAGTTCTATTTTGTCTATGTCTAGAGAATGTTAATGTCAAAGATACCCCAGAAACACAGCATGGGATGTTGTACACGTTCACAGCCCCTTTACTATTCAGATTTAGGAATCTAGAGTGAAATAAATATTTATTACACACCTAGAAGGTGAGCAGGACTTTTCAACGTTATTACACGAAACCCTCAAAGCAAACCTACCACATGGGTGATTCTCATTTCGAAGTGAGGGAAAAACTGATTTTCTTGATGAGATGTGAAGAAATACCACTTTCATTAAAAAAAAAAAAAACCAAAATGGTCCTACTCAATCCCAGATCTCCTGATACCCAATCCACAAATTATTCTAATATTGTGATCCTTTTATTTGTTGGTTTCTTTCTTTTTTTTTTTTTGTCAGTCGTGGGGCCTGAACTCTGGGCCTGGGCGCTGTCCCTCAGCTCTTCAGCTCAAGGCTAGTACTCTACCACTTGAGTCACAGCACCACTTCCGGCTTTTTCTGCTTAAACGGTGCTGAGGAATTGAACCCAGGACCTTGTGCATGCAAAGCAAGCAAGCCACTGAGCCATGCTCCCAGCCCTGGGTTTATTACTGTTTTTAATGACATGTGTTCCTTCCTACCTTGAACTATTTCTCTGACCCCAAGGAGCTACTAGCTCCATAGAATCTGGTCCCTTAGATAAGGAGAGATTTAATTTCCATGTGCAGATATTTGACAACATGTCCAGAAATCATAGAGGAGATATTTTGGTGGAACAGTGGATGAAAAAAGATGAGAGTTTATTTGGAGGTGAAGGACTTGAAACATAGTTAAACCTTTCAAGAGGAGGCAGGAAATACTGTGCTATGGCTTGAACATGTCCCCCCACCCCGCGGCCCCCTCCCCGCAACGCTATGTGTTGGAAACCTAATCCCCAATACAGCAATGTTGCAAAGTGGACTCCAAAAGAGTCGATTACAGCAGTTATTACATGATTATGATAGAGGTATTGTGAGAACAGATTTATAATAAAAAACAAACTCACTCTTCTCTTGCTCCCTCCCTCTCCCTCTCTCTTGCCCTTCTACCTGCCATCCTGGGGTGATAGAGCACAAACCCCCTCCCTAGATGCCAGCCCCACAAATCTCCATCCTTTGTAAATGGACTGGCCCTAGGTGTTGTGTTATAGCATCAGAAAACCGACCAATACACACTCTATTCAGAAAGAAGGAAGGATGGAATTCAGGAGCCCTGGCAGGGTTACAGAATGTGCAAAACTTGGCCTGACCCTCTGCAGTGGCAAGACAGCTTGAAGATGAGCCATATCTGCATAGCAGGTGTATGTATATCTGTAAAATGGACGAGTCCGAAAGAGACAGATCATTTATTTGGTGTGTTAGGTTATCTTCAAAACAAGATGAACAAATAATCATGAGAAATCACCACATGTTGCCCTTTCTAGTTTCTCTACTTTCAGCACATCTTCCTATCAGTGAGCCTTTTCTTTCAGTGGAAACACCAGCTTCTACTACAGCTCTACTCATGGCAGCTACCTCACTCTGAGGAGGCAGACACTTTTCTTTCTTTAAGTCCTAATTTCTTCCATCTTCCCACCCTGAGTATGATCAGAGTGAAGAAGAGCTCATAAAAAAAAGAAAATCAAACTTTGGGTAATTACAGCCCATAATTTGTTTATCTTTAAGAAGCCTATATTGGTGATGCATTACTCATTCCGAGAATCCTGGCAAAGGCAGATGCATCATTTATACTGAAGTATATTATCTGCTGTGATATTTATGATGAAATGAGTTTGCCAGCCATCATCTATCAGGTCATAAACATCTTACTCAGCCTTGAAAAATGGCTTTTAATATGATCTTGTTGCAAGATCGGGGTGGATGTGCAAGATGTGACTTTTTTACCTCTGCTGCTCCCAGGGATGGGGTGTGGAGGGTTGTGTTTTGTGATGGGAGTGGTATTCCTTTGCCTCATTTATACCCCCTGCAGGTTCTTTAAGGCCCAGTCTGGATGCTACTCATTTTTAGATTCCTTGTGTCTGGCATATGCTTGATTGCCAACAAATGTACTTGGAAACAAAGTAAAATGATTCACAGGGAAGACGATAGTTTCAAGGAATATGACCTATCACCATTCTAGGAGAAAAGAAAGACAAGACATATTTCCTATCACCAGAGATAATTTATCATTACCACATTTATTCAGCCACACATATTGACTCATTTGTTGAACAATAAGTACGTTATCAAGCGTTGTCCTGTTCAAGGGGCTGTACTGGGGGCATACAGGCCACAAACATTCATAAGGCCAGGCTCCTACCTTCAAGAAACTTATGGTCAAGTATTGATGCTAAGAGAGAAATAAACGATATGGAGAGGAAAATAAAGCCATAAAAATTCTAGGAGTATTTTGAGTAGACTTCTTCCCGTGGGAGGCAGAGAGCCAGGGGTGACTATTTGAATAGAAGTGGATAGATTTCTAGCCATTCCCCCCTCCCCTTTTTTTGGTTTGTTTGTTTGCAAGTAAGTGAAATCCAAACTAATCTAACTTTAGCAATAAAAATATTCATAGGAAACAAACCAATGTATCACAGCATCCATAAGTGAGTTCAACTGGAAGTCTCGGGCAGAGTGAGAGGCAGAGAGGTCCAGCAGCTGCGGTGTGTGTCCTGAGACCTTTCTCTTTATAGTTCCCCTGCCATTCTGACTCAGTGCCAATGATTTCTTTTTCCTGGACAAACCTTCCACTTCTAAGAGATAAAACATGGCTAATGATTGAATGTCAGCATCCAGCTTCTGAACTAACTAGCTATGGGCAATGGAAATAGTGGCTAGAAAATAGCCTGAGCAGCCTCTTCAGGCACAAAATTCTAGATGGGCAATAACTGGGAGTATGTGAACATAATTAGAAAGGATAGGACTAAGAACTTCTCTGCTAGGATCTGCCTGGGCTCCAATCTGTTCTCTCAGTCTTTAGCCTGGGCATTCATTTCCTCTGCATTTCTTCTGGATGAGCTTACATGTATGGGTGTGTTTGCCCTTGTGAGCATGTGTGTGAATGCAATTGTGAGCATGTGTGATTATAGTTATGTATGAAAGGTATATGTAAATTTGAGTGTGTGGGGCTGGGAAAATGGCTCAGTGGTAGAATGCTTGCCTTACATGCACGAGGCCCTGGGTTCACTTCTTTAGCACCACATAAGCAGAAAAAGCCGTGATGGTGCTGTGGCTCAAGTGGTAGAGCACTAGCCTTGAGCTGAAGAGCTGAGGGACAGCGCCCAGGCCCAGAGTTCAAGCCTTACGACTGACAAAAAAAAAAATTGAGCATGTTAGTGTGTCTAAGTCCATGTGTGTGCCAGTGTGAGTAGTCATCATACATGAGTAACTTGTGTGTGTTTGTTTGGGCATATGATATTGTAGATTTTGCTTTGGGCTGGGCAAACATCCCAATGTTCTCACTGTTGAAGGGGAGCTGCCTCTTAACATAATGTCCGCAGATTCCTCTGAGATGAGTTTCTTGTCTTCCACTTGGGAAAATTACTAAAATGACTAAATGTTCTTTCTTGTTAACCTATCTTCATATGCAGTGAGGCAGAGCAGGGGAGGAATAGTCCCTGCCCCACAGTGCATTTTCTTCATGAGCAAACCCACTCATTTCTTTCCTGCAACAGGAATTCAATATACGCATTTGAACTTTTCATGTATATAACCTTCCTTGTTATCAAAGTCTCTGGACTCACCATACTCATCTCCCTCTCTTTCCAACCACCTCTTTCTCAGATCAGATGATTCTGGCTCCAGCTACTCTCTGCGGGCCTCTTTTCCTGGCATGGGCTGATCGTAGCCTCTGTCTCTCATTTCCTTTGCTCACTCCTCTGTGTGACCTCTGACAGCCCATGGATTTCCAAATTGGTTATGAAAGTGGACTTGGCCTCCTCCTTTCTATGGAGGATGAATAAAAAGGTACATGTTTCTTTCAGATTATCTATGTCTCATCCAAGTCTGGTGGGCTGGTGGGTCCTTTCAGGCACGAAGATTGAGCCTTTCCAAGGAGACACCAGAGAGAGAAAGTGCTACCTCTGCATCTTGTTGGGCTTTTATTGATGTAGGAGATATTTGCGGTGGGGCCAAACATTTGAGTTCTACCCAGCTCCTGTGGTTACATGGGAGAGGCCAGGCATCTGGCCCACCTTGCTGAGGACTTTACAAAGAAGCCACCTGGCACCCCTCTGTTCTGCTGGCTGCGAGCATCTCACAACCCACGCTATTCCAGCAAGGAAAGCCCTGACTTTTTGTCTGCTGTGCTTCACTTGTAAATTATTAACCTTCCAAGTACCAATATTTGTTCAGGGCCATCCTTCCAGACCATCGGGAGCGTGGTGCTGCTCTGGGTGATTGTGGGGAAGGACAGTGCAGGGATCTGCAGTCAGGGGAAAAGGATGATACTTCCTGATGTTGGAGAGGTGCCATGTTCCTGGTCCAGTAGGAGAGGAGAGTCTGACCCAGCAACAGCAGCAGCAGCAGCAGCAGCAGCAGCAGCAGCAGCAGCAGCAGCAGCAGCAACACAGCCCAGAGTATGGACTGGAAAATGGGATGGAGAGAAACACAATAATCAACAACACAATCCCCATTTTCTTACTGCCTCAAGGGGTCTGCCTCTTGACATAGTTACTATGGACGCCTCAGTGGGTTAAGTTTCTTGTCCATACTGGTGAACCTAGCTTCATATGTGTTAGTTCAAAGAAAGGAGAGGGGCACGGGTGAAAAACATCCATCCGGCAACACAGTGATTTCTCTATGTCCAGACCCAGTCATTTCTTTCTCATCTCAAGCAAGGAGACTGGCTATGATTGAATCCACATGAGGAGAGTGGCCCTTGGTCCCCATGGACACACCCTGCTCTGTCTATGCCAACCTCACCAGGCCAGTCTGAGGTCTTTCAGGACAATGCTTGTGTGGCGATCAAATAAAGCAGAGATTCTGGACTGCACACCATTCCAAGGTAGTGGAGCTCTGAGTAGATGGGAAATTTCCTTATCATTCTGTGTCAACTGTGTGCCTTCCTGAGTCTTTCCCATAAGACTGTGTGTACTTTAGGGGCAGAAACTGTGGCTTAATCATCTCTGAATCCTCAGACCCACAAAAGGCCTGGAATTTATCACATACCTGGTGTTCAAAGTTAGTTCGTGGGGGGAATCTCAGGATGAGAGAGCCCTTATGAAAGTAAATGTATAATCCAATATCTGTATTTTAAAGAATAATACAGTAAAGTAAGTATCTTACAAGCCAGTCACTGGGTATTATATGTCATCACAATTTTCTAACAGCGGTCTGTCCATAATATAGTTAGCTGGTCTCTGTGGAGATAGCATACAAAATATTTTCTATCTTGCGTGATGATTCCCACTGAGTTGCTTGAGGCTGAAAAAAAATGACCCAGTGTGAGTAAGAACACTAGTGCCCTTAGTGATGGGCAGACTTGAATTTAAGGTGCAATCTTATTCCATACTATGCATCATGGGTATATTACTTAACTATGCTAACTTGATTATTTCATGTGTAAAATGGGAATATACCATTTACCTTAACAGGTTACTATGGTGGCTGACTGGGTTAATACATGGAGAAGACTACAAACTAGTGCTTAGGTACTAGGTAGAGTCAATAAGAGATATCATCATCTTCTTCATTGTCATCATCATCATCATCATGATTATGATGCCCCAGCCATAATCAAACCACAATCACTACCATCACTACCACTTCTACTACCACTATCATGAGGACTAAGATTTTGTCTTAGTCCTCATGAGAATTTTCATGAGAAAATCTACCTTGAAGTACATTTTCTTGGGGAATCTTTCTTATTCCTGGCATATATCATAGGGATTTAAGAGGTGGAAACTAACTAGTATCAATAATTAACGTTAGAAATGATCAAGAAAAAATTATGTACCAATGAACAGAGCTTGTGCTCTAAGTAACCAAAGTCAATCCACTCCACGCTATAGTTATGAGCTTTTTAATTATTTTTTTCTTTTTAAACCCATAATTCTAATTGAATAGAAAGCTCACTCAAAGAGTAGTGAGTTTATGTAGCTCTTCATTACTGGCTAATAGTGGCAGAGCTAAGCTTTCAATCCACATAAGCCTGGACACCCACCTTTCAGAATCTACCTTAAAGAAACAAGACCAAAATGAAAAGCTTCTCAAAGTTTTCTTGAACCCAGGGCTGTTCTGATCTTCCCTGATGCTTCTGAAGACAGCCTATCTTGGCTCAAGCCAAGCCTCTGTTTGCCCTCTCAATGGAGGATGGCCTATAGCACAGCTCAACAGACATAGGTGTGACTGCAGAGTGCCAAGCACCACATTATGATCTGCACTTACAAGATGGATGGGGGTGGTGATCACTGTCCTTGAGGACAGCTGTCATGTCCTAGAGAGGCTGATGTAATCAGTAGAGTCAGGGTAATCATGAGAGGTGAGGGCAGACATAGGCACAGAATTCTTAGTTGCAGTAACACAGAGGAAAGCACAAAACAAGCTTGGAACAGAAGAGACTGAGTATTGAGAGCTGAGCAATATTCTCTGTAGGACAAGATGCCAGAACAGAAGGTGGAAGGGTTAGCAAAAACCAGGTGATATATGGCAGGAAGAAGATTCAGAAAGAGAGGAAGCAGGAACAAACCTCAGAATAGTTTTGGTGGAGCTGTAGACCATTTAGGGTGCATGAAATGAAAGGTGGAGTATGGAAGTGTGTGAGCATCGAAGGCTAGGTCTCAGAGGTCCTTGCATACCTGTTGGGAGGTTGGGCCTTGTACTGACCAGACTCCAGTGGAGTGATAGGTGGGGACTTTGGAGTCAAATGAGTCAGGTTGGAGGCAAGAGGATCTGTTCAGTGGCTGTTGTGCAGAGAAAAAGGGATGATGGCAATGATGGTGGCAATAGAGGATAAAGCAAAGTAAAAATGTTAGGAGGCCAAGTCTTCAGGACTTGCTGATAGGGAAAGAAAGGATCAAGGGTAATTTCCAAAGTCTTTGCTTTAGAAAATGATGATGCAAATTAACAAAAGATTTACAGGAAAAGAAGGCTGATGGGGAAGAAAGCTTGGGGAGGATCTTTGTGCATATTGAATCTGAGAGCGATTTTCTCTGTTTGTAAGTTGATTTTCTCAACTGTTTTTGTTATAGAAATGGAAAGCTGACAACCACAGCAGGCTCTAGTAGGGTGACATTCTTACGTAGAAAATGAAATAGCCTCTCCTGAACCCCCACTTTGCACTTGATGCGCCTTAAGAGTTCTTACTCTGCCTTGAAGATACAAGGTAGAGTTTGAGGGTAAGTTTTCTACTAATGGCCCCAAGATTCTTACAGTCCTCACAACAAATAGACAAGACACATCAGAAGACAAGGTACCTCTCTGATTTTTTTCTTCCCTCCTTTCTTTTTCTCCTTCCTAAGTTTCTTCAAAAACCCCTTTCAAGGAAGTGGCGTTGTAGCTCAAGTGGTAGAGCGCTCGCCTTGAGCTGAAGAGCTGAGGGACAGCGTCCAGGCCCAGAGTTCAAGCCCCACGACCGACAAAAAAAAAACAAAAAACAAAAAAAAAACCCTTTCAAGGGCTTGCAAGTCCATGTATGTAAGCCCAAGAATCATGAGTACAAACCAAGAAGATTTCTTCCAAGTGGGGTTTTGCTCAGGATACGCCATGCTACTGGTCCCTCAGCCAGTCGATTGCAATTTGCATTGGCTTATTGAAAATCAATCACAAGTCAAAAATGACAAATTCACATAGAACATTGTCCACAGGCTCCAGCAGGCGGGGAAATAAAACCTTTAATGGTAGAAATAAGTAGACGGCGAAGAAGGAAAGAAAGAAAAGAGGCAAGGAGGGGGATGTAATAAAGACAGAATGAAAAAAGGAGGAAAGAAAGGGAGGGAGGGAGAAAAGAAGGCAAGCTTCTCTTTCTTAGAGAAGAAAAAGGAAGAAAGGAACAAAGGAAAGAAGAAAGAAAGGAAGGGGCCAAGAATTGAGGAGGAGGAAGAGGAACGAAATAAAGGCAGTGTTATATGCCAGACTTTGGACAAACATCTCATGATCTGTAGATGCATTTAACCTCTACTTACCAAGCATGCTTCTCTGTTGCAGAAATTCTAGGCCCTGGGAACAAAGAAGGGAGTGTAGTAAGTGTATACTTAAACACATTTTGCAGTGCTTGTAAACTGAGTGTGTGCGTGCATGTGTGTGTGTGTGTGTGTGCGCGTGCATGTGTGTGTGTGTGTGTGTGTGTGTGTGTGTGTGTTGCTGGGTGGGGATTATGTAAGCAGTCACACAAGGATAGGGAAGCATGGAGCAGAGGTTGGTTTTCCTTGGGGAGAGAGGTAGGTCTGGACTGACCAGGGAGGGCTGTCAGGAGGCTGAGTAAAGGAGCTATGGAAGAATACCTAAAACAGAGATTATCAGGAACAAAGGCACCAAAGCACACCCATATGCCTGTGTGTTTGGGGATTATTGAGTATGTTGGCACAAAGTGACTCCTATTTTCCAGAGCCCAATAGACTAGCTCCCTGAATATTTACTTTCTTTATTTGCTTTTAATAATTAAGCACTAAGAAAGTGGTTTTGATTGTCAGCTTCACTCTTGGGGTTAATTAGATATTTCCAAATAACTTGCCAAATGCTTGCTTTTGTCCCAAGCTTGGTTCCCCCCCACCTCTTTTTTTTCTCGTTCCCCAAACACTGATTTCTCCCGAGAGCTCTTTTGGGAAAATTGACTGGAGCTAATTATTCCAGATAATTAAGATCGCTAAGCAAAGCAATTTAATTCTTTCCACTTTTTTATTTTTTTGAGAAATGTTAATGTCTGCATAACATGCCATCAATAAAACTCCTTTTAAAAGGTTAAGTTGGCCAAGTGCAATATTGAATTGAGAATGACTAGGATCAAATGAAATCCAGTAAAGATATTTAGCAGAGTAATGAAGTTTATTTGGGAACAAATGGCTTTTCCTTATCAGAGTTTGCTTTTACTTGACACACTGCTGAAATGGGGGAAGAGAGAAGCCAGCTCAAGCCAAATGCATTAGAAGAAATTTGTCTTGTGTGACCTCCCACTTACCTTTTTGGGCTTGCTTTTCCCTCTCCTGTCTCTTTTCTTCTTTCTTTTAGTCACATGGTTCTTTTAATTCACTGTGACTTTCTCTTCTCCCCTCTCCTCCAAGCATAGGTCCCTGCAACCATGCAATTCTCTCAAGTGTCTAGGAGACACAAATAGATGACAATGGATCACAACTCATATGATTGTTTGGAGGGAATTGTTGGCATGTAATGGTAAAAGTAACTTAACTTCATTGACAACCTATAAACCTTTGGAGGCTTTCCCCAGATTTGCAGCTTCTAGAAGCCCGGCATCTGTATATCAGAGCAAGCGACTGGCACAGACCAGAGCTGTCTCCTACGGCCTCCACTTGCCAACCTCCCCGCCCCCCCCCAAAGTATTCTTCACTCATCATCTTCCCTGCTTAGTTCTGTAGGCTTCTTTTCTTGGATTTTAATCTTGATTTAAATTTTGTGATAAGACAAACATCTGATTAAACGAATCCATTGACTTAGAGTAAATGGTTGATAGTCTGTTTCATCCCAATAGGGTTATTTTTTTGGATGATTTCACCAAGATCTCCAACAGTTAACATTTTGGGCCATGTGCCAGGTAGCATAAGAGGATTAAAGTTGGACAGCCAGGTTTCCCTGGGTTTTCTCCAACTACTTTCATGGTTACAGTGTCTCCTAGTGGAGAGAGGCTTGGCTCTGTGCTCAAGCAGATCTAGTTCCATGTTTTTTTTTATTTTTTTTTTTTTTTTTTTGTTGTAAAAATAGTGTACAGAGGGGTTACCGTTACATAAGTAAGGTAATGAGTACATTTCCTATCGAGCAGTGTTACCTCCTCCTTTGTTTTCCCCCTTCTCTCCCTCCCCTTCCCTCTAGTTCCATATTGAGCCATGACTTTGTTGTCTCTGGTGATTTGCATGTGGTTTCTGGGCCTCAGTTTCCATAGCTGGAAAATACTTTGTTCCTAGAATGGTCAAGAGCCCTGCTGAGCTGGCATAGGTAAAGTATTGGAAGCAGAGCAGCTGCCCCCACGGTGCTGTCTTCTCCCATGACTCCCACTCACTGACTCCCACCCCCCCTCCCCACTACCATGTGGCAACTTTGTAGTGCATCTCTATGATTCTAGAAATCATTGCCTCCTTTTTTTTTCTATTTTAAAGTTTACCGAGTATTTATTTCAAAATAACTGTCAGAATATACAGTTGCTCTTAAACAAAAGCGCATGCTCCCGTGCATTGACTTGTTGATGTGATTGAGCCCATAGTGGCAGCTAGGAACTGGTGACACCCTAACTCCCCCCTCCTTCATGGCTGGAATCAGCACATCTACTTATTCAACCAACTTCTGCAGAGTTGTACTCACCTGTTCTCACTAGGTTATGTTGTGGCAAGAAACAGACCCAAACCTTCAAAGCCTTACAATGAAACATCCATTTCCATTCATACAGCTTGCAGTTGCAGGACAGCTGTGGTTCTGCTCAGACCTCTGGAATTCAGGCTCAAAGAGCCTCTTACAGGCAAGAAGGAAGCAAGACAATTTGGCAGTGCTAGGCTGAATGCTGGACATACAGGGATGAATGAGAGAGGGCCATTCCCTCAAACTTCTCAGAGCTTAGGGAGAAAGATGGACACACCAATGACTCTGAAGAATATGATTAACAGCTCTAACAGCTCACAGTGAGCATTGTGCCCAGTAATTTACATGTATAAAATGGTTTGATCCTCACGCAACTCTATGAAGTGGGAACTGTTATTATCACCACTCCATTTCATAAGGGAGGAACAGAGACACCCAGCAGTTAAGAAAGATCAGAGCCAAGATCACAGCAGGAACCAAAGGAAATCAGCCTTGAACCTGGGTTATCTGGCTCAGCAATCTGTCTTCCCAGATATGATGGTGTACTGGCTTTCTGAGTGTCTGAGAGGAGGGGAGCACTCTGGAGCACAGGGTGGGAACAGGGAAGTGGTACAAAGGTGATTTTGAAGTGCAGAGGAGGATTAGACAGGTGAAGGAATAAGCGCCCCCTTGGGGGAGGAGGTTGTAGGGGCCCAGACTGAAGTGGGATCCATGCTGGGAAGAGTGTGGAACCAAGAGCAATGCAGGGCTGTCTGGGGACCTGGAGAGGAAGCAGGAGAAGGAGCAGATCACAGGGGCTACAACTTTGTCTCTAAGTCTATGGAGGGGGGAGGGGGTGTTGTGCACAGGGTGGAGGAGGGACTATGTATGTGTGGGAACAGGCCAGTGGGAGGATCTTGCAATGCATCTTGGCCACCTCCTCAACAGGGACTTCCTCTGGGAAATGAATTATTTTTTGTCAGTCATGGGGCTTGAACGTACCTGGATCTAGACACTGTCCCTGAGCTCTTTAGCTCAAGGCATGCCCTCTACCACCACTTGAGCCACAGCACCACTTCCGGTTTTCTGGTGGTTAATTGGGGATAAGAGTCTCATGGACATTGCTCCCTGGGCTGGCTTTGAACTGCGATCCTCAGATCTCAGCCTCCTGAGTAGCCAGGATTACAGGTGTGAGCCACCTGCACCCAGCTTTGATCTCTCCCCCCCCCCCAGCTATAAGATCATGTTTAACTGGATGTCTGTCTCTGACTCTTAGGGTCAGGAGGGTGGGGCAGGGCTGGGCTGGGAGGGGCTGTGAATGGAGAGGCAGTCCATTTGAATGGCTTGCCGTATTTTCTACCAACCCCCCCCTGTATTCCACAGGTCTGTGGCAACACTGAACATTTTTGTTTTCCCTCAGAAGCAGAATGTCGGCAGGTTTATTTTTCTCAGGGGTCTCGAGCTGAGTGTTATTTATTGTTCCGACTCTAAATTCAGTGGTCTCCCTCTCTTTCTCTCTCTCCCTCTCTTTCTCTCTCTCTCTTTCTGGTCCTGTTTCCTGCTGACAGATGATTTGCGCTTCAACAATTAACAGACTGAAGGCTGTGCTCCATCTCTTCGTGGGCTCCCCGCCAGGCCCCCCTGGGAGCTCAGGAGGAGAGAGGCTTTCTTCTTGATCCTCTTACTGCTGCCCAGCATTGAGAAGGATTAATTAACCCACCAGGTTTTGCTTCATTACCAGGAAGAAAGTACAGCAGCAACAGTGGAATTCAAACATGGAACAGGCACAGGATCCAACACCTTAGGAGCAATGTGTAGGTCTCAGCCTGGCCATGTGTCTCAGTGGCAAGTGGTGGCCTGGTGTGTGACTTCTGTGTCCCTTTTGTCTTCAGGTTCACACTGCAATTTCACAGACTACCTTCCTACTCTCAGCTAAGCCTGGCTGAAGGGGACTCAGGAATAATAATAATAATAATAATAATAATAATAATACCTTCTCCACAGAATGAACGGTGGTACCTTATGTGAAAGTACTCTGTAGCTGAGCATTGGGTAAAGGCTAGTTATCATTTTAATGCTTGGCATTCAGACATTCAGACAGTTATTGAGTGTTTGTAAGGTGAAGGGTTATTCTTGGAACTCAGAGGAGGCCCGATGTAGCTGAGTCAAGGGGACACAGGCCTGATGGAGTTTACAGACAGAGTCAGGGCCTCAAGATGATTCATCTTTCATGCTAACCTGGGCTGGTTGCCATGGCCACCTGGAGTACTACACCAGAAAGGGTTTTGGAAGCTGTAGCTAGTCAGTTTAGAAGGATATTATGGTAGATGGGCAATAAATGCCACGGTCAGACATTGGGGAAGTGGTAGTACCAGGTGTGGAGTGAGAAAAACTAGTGTCATACTAATTTAGTAGATGCTTATATCCATGTGGGCTTGTACGGTGAGCAACCAACACCGAGGAGCTGAAAGTTAAGCTTGGCCTTGTGTGATGAGTGGGACTTCAGTGGAGAGAGAAGAGGATGCTTCAGAACATGGGGTACGCAATAGGAAGTAGTGATGGTATGGTGGAAGGAATTCTGCACATGATTCAAAGCCATGGCCTCCCAGAGCAAACCTGTGTGGCTTGAGTCACTGTGCCCCTTAGGTTCTCAGAGTCTTCATAGATAAAACTATGGACCATTTTTTGATGTTTGAAAGTAGTCTTTTAACTGGATCCTATCATGCTAAACAAGATAGATCAAGGACAAACAGACAAATGCCATGTTTTCATTTGTATATAGAATTTAGAGCCCTTCAACTCAATAACATGATATGATTGTAAAAGAGGGACTATTTTGGGGCGTGTGTGTGAGCAGGTGTAGAATCAGTGGGTAAGGAAGGAGGAATGAAGAGAGTGAATATTACAGAAGTGCATTTTATCTATGCATGAAAAGAGCACAATAAAGCCCACCAAAACCCAATGAAAGGAGGGAGGAGAGAATAGGTTTAAGGAAGTTATACAGATGGAGTGACTCCTTCCGTTCGTTCTTGTAAGCACTGCAGTTGGTCCTTAGCATTGATGTTTGGTATTGGAAAGGCACTAAAATTGGAGAAAAGTGGATGCTGTCACCTTTTCACATTAAAAGTCACTAGGACTTGGTACCTAATTGTACAAAGGTAGATAAGGAAAGAAACAGTCAAAGCAAAAATGATCAATACCTTTCAGCAGTAGGATGCATTCTGCAGTGTCAATGTCATTACACAGAGAAGGACATTCACTAGGGGTGTCAGCCTAACCCCACAAGAAGGTGCCAAGGCACAGTGCTTTTTTGGACTCGATTTCATGACCACAAGCAAGCGGCTTCACTTCTCCAGATGTTTGCTTTTCCCCCCCTAACCTTTAAAAGGAAATAATCGCCTCTTCTTTTGTTGGGAGAAGAGGAATTGATGAACTCAAGAAGAGGAGGAGGCAGATTGTGGCCTGTTCTCACAAAGGCAAATCCTGTGCTGTCTAGTCAACTTTCCTTTATGGTTATTGAGATTGGAATTTCTAATCTTCACCAGTAAGAGTGAATCAGCTCACCTTAAGAATTATGATTTGGGGGCTGGGAAGGTGGCTCAGTGGTAGAGCGCTTGCCTTGAGCTGAAGAGCTGACGGACAGTGCCTAGGCTCAGAGTTCAGGCCCACGACCGGACCCCCCCCCCAAAAAAAAAGAATTATGATTTGACACAAGTGTAGCAAGAGGCCACAAAGCATCCCCCCCACCAGCCCCTCAACTGAATCGGGCTCCACCTTTCAGGGCCTGATCGGAGAGAAATGTGCTGAACCCAGGCCAACCTATGACCTGGTGCATAGGTGCAACCTATGACCTGGCCCGGGAGCCTGTGATGGAGATGAATGGGGCAGGTTGGTTGCAGGCAAGATGCATGAAATGAGAGCTGTCCTGGGTGGTCAGACTTGTTCAGTTGCAATGGGAGGGCCTCAGAGGTGTATTTTTAAAAGGGATCAAGGATTTGTGCTAAGCGGGGAAGGGGACCCCCAAAGTCAAAAAGCAGCCAATACCTACAGGAGCTAGAATAGGGGGCACTGGGGCAGCACTGTCACAAATTATGTTGCAGACAACAGACACTGCACACAGTCATTTAAGGCCAATGGATGGATTGGGAATATGGAATATGTGTTGGGAAGATCATCCCATCTTTCATTGTGAGTCTTATTTAGCCTATTTAGTCTGTTTATCTGGAACAGGACCAAGACTGCAATGATGTACATGTACCATTAGGTGGCGATACTCGAATGTCTTTTTTTCCTACTGGTCTTAAAAAACCTGCACTGTCTCCTAGATCAGGCTTACCACATCTTAATCAGAATCCCCATATCTACCCAACAGCTTCAGCATCCACACCAGTGTTGTGAAAAGGTGTGCGTGTGCACACACTCCTCTCCCCCTTCTCCCTGGAAGTTGTGTTCTCAGACGCACATGTCAATGCACAAGCATTTCTGTACCTGTGTCAGTGACCCGCAAACGAGGCAGCAGGGACGCAGTGGCAGCAGCTGACCACTAGGGGCCGTGATGAAAATGGATTGCCTCTGTCTTTTCCACTCGATCTTCAGTGGAGGAAAAGAATTAAATTAGATTTCAGGGAGCCCTTTGCCCAACGTACTTCAGAACAAATGCACCTATTCACAGACGGTTTTGAACCTCCGGCTTGTAAGGGCCTCCTCATCCCTTAACCCAGATAGACTGATCACAGGCTTCCATTCCTTTGCTCTGCACTGCACTTTTGTGCCTGATGAAGTTCTCTCTCTCTCTTTTCTCCCCTCTCTCTCCTCTTTCTCTTTCTTTCCCCCCTCTCTTTCCCCCCCTTTTTCTCTCTATCTCTTTCTCTGGGTCTTTTGCCCTTGTGTACCAGTTTAGTGCCCAAGTTCAGGACTTGCCTAAGCCGTCTCTATCACCATGGCCTACCCAATGACAAATAGACAAACTAGCTTTTCTCTGTTTACCCAGGACTGGAGGTGGAACAAATTTCTGTTCGTAAGTCAAAGCGAAGGCAACATGATATTCCAAAGGCAAGTGCCTCTTGGTGAAAGAAACACTTAAAACTGTTGAAGAATTAGGTTCTCTTCTGTCCTTGGCAATTACCCTGTCAGCAAATTTACTTGATCTTCTGCTGGCTACAGAGTCTCAAACTGAGTGCCAAGGGAAGCATTCTGTATATTTCTTCAATTCGTAGCTGAGGTAAGGCTCGGCTTGCAAATGTGGTCATTGCTCTGCAGTAGATTTTACCCAATTAGAGATGGACTAGCTACCACAAACCTCCATACCCCCACACTGTGATAATGAATGACATTCCTAGGACCACCCTTGGTCAGGCATATCTTCCTGTGAGGCCAGAAATGCCATTTTTTTCTTGCCTATAGGAAAAAAAAAACCATAACAGAATACAAGAGGGAACATCTTACAGGAATAGATTGAATCAGCTCCATTTTGTTCATTTACAAAATTTGAAGCCATTTTGTGTAATAGGTAAAAATGGTACACAGATAACTAGGCAAAAAAAAAGCAAAATATAGGAAATAAGGAAAACAACACCCAGTGGAATAATGGGGTTTCATCTGAATTCAGGCAATTGCAGCCACTTTGGGGCAGGGAGGTGAACACTAGAAAAGGGCTTTGATGGATGGATGACATTCCCTCCCCAACAAGGTATTTTTTTTAAAAAAAATAAAGCATTTTTTATTGAGATACAGCTCAAATTCCACACAATTTACCCCTTGAAACATACTATGGAGTAGTTCTTAGTAATTTACAGAGGTGTGTGTGTGTGTGTGTGTGTGTGTGTGTGTGTATGTATGTGTGTGTGTGAGAGAGAGAGAGAAAAAGAGAGAGAGAGACTATTGTCATAATCCAACTTTAGAACATTTTCATCACTCCAAAAGAAACCTTACATTAACGAGCATTCACTCCCATTCCTGGGCTCTTAAGCTCTAGCCCTAGGCATCCACTTACCTATGTTCTGTCTGTATAGATCTGGATATTTCATCCTAATGGAATTATGTAACATGTCGTCTTTTGTGGCTGGTTTATTTCACTTAGCATCATGTTTTCAAGGTTCATCTATGCTGCAGGAGGCATCATTTCTTTTGGTGACCCTAAATATTCCATTTATGGATGGGTACTTTACGTTTGTTGATGCATTCATGGGTGAAGTGGTCCTCTGGGCTTTCTGTATTTGAGCCTTCTGAGTAACCATGCAACAAGCATCCATGCACTTGTTTTTGTGTAGATCTTTGATTTCTTTTCTCTTGGATTTACACGTAGGGGTGAGGTGGCTTGGGCACATGTTGTTTCTGTGTTACCTCTCTATGGAATAGACAGACTGTTTTCCAAAGTAGCTGCAGTGTCTCCATTTCTTTGTTATGGTCTGCCTTTTTTGTTTTTGGTTGGTGGTGGGGCTTGAACTCAGGGCCTGGATGAGCTCTTTTACTCAAGGTTAGTGCTCTACCACGTTGGGATAAGAGTCTCACAGACCTTCCTGCCCAGGATAGCTTTGAATCATGATCTTCAGATCTCAGCCTCCTTGGCTAGGATGATAGGTGTGAGCCACCAGGACCCAGCTGGTATGTCTTTTTAAAATTTAATGAATTAATTACCTTTGATTGTAAAGGTGATGTACAGAGGGGTTACAGTTATATAAGTAAGGTAATGAGAACATTTCTTTTTGAACAGTGTCACCTTTTGTCTCTTCCCTTATTTATTCCCTCCTGGCTCCCCTCTCCCTCAAGATGTGTAGTTCATTTTCAACATAGTGTCTAGTGAGTATCACTGCTACAGTAGTTCACCCTTTGTCCCTTGATTTCTGTGCTTTCTCTTATGCTCCCCCAAATAGATAAACTTCACACAAGACAAAAGAAATAATAATAATAAAAAAACAGCGACAAAGGAGAAACAGAAAAAAAAAAGCAAAATAATGAAAAACCTCCTAAGAGAGGATCACAAAGGCTCAATAGCTAGGTGCATATGATCATATAAAGTGATGTTTTTTGAAATAGTCTTTTTGATCACAAACATCCTGAAGGGTGTGAAGTTGTCTTTCATTTGCTTTTGACTTATATTTCCCTGATGACTAATGCTGTGTTCTTCATGTTGACTCTGTGCTTTTTTTTTTTTTAAACAAGTGTCTATTCAAGTCTTTGTGCACTTTTTAATTGGGGTTGTAATTTTATCGCGGAAGGGATGGATGCGTGTTTGAGGGGCAGAGGGAAGAAGCAGAAACTTAGATGTGGAACAAGGAATCAAAGAGAAGGCTGGAGAGTCTAGCGTGGCAAGAGAACAGTAAATTCAGACTTCACAGAGATGACTGCCAAGCATCCCAAACGATCTATTAAATAGGATCACAATTACAACAAGAGGAGATAAAGGCCTGGTATTTATGCATGTAAATTGGAACCGATGCCTCCCCTGGTCTGTATTGGGCTTGTCAGTGTATTAAGAGTACTGGGCAGGATCTGATTTAGTCCTTCTGAGTCCTCCTTTAGGTCCAAACTTTTCAGCTGGGGAAGTGATGGGAAGAGGAGCTAGCTTGTTTGCCTCAAGTCACCTACTTAATACCTGGCAAAGGACAAGCTTCCAGCCCAGGCCCGCCAGCCTATGAAACATCCAGATTGCTGCACAGCTCTGACTGAGATAAAACTAGAAAAGAAAGTACAGGAACCTTATGGGCCCTTGAGTGAGAGACCACGGGGCCTGGACTGCTTAAAGAGTTTATACTCCCATTTGGAGTTACTGGGGAGCCATCCACATTTTTCAGTAGAGATGACTAGGAACTACATTTCAGAAAGGTAACCATAATGGCTAGGAGTAGGATAGAAAGAAGTTGATGGACAGATGAGGAAGCAGGTCTAGGAGAAAGACAAAGAGGCCAGCACAGAGGAGGTTACAGGGAATCAGGAGGGGAGACTGGAACACAGCACTGTATACAACCAGCTTGAACCAGCTTATTCATCAGAGCCAGATGTTAAAAGTTCATTCAGCCAGCACTTAAACACTGCCACGATTGCAAATTAAATCACGTAAAATCACAACTAAAAATGTATATTAAGAACAGAGTTAGTATAGACTTAAACTGCTTCCTAATTAGTTGACTACATTTGACATTATCTATGCCCCTAAGGCTATTTTCATCTATTTTATCATTTTATTATTGATGTACTGCCTCAGTGTGCATAGCTTCCCAAGGTTTAGAGACACTACATTGATACCTTGAAATTGGCTGTAGTAGTCCAGTGTTGATAGCATTGAAATCAGCAAATTCTGTAGATTAGTGCCGTTCGTTTTAGGGGCTGTCATTGTTGAACACATACCACTGGAAGGAGAGAAGGGGAACAAGGTAGACTTTGCTGAACCAGGAAGTTGCCCAGGGAGCCCCAAGAATGAAGTGTGAGGGTTTCTGGGAAGTGCTGGATGATTCCGTGTATAAGGATATAAGCTGTAGAACAACGGGCAGAGAAGAGCTATGGTAGAGGCTAACTAAAGAGGCAGGTACAGTTGCTGGTATTGGGGGCTTGAACTTGGGGGGGTTGTACTCTTTTTTTAAAACTATGCTTTTATTGTAAAAATAGTATGTAGGGGGGCTTGTGTTCTTGCTTGGCTTTCTTGCTCAAGGCTGGTGCTCTACCACTTGAGCCATGCCTATACTTCTGGCTTTTTGGTGGTTTATTGGATAAGAGTCATACAGACATTTCTGCTTGGGCTGGCTTCAAACTGTAATCCTTAGTTAATAGCTTCCTAAGTAGCTAGGATTATAGATGTGAGGTACCAGTACCTAGTCTGAACCCACAGATTCTGAACCTGTGAACCTGTACCTAGAAAGTCATTGCACCTGTTTTGAACATGTACATTCTTTTTTGGGGTGGAGGTCATTGTTCCCTAAATGATACTCTAATGATTATTCACATAGCAGTAGATATTATAAATAATCTAGAAATGCTTTAAAGTTTTCAGAATGAGGAATACAGGTTACATACAAATATTAGGACATTTTTTTAAGAAAGGGATTTATGCACCCATGGATTGTGGTATGTGTAGATTGTCCTGGCACCAATCAATCATCTAAGGATGCTAAGGGATGACTGTATGTGTCAGAGTTTGAGAGACAATGGCAGGTGAATATTGGAAATGCCACCTTTGTTTGCTCACCCTATTTCTTCAGCCATAAATTGAAGCTGAGATTCTGCAGAGCAGATATTGAATTCTATTCATGCCCAAGTACTTGAGAACCTTACAGAGTCTTTGGGATGCTGAGGAGGATTCAAATTCAATTCCTCTTTGTTTCTGGGAGTTGAACAGGGACCACTACCCTCCATCTTTGCTGAACAGTTAACAAACAGACAAGGAAATAAAAGCAAAGTCTCTCGGGATGACATGCATGGTCAGGATCCAATGACCACTTATAACTGTCTGAGCTCGGATGAGTTGTTCCTCCTCCGTATGCCTCAGTGTCCTCATCTCATACATCTGAACATTGAGCAAAGAGATTTTCCTGCTCAAGTTCTATGAGCCTTTGCCCTTCACACCGTGTCTCCTGGCCATCTGTTCAATTGCTGGGCAGGCTTGCCTGAGTTCTGGGGTCTCTGTTCCCTAGATGGTAATTTATGAAGCCATCATTCATCCGGACGTCCCCCATCAGGTGGCAAAGGAGGGCCTGTGGTCCTGTCAGCCCGAGTCAAGGCGACACAGAGGCCTTTATCAAATGAAATAGAATGGAAGGATGGATGGATGGATGGATGGCTTCTCGGTGCCAGGAAAATATTGATTCAGGCAAATGTATGATCTATCACACGGATATCTTGGAGACTGTTGCAGTGTGGGAGTGCTTCCTACCTGATGAAGAATGGCTTTTTGGTGCTGCATCATTGCATTGAAAAGTGATGCTCGAGCCCAGCCCTGCTCCTCGAGTCATGCATGATGGAAACGCTGATACTTGTTTCATCACCACAGGTAAGCAATGAAAAGTACAGTGATGGGCCTAATAAAATCAGAGGAAGAGAGATGCTGGCAGCTTCTCCAGAGATCCAGAGTTGCCTGGGACCAGGCAGGGTGCAAGGCTGCTAATTAGACTTTCTGGAAGCTGCCTGCTGCAGGAATTGCAGGGCACCTGCCAACTCCGTATATTGTGTGTCTCACCTGAGAGACAGGGAATACCTAGGCTCCCCTTAGCAGACATTCAAGTTCTTGTAATCACAGATAAAATAATCCTTAGCACACCGTCCTAGTCTCACACTGTTTTATCAATGGAGGGATTGAAGTCAGGTAGTTAGATAGTTTATATGATACACAGAGGCCCTTCTGCTGTCTGCCCACAGAGCCAAGACCAGACTTCAGGCCTTCCAAACCATCCAGGTATGATTTCTATCAAACACTACCTTTTGAAACCTACAACAGAGAGAACGCAACCTGGAAACTTCCTGTGCCATTTGGAAGTCCCCAGTGCTAGGTTTCAGCCATAATTCTGTGACGGGGAAAAGACAATTGTCCTCCAGTCTTCTTGCCACAGATTTCGAGAAGGCTGCACCTGGATTCTTGTCCCAGCTGTGCTCTCTCCCTTTCTATGTGTCCCTAGTGCTTAATATTTCTCAGGCTCAGTTACTATCCCTGCAAAGCGGATTGCTCATTGTGCACATACTAATGAGCGTCTATTATATGAGCACCAACAGTGCCTTCCTCACAGATATTTTGGCAAAAAAATAAAATAAAACATAATACTCATGTGAATGGACTAGAGGGATTTATTTTTTAAAATGCAAATAACCCAAACAGGGCAAGGTCAGAGAGCTAGTGCTCGATGGATCTATAGGAATTGCTTTGCATAAAAGGATTGTGGAAGGTGAGCTAGGCCCAAAGAAACATAGATTCTATGGTTTCCCTTATTGGTAATAATTAGTCTATGTCTAGGCTAGTCCTAGCAGAGGATCACAGTAGCCCAATAGCTATGTACATATGGATCATATAAGATGATGCTAAGCAAAATGAACTCCAAGATATGGAAGCAAGAGGCTTTTCATTGTTGTTATTATTTTTAATGTACTATGTGAAATGATCTCTTTTTTCTTTTGTGTTTCTTTCCTATGGTTTATCCCCTGTTGTCACTGTCTTGGATTTTTGGTACTGTGGGTATTGTATAGATGTTTTTCTGAATTAGGGAAGGGAAAGGGCACAACAAAATGGTGAGACAAAGGACAAAGGGCGAAGGAATGCAGCAGCCATACTCACAAGACAACATGTTGGAGCGTAACTGTACAACTTGGGGTCGGGGGAGGAAAGTGGGAGAAAAATGCGGGAGGGGATAACAAATTTGACAAAAAATGTACTCACTACCTTACATATGTAACTGTAACCCCTCTATACATCACCTTGACAATAAAATTAAATTTTTAAAAAAGGATTGGGGATGTAGCTTAGTGCTAGCGATCAGTGGTAGAGCTTGCTTAGCATGCCCTGGGTTTGATTCCCCCTTCCCAGAGAGAGGGAGAGAGGGAGAGAGAGGGAGAGAGAGGGAGAGGGAGAGAGAGGGAGAGAGGGAGAGGGAGAGAGACACAGACACAGACAGACAGAGAGAGAGGGAGAGAGGGAGAGAAAAAGGGAGAGAGAGACCGAGAGAGACAGAGAGAGAGAGGGAGAGAAAGAGGGAGAGAGACATAGAGAGAGACAGAGAGTCAGAGAGTAAGAGACAGAGACATGAGCAGAGAGAATAGAGTTTCAAAGGCTAGATAGTAGAAGGAAAGGAGACAAACTCTATCTAGCCAGGGACAGTTCTACAAAAGGAGGCAGGAAACATAAAAGTCCCTGAGGGACCTGAGGGAGTTTGTCACTGGAGAGACACTGTAGATTTCTGAAGGTGTGTTCTGGGGTGGGTGGGAGGCCTTCCATTTGCCTCACACACCCATCCAACTAATGCTAGCCCATAGCTCAGCAGCGACCCCTACTATTGGGGTGTCAGGCCTGGAGAAAGCCAGGCTCATCATGCCCCATCTTGCTTGGAGCCCTGCTGAGTGTCTGAGTTCATCTCCCAATGCAGAAGGAAGAAAGACTCCCAGATTGCTCTCTGTCCTTGGCTTAGCAAGAGGTACTTCTGAGGTGTTCAGAATTCACAGAAGCCCTTTTGCTGAAACCAAAAGTAAGCAGCCTCCCTGAGACAAGGAAATAAGAGCAAAGCAGGTGTGACTAAAGCTGCCCCACCGGCTGACAGATCTGGGGAAGTTTCAGATCTCTTATGGTCCCCCATGCTTCTCTTTCATCTCCTCTGTGCATTGTGGGTATTTCCTGAGGGCCACCTTTCTGTTCTGTCTGAATGACAGACTCTTTGCCAGTTTTCCCTTTGAGATTTTAGCACTGCTATTAACTTGTCAACAGGTCTTCCTGCCACTCTAATTACTCGGCTGAGCAGCCACTGGTGGGCTGTACACACAGCTGATGTCACAATCTTGTGTCCCACTCAGGAGTGCCTTGCTTCATCTTGTCTGGAGGCTGCTGAGAATGGAAGTCCAATTGTCTGCCATGACATCCATGCAGATCCCAGTTATTTCCCACATCACACGGATAAACTACCTTCTAGGGCAGGGGGCTCCTTTACTAGCTGCTCCTGTGAAGGGATGGATGTCAGAGTTCCCAGCCCAAAGCCCAGGACTTGCCTCGGGAAGCAGAGAATCCAGGCCTGCTCCCTAGAACATCTCCATTCTCTTCTCTTGGGAACTGACATCCTTTGTCAGACATACAAAGGAGATGAAATCTGTGAGCATCAGCCTTTGGAAACTGTCCTTAGACTTTCGGAGCCCCACGAGTTTCACATAGACCAGGGCTTCGCAGTCCAGCTTCATTATCCCTGGGATCAGTGCCTTTGCTGACCTTCCCTAGACTGGGCATAGGTAGATGGTAGAATCCAGAGCTGGGTAAACTCAGGAATTCTCCTCCTGGTAATGCATACCCACTCGAGCCAGCTTTTTCTTTATGAAACAAGACCTTTCAGGACACAATGCTTTCACCCAGAGAGAGCCCTCATGGGGGAAGAGAGCCCGAAATTCAAGGTACATCTCTGGGTAGGTGGTTGCCTCCATCCATGTGTTTCTGTTTAGCTTTTATTTGCCTTTTCTGAGAATGACCATGGGGTTGCTGGAGGACGGTGTGACCCAAAGTGGTAGGATGGATGTAGCTAGAGAAAGTGGCAGTCCCTTCCTTCCCAGGGTCCCTTTCGGGGAGACTCCCCATTAGTATCTGCTTACATGTGGTGTGTGCTCTGCTGACTCTTTAAATGAGCCCTAAGCCTCTGGAGGGCGGGGAACCTGTGGTGCTTTCCTGTGCATGCTGTGGTTAACAAGCAATCTCTGTAGGAAGTCACATAGTCATTATTTTATTAGTTTCTACACTTGTAGGGGGTATATACCATTGTTAATTTACAGACAAGGAGCGAGATAGGAAGTGCATTGGCCGAAGGCGGACCTGAACCCCATTTGACAAAGCCAGTGACCTTCCTACCCCATCATTCCCTGGAGCATAAGTCCCCTCTCTTTTGGTTCAGACTTCTACGCTGCTATGAAAGCAACGGCACATCCCAAGTTCTCACTTGTCAGCTTGGTAGCTAGCTTTGTCTCCTCATCAGTCCTGCTGCTGGTGAGTGGGCAGAGGAGACAGTAAAAGAGCCGGCAGCGGCAGCTGAGTCTCTCTGGATGGAGATTTGGGCTTGCAGTGTGAAAACCTCGAGTTCCCACACTTAATTAACTTTGGTTTTATTTTTGTCTCGAAGGTAGCCACATACACAGGAGCAATCTTTTTCAGAAGGGATTCCTCCTTTAAGCCTCAAGATCACAGGATGTGATCTGAGCAGTGATATCCTCAGTTCTTCCAAGGGTGGTATCCTTCGAGATGTGTGGGACAGAAATTAACCTATTATATACAATAAGTGTTTCAGCATAGTAGTTCTCAAGATATGGTACTTGGATTCCCTAAATGTCCCTAGAACACTTGAGGTTAGAACAGACTTGGTAATGATTCTGCCACATTATTTTCCTTTACCACCGTGTTCATGATGCATTGGTAGTGTAAAAGTCATTAGTGTACAAAATTACTGGCATCTTACTGTCAATGAAACAGCAGCACCAAAAGGTTTTTTTTTTTTTTTTAGCAATTGTAGTTTTTACCATCCAATGTTTGCTGCTATAAAAAAGAAGAAGAACAAAAAGGTTGGTTTCTCTTAAGAATTCCTTCATGACTTAAAAAAACTACTTTGCTTGACAACATAAGAATTATTCATAAGACACTCCTGCTGCATACCAAAGTACCATGAGCATCTTCAGAAAAAGCAATGGTATGATTGTTTGAATTGTGGGCTGAACTTGATTTCTTTCTTTGTTTTTTGTTTTTTTTTTTTCTTCAGGGAAAAAGAGTTCCTTGAAAGAAATACTTGTAGGTAATCTATCATTATTCAGGTGTGGGCATTTGGCTGGTATTTTCTAATAAATGTATGAAGTGGTCCATGCAGTTAGTTCACAAAAAACAACTAACAATAGTCGTGACTGGAATAAAATTGAGCTTTCAAGTGAAAATTGGAATTTTAGAAAAATTTTATGCCTCACTGTGATCTTGACAGCTCTCAAGTTCTTAAAACAATTTTTTTTGATGAGACGGGTGGTAATATTAATGATTGTGATTACTTTTGATGTTATAGAATGAAATGTCAACATTTGGAAGATCTGTATAATTCAGTGAACCAATATTTTCCAAATGACAAGGTGTATACTTGCAAAATTATTTATGGGTAAAAGAACCTTTCAAAATGCATGATAGACTAGAAAGGTTTTAATGTAAGAAAGTACATAAAGTCTATTGACACAAATGTAGATTCTACATTATAAGTAGCCTTTATGAAACAGTTATTTGTTGTATTTGGGTATAGAACCAAAGAATATCCACAATTATTAGAAAGGGCCATTGAAATGATTTTCCCTTTGTGTAGTTGAATTTTCTTCATTGACTTTCTCCAAAGAATAGCTCTTCAGAGACTGAATAAAGAAAAGATTTGAAAAATCCACCTGTCTTCTATTAAACCAGACATGTAAAATATTAACAAAAAGTTTAGAAAAAGTGAACTTGTCTCATTATTTTTTGAAAATATGTTTAAAAATTGTGTTATTCACAGGCACTAGGTTCATAACTTATTTAAAAGTGTTGCTAAGGTGTATTTTGTGTGTGCATGTGTGTGTGTATGTGTGTGTGTGTGTGTGTGTGTGTGTGTGTTCCTTTGGTTGTGGTGCTTGAACTCAGGGCTTGGGTGCTGTCTCCCTGAGCTTTTGCTCTAAAAGCTAGAACTCTACCATTATGAGCCACAGTGCCGCTTCTGTTTCTTTCTAGTGGTTATTTGGGGCTAAAGAGTCTCATAGACTTTCCATCCAACCCGTGACCCTCAGATCTCAGCCTCCAGAGTAGCTAGGATTACAGGTACCAGCTGTTTCAGAACAAAAGAATTTCTGAAGGCCAGATGGGTTTTGCCTCAGGGAACTTGCTTATCAGAGGACAAAAAAAGATTCAGGTGTGCTCTGGGCTCCTGAGGCTGAGCAGGCCAAGCCTGGGCACCAGGCTGGGTTTGTGCCGGCCATTTATAACCTCTGTGTAGCTCATCTCTCTCAGCTTCCCTTTCCTCGTCTTTAAAGTCAATGAATGGCCTCCTGGTGTTTACCACAGGGTAGGTTCTTATACTGCCTTTAGGTGGACCTACTTCTTACATACTTCAGCCTCGGTCCTTTGCCAGGTCGATGTGTCTTGTGAATGCTGGGGGGGGAGGGGAAGGGTTAAAATAAAAAAATAGGGTTAATGTTACTTCTTCACAGTAGGTGGATTTTATGGCAAGGTATTTAGCACAGGCTTAATGAATAATAAATGATTACTAAATGGCAAGACTGCATCAGGAACTTGTGTCAGGTTCCTGAGCTGCCCTAATTAGCTGTGAATATTTGGGCCAGACGTCTAAACTGCAGTCTGAATTTCCTCATGGATAAGATAACTGGGTGGAGCAGGTTGATATTTTCCAAAGAGAGCTGTGCATATTTATTTCAGAGTCGTAGCCATTTGCTTAGTAAAATGTTGTAGCTTCTCAGGTCTGACCAGCCCCACACCATTGGAGTCTGTTTGATTGGGCTCCTGGGATGGTGTGGGCTGTATCCCGGCCTGCTCTGCCATTCTGGGAACCCATCAGATGGACCCAAGAACCTGTGAGCAACTCAGGAACTCCAGCAGAGCTGACACAGGGTGGCATAAAACGTGGAATTCTACTTCACATGAATTTTCCATCAGGCAGTTAAGATTTAAGAAGTTCTTCCCCAGTCCACTTGGGTAAATCAGATCTGTTGGGAGGAATGCACTTCTTTCTTATGCCCACAGGGGGTCAGTGAAACATTAGGACATTGTTTTGTGAAATTTCAGAACAAAAGAATTTCAAGCCAAGCGGAAATAGAAGGGAGAATGCTTGCCCATTACAAAAGATGAACCTTATTTACTAACAGACTTCCCTGGTGAGTGTTTGACTTTCTGTGTAGCCAAAATAAAAAAATAAAAACAAAAAAAAAAAACAACCAAACCTCCAGCAGTGCCTGGCTCTTTATAGAGGAAAGTACATTAGCTTTCAGGTTCATAAACTTTAAATATACCAGTAGACTTTGTTTAAAAAAATTTTTTTTAAATAACTGTCCTTAGACTCTGGGAGTCATTTTAAGACAGAGAAAATTCTCTGCTTCAAATTTCTCTGGGCTATCCCTGTAGGCATCTCTACCTGGCAGACCTAGGGCAGAAAGATTATTACCTGTGCTTTGAAATAGGCTGCTGGTGACTCAGAGAACACACCTGACTGCAGACACACACAACAGGAATAAAGATCAAACTCAGGACACCCCCCTTGCTACCCAGGGACTTCTTTACAAGATAAGATCAATAGCATCGGGTAGCTTTTTTTAGCTCCTTTTTTATTTTTATTTTTTCCATTCTGTTTGTCTGGAGCTCAACAGTCTGTCTGGTCTTTTCCCTAGTTTAGCTTCTTTTTCCTTCTTTTAGAATCACAGCAAATAAGTGAGAGAAAAGAAGTAGAGTCATGGAGGAAGATGCATACGTGTTTGCATCTTCTTCCTCGGCCCTTCCTGGGTTTGTCCTCAGAGGTGGCCACTGTGCTGGCTCAGGTGACTCCCAGGACTCTGAAATCTCTCTCTCTCATGCTCTCTCTTTTATTCTCTCTTTCTCTGTCTGCCTGCAGGTGGCTTAATGATGGATACATTACAAATCCACAAAGTGCTGGGTCATAGGTTTTAGCAAGTGTTACACACTTGGTTCAAAGTGAAAGATTGTGCTGATCAACACTGATGAACTCATTAATTAATCATTAATTAATCAGCTCACTCACCGGGCGTTGCCTGAGGAGCTCCTCCACACTGAGCGCTTTCCCGGGCACTAGAGTCTCAAAGATGAGCTCTGCTAGGAAGGAAATCAGTTTCAAGCAGAGAAGGTCAGAAATAAAAAGAATCAATGACCCTGATCCATGGTAAAAAGGACCATGACGGCTACATACCTGGAAAGACATAGGAATGTCAACAGGAAGCATGTCTTACCTGGTGGGAAGGAGCTTGGGTAAATGCCATTCATGCATCCTATGTAGGATTTGTGCGGGGAATGGGATGACACATAAGGTGGGAATGAAAAGCTTCTCTGTAGAGAGTGGCTGGCTCACGGCCTTGCTGGGGTTCCTCTGGGCTGAGAAACATAGCTGCCCAGCCCTACTTGACAAGAAAGTACATTGGTAGAAAGGTTAGAGTGTTGCTGGACTAGATAGCCAAAGCCTTCTGGATGGTAGAAGGGGATCTGTACATCACCTGTCATTCCTGAACCAAGGGATCTATCTGGGTCAGAATGGAAGTTTGGAGTGAATTCCGAGCACCACATTCCAGGAATGCATGGACAAGCCTGTCAGGGAGACGATGGTGTGGGTTGTGCTAGATTTATTTAGGTGGTTTGGGCAACCATGTGCTCGGCCTCTGCTGACAACTTCGTTCATCCTATAGATCTTTCTTTTCCCACTTTTCTCTTCTACTTTCTTATTGGATGACCAGCTCATCCTGGTTTGCCCAAGATTGTCTCCGTTTTAAAGCTGGAACTCTGTTTTCCAGGAATGGTCACAGCCCCGGGCAAGCTGGGCTGGTTGGATATCCTGATGTCCTTTCTCATTTCCTCCAGCCTTCTTTTTACACATTTGTTTCCTCTTTGCTCCTTAGAATCCTGGGTATGCTGTGCATGACAAGGGTGAGGCCTTACCCCTGAGCATGTCTCTTACTGTGCCCGCCTAGACTGCACTCTCTTCTGGGAAAATTACCCCAACCTCCCCATTCTAAGCTTTCTGTGATGGATGTCTCTTCTTTCTGGCCACAGATTTGGTTAGAATTACATTCTTCTTGGCAAACAATGACAGGATGATTAAATTGTAGTCAGTTCTTTCCCTTTCAATGTACCCAGAGACATTTATGGAATTTTTCTAAGTAACACACACACACACACACACACACACACACACACATACAAATATCCATAAAAGCATGTCTCCCTCTCTGTGTCTGTCTGTCTCTCATACACATCCACATCTGCATTTATCTGGCTCTAGAAAGAGGATCTGATTGGCTTGCTTTGTCACCATCATATGGAAATGGGCAGAGAGGGCCAGGCTGGCTCTCAAGGGCATCAGTTCTCTGGTCCTAACTTTCTTTCTTTTCTTTTTCTTTCTTTCTTTTTTTTTTTTGGTCTGGTTGTGGGGCCTGAACTCTGGGCCTGGGCGCTGTCCCTCAGCTCTTCAGCTCAAGGCTAGCGCTCTACCACTTGAGCCACAGCGCCACTTCCGCCTTTTTTTCCCCGTGCTTATGTGGTGCTGAGGAATCGAACCCAGGGCCTCATGCATGCAAGGCAAGCGCTCTACCACTAAGCGAACTTCCCAGCCCTGGTCCTAACTTTCTTAGTCTATGCCCAAACCCAACTGACCTGCTGCACAGTAGGATGCTTGTGTTAACAAAACCAATGTCATAGCAAGTGCTTTAGTTCCCTAGGGCTCCCATCCCAAAGTATCACAATGTGGCTGCTTAAAAGTAACAGAAATTTAAGTTCTCATGGTTCTGGGGTCTAGAATCCCAAACCAAGAATCTACTAAGGCTATGCTTCCTTTGAGACTCTGGGAGGAAGTTTTCACTAGTGCCCTTCAGTTTTCCTATGTAGTAGTTCAACTTCTACCTCTACTAATCTATAAAATGCTCCCTGAGCGTCTCTGTCTCTGGGATGCTTCTTTCTTCTGAGAGCACCAGTCATACTTGAATCAAGGGCACATTTAATTAATGTAGCTCATCTTAATTAATCACATCTGCAATATCCTTATTTCCAAATGAGGCCATGTTCTGAGGTGCTATGAATTCAGACTTCAAAATACCATTTTTTGATAAGGGGATGAGGGACATAATTCAAACCTAAAACATAAAGCAATGTCATTCCTTCCTTCCTTCCTCCCTCCCTCCCTGCCTGCCTTCCTGCCTCCCTGCCTCCCTTCCTTCTTCCCTTCCTTTTTCCTCCAGGGCTGAGGATCATACTCAGGGATTCTGGCACACTAAGCAATAGCCCTACCATTGTAGGGCTGCAGGGCAACTTTCTGTAAAAGGTGCCTTCTACAGTGTTCCTTTAGACTACTTAGTTGGGCTTTGGGAATCTCTTTTTGTTGCCCTTTTCCCCCTTAATTTGTGTTTTCTTATATCTGTTCCTCTCTTTTTGCTTTTCTGTCCCCTAATTCCTTTCCTTCTGCTCTCAGCCCCTACTATACCTTTTATTTCCCCCACTGGTTCAGGGCTTATGCCACCATCTGGAAGTCTATTCCTTTTACACTCTATCTGGGAGATCTGCGGAAGAGCTGGGGGATCATGGTGAGGATACGGATAAATGACTCCATATAAAATGTTATTTTATGTTATGAAGCTTGGATCTGTCCCCAAATCCATTTATTTCTTTCATTTCTTCTTCACATAGTATGTTTTCTATAAAAAATTTTGCTTAGAAAAGGAATTCTGCAAAAGGAAAAAAGAAGTATGAGAATCTTAGCTCTAAGATGAGAGTCCAACCTGGGCAAAGGCCTGTTAACCTGGAGAGTCATCACTGAAGAACCTGCGGATGCTCAATGTGAGCTCCCTCCAGAGACTTCACAACTCATCCCCTTCAGTGGTTCATACTCCTGAGCTGCAGGGGGAGAAAGACTTCCAGCTCCCGTGGCTAGCTCTATGAGGCAAATGCACAGCAGGCAGATTGACAAGAAAAGAGAGAAATGAATTTATTACTTTTATCACATTCACAGGGGCACCACAGGGGGAAAAATGAATCTCCCCCCCCAAAAAAAGAGATCTGAAAACTATAGGTCATCTTGCTAGGAAGGAATAGGATTATAGGGCATTTAGGAAGGATAATAAACCCTTAAAAGAACAGATAGGATACATGGCATATGATGATTTGTGAGTAAGCCTTTCCCAGACTTTGTTATTTTCCAAGGGACTTCAGTTCAAAATAAATCAGTACAATTAGCAGCATCGTTTGAGTGACATGTCCTGAGTGCCTTCACAGCCATACTTTGGGGTGTGTATTCTGATCTTCAACATGCATAGGTAGAATCCCTCTCTACTCACCTTCTCTGCTCCTTTTCAAAGCTAGGGAAGAGCCCAGTCTGGAAAAGGAATACACTTGGCCAATGTTCTAACACAGGGCTCAGAGTCCAGCCAGCCTCTTTCCCTCTCCCTTTGTCTAATTGCTGAAGACTGGAAGAATTCTCTTCATTATGAAAATCTCCAGTCCTGATGCAAGTCATAAGTTCTGGATGAAGGTAAGACCCAGATAGAAGCTGTGGCGTGCCCAAGGCCCCGCGGTGATTGTTGGCAGAGTGCCTAGTAGAGGAGAGCTTTCTCATGGTAAGGGCAGAGTGTGGGCCTCCAGCCAAGCACAGAACACGTTTCCTCTTGCATTGGTGTCCATCATTCCTATCCCTTGGCTGGGAATTTTATCCTTTTGCTGCTCCACCCATCCTGCACTTACTCATCCTTCAGGATTAAGCCCAATGGGTGGCTCCTTTGTAGAGTCTTATTCAGATGCCCATGCCAACTTAACTCTTCCCCTGGTCCCATCTCCTCTTGCCAATGCTTTCAGTGCATTTCTCACGTTCTACCAAATTGGCTTGTCTGTGGGTTAGCAGCTACCACTTCTTATTAGCCTGTAACCTGCCTTGGTCTGCCAAGATTTCACACAAACATTCCCCTTGTTATCCCAGAGGTTCAACCATGGATCTCCTGTGCCCAGCACAATGTTAGCACATAGTATTCATTAGTGTTTAGAATGACAGGATGTGTATGTAGTTGGGTAGAAATCAGCTTAGATTTCTAGTCCAGTGCGCCTTTAATGTTAATGCACATTATATTATCAGGGAACAGTGTGCACCTTTTGATCCAGATCCCAGAGATACAGGTTGGGACCCTTGCTTCTGCATCTTACAAGCATCTAGAGGTTACAAGTACTGCTGACACTCAGTCTATGCTGTTGAGTTATGTTGGAGAGAAGATTGTAGGGTCTCCGGCCTACCATGTTGGTTGGAGAGCAAAGAGAGAGTGGTTGTAAATTGCTGAGGTTACATCTAGGAGAGTAAACAGCTGGGATTGTGTGGGACAGAGTGAACACCACAGAAATGCCTCTGGTGTGGAATCCAGTCTATCTGGGCCTTAGCCTGAGATGGACTCATAGCTTTGTTTACACTGGTAAAACTCAAAGCCATCTAGACACTCTTTCTATCCAGCATGTTGAGACTTTCAGAAGGGAATACAGACTGGAATCTCATGGATATTTGTAGTCACATTTTGGCAAGGAGCTACATCTTTGAAAAAAAATGATAGCATGCACTATTTCAATAGATTCTTAAGGAGAGATGTGATATTCCACGGTGAAGATGATCAGGTTGAGACTCTCCCACATGGCTGGCTCAGATCAATTCAAACCCCAGGGCAGTGATGAAGGGAATATAGTGATTAGATCTACTCTACATCAGAATTGCCCCTTTCTCACTGCTATAGCTTGTTTTAATGAGTCTTTCAGGGAGGCTGGGACCTGGTCCGAGTTGCTTGCTCCTAACCTGGTGTATTGCACCTAGAAGCCATCTGCGATCATTGCTTAACCAAGTGAACAAGAGTCTCACCAAAGGAGAGCCTCTGTTTATGCATTCCGTCAAGGTAATGGGGTTGTGCTCAACTGATTACAATATACTCTCAATGAAGTCAAGTCTGTGGGTTTGACTCCCTTGAACAAGTGCCACAGCTTTCCCCATCCCCACTTATGCTTCACAATGTCTTCAGCAGCCCTCATGAAAATGAAGCCTGCAGTGATGTAGGAATGAGGTAGAGCCAGGTGCTGGTGGCTCATGCCTGTAAACCTAGCTACTCAGGAGGCTGAGATCTGAGGATCACAGTTCAAAGCCAGCCCAGGCAGGAAAGTCCATGAGACTCTTATCTCCAATTAAACACCAGAAAACTGAAAGTGGTGCTGTGGCTCAAGTGGTAGAGCACTTGCCTTGAGCTGAAGAGCTGAGGGACAACGCCCAGAGTTTAAGCCCTATGACCACCACCAGCAACAGCAAAATGAATGAGGTAGAGTGAGAGTACAATTGTGTAGACTTGGAACTGCACTTGCAAGATCATCTCTCTCCAGGAAGTCAATAAATAACTCATGTCATAGGCACATTGCCACATGACCCCTCATCAGAGATGCTCCAGGTCACTGCCATTCTCTACTACCTGGTGAAGAAGAGTGGTCTCTCATCTGTCCCGTGATCTGTAGCCTATAGAGTCTTGCTTATGGGAGAAGTCAAGTCAGGAACACAGGGCTTGTTCTCAATTCAAAGAGAACCAGATCCTGTGTTTGCATTTGTCAATGTTTATACTTCCTGGGGTCTGGTGTATGTTTCCAAAAACATTTGAAGCAACTTTATAGAAAAGTCTTGTTTCTCAAAGCAGACAACCAAACTTCAAAAGAGACTAAGGAACTTAGGGAGGAAAGGGGATTGATAGGGTTAAAGCTTGGATCTCAAATGTCCAGCAGGAACGTACACGTCCCAAACTTGTTCTCTAATACGGCTGTGATCAGCTGTGGGAATGTTGGGAAGTAACTAGAAGGCTCTGACATCATGAATGGATTAATGAACTAATTTATGGGTGAATTAATGGCCTATTAATGAATGGACTACTGGGAGGGAGTGGAAACCTCAGGAGGTGAAGTCAAGTTGGAGGAAGTAGGTCATAGCTGGCATTTCCCTGAAAGGTGTATTTTATGCCATATTATTTCTCTCTGTGTTTTTGGCAGCCCTGAGGTAAGCACTTTCCTCTGCTATGTCTTCTTCTTCCTGATATTGTCTTAAAAAGGTACAGAAGCAATAGAGCTATGTTTTCAACTCCTCCCCTTGGCATCTCTGCTGTCTACAATGGAAGTTCTCAGCAGTCTGAGACTGAAGACCCTGCTTGAAAAAGAACAAAAATGGGCTTGGGCATAGCCCCAGTTAATAGAACACCTACCTGCATACCAAGTTCAAGACTCTGACTTCAAACCCCAGTACCATTCCCCCTAACCCCACTGCAATTTTTCTCATAGCCAAGCTTTTGTTCCAGATCATTCCATCCACCTTTTAAAGTTAGTCATAGTAGATCACATTTGTTGACTATGTAGTGTATATGTCAGACATTGTGCTCATGACCTGACCTGTATTAATTTACCCCTACATGAATGTATGAAATCATATAAGATGGACATTGTGTTTATCTGCATTTCATCCATTGAGGCAAAGGGACATAAGGAGATAAGGGACATAAGGGAGATGAAGTAAGTGTCCTCCAGGTTGTGTGGCTTGATATTGGCAGAGCCAGGCTAGAACCCAGACGTGTCTGATCCTAAGCTGTTGCATGTCTTGTGTGAATTGACACCTAGCGTGCAGGTGTTTGCCTGCCAGGTGCCTCATTTTTCTCTAGTTCTCTCGGTGCCACTATTCACCCTCCAGATTCAGCCTGGAGACTAGGTTCACATTCTCCAGTCATTTACCCCTGCTTTTCACCATTAGGGCTCAGTCTCCTTCCTTCACCAGCCCTGGACACTCATAGCTACAAGTAACTATTGTATGCTGTCCTGTTGCCATGATGTTGTTCAACTTGGCAGTATCTATCTTCTGATCTCCCTGTGCAAGCCATTTCTGACCATTATCCGTAGCAATTGTTGTGTCCCTGGGCATGATGTGTTCAACTCCTCAGCTCAGAGTCTCTGCTTTCCATTTGGAGGCCCACTGCAGTCTCAATGGGAACATCTGCCTCCTACCATTAACAGGGAAGGCTTCATTTCTCCATTCTGCCTTTCCCATAAGCCCCAGCAGGGACCTTATAAAGCACGTCTCTACCTTTTTTGGTCATTGTTCCCTCTTGACCTTATTTTTCTTCTTATATAACCTATAATCAATCCATAAGCCACTCTGTCCCAAGGGAGCCAAAGATCAGATAGTGTAGAAGAGCAGGACATAATGTGGAAATAGAAGTCAGGAGTTGGGAAGATGGAGTCTTCCTTCCCATCGTGTTGCTGAAGGACAGCTCCGGTCTGATATCAGCGAAGTGAATTGTGAGGATTGTTGGATTCGAAACCTTTCTATGTACAGGTAAATTGTTGCAAGGGAGGGAATCTGAGGATCCATCTGGATCTCCATCTGGTCTAGGCAGTCAAGATTTTCTTCAGATATGATCTCGTAGGTCTTACAGATCTCTTTATTTGAGTGACCTGGGAGTTCTTGACAAAGGGAAGAATTTCATACCCAACCCCAAACTTCCTGCCTCAGCCTTTGAGGATGGGCCCAGGAATCTTCATTTCAAAATAACACTCAGTATGATTTTCTTAAATCTACTTTAGGGTTTGAGGATCATTGGTTTGGGTAAGCCGGCTACATCTCTCCAAGCAGGGGTTAAAAATCTACCCCCCTCCCATTCCTACCCCATGATTCACCCACCTTGGATGGAATTCAGACTTGTCAATCAGTTATGATTTTTTTCTTTGAAGCCCCTTAGAGCTAATTCTACTACCTTCCCCCGAGGGCTTAGTGTGGGACAAGCATATTTGGCTTAAGAACAAACAGAAATCTACCCCGGGGTCCCTATCTTCTTCCCTCTTTCTTTCTCCCTGCTCTGAGAAATAGCTGCAGACCCTTCCTTCCATGTGCTGCTGGTGGGGGGTGGGAGGATGGGGGGTGGGTAGTCCTGGCAATCAGGAAACTGATTAATCTGTGGAGCAGGCACCAAGAGACACACATGCAGTCTTCTATAACGTTTTAAAGCCTGCCTCAGGGAAAGCACAATAAACCAGGACTCTTTGTACTGTGAGGACTTCCACAGTCCCTTGTCCATGTCGAGATAAATCAGATCATTTAAGTTCTCCTCAGAACACAGTGTTTCTTTAACTGCATGGTGCTTTCCAAACAGCTTCTCGGACACCAGGATCTCCACAGCCTTCCCCCCAAGGCTACAAAGTAGGGGCCTTGCTAACCATTCCATCTGGGGGACAACTGATCACTATCGTTCAGGGTTTGAACTCAGAGGACCTGATTCAAACCCAAGTGTTACACTTTAATGCTTCGTAAACTTTCCCAAGTCATGAAACCGCTTTCTGTATCCTTATCTCCAAGAAGGAGAGGGTCCCTCTGAAAGGGCTTCTGAGGATCAGTGATTCTCATTTTGAGATAGTGTACAGCTATGAATTGTTAGAAGCAGTGGTTGATCTAAGCAATACCAGAAAGCACCCTCCAGGCAGGTCTTCTCCTTCTGCCAACAGAAAGAGATGTGGTGGGCTTCGAATGATCCACAGAGATCACTGAGCATCAGAATGCTGCTATGCTGCTCAGATCCATCCTGTGTCTCAACAGAGAATCAGAGATGTGTCCCATGGATCTACTGTGAATGATCCAGGGCCAAGCTATCATTTCCAAGCCAGCCTGTGAGGAGGTGACGATGGATGGTTGGATAGGACCATATGGTTGATGATCTGGGAATGATTTCCCTGGTTAGATGCTTCTGAGATGCCAGGGCTAACACAACCTTAGTGGGGTTTTTTTTTGGCCCTTTTGTGCTTTTATTTCTAAGGGGTTCCATGTTTTATTTGCTTAAAAAAAAGCTTGCTGGGAAAAATTTCAGGAGCCATGGTAAGGTTCTAGATCACATCATAGAGGAGCTGGATAGTGAAAGGATTTCTCTGAAACTGTTCACCAGGAAACAATCACATCTATCATGCCATCCCGGCTGTACGGACCAGTGATGCATTTTCATTCTAAAAGGTCACGTCAGTCTCCCACTGAAACCCTTCCAGCAGCCTCTCTTATGCTTAGAAGAGAAGCTAGATTCTTTTGCCTGGCTCTTACTCCTGCTCTGCCTGCCCCTGCTCTGCTCTCACACTCGTTCCCCTCATTCTCCCACACTGGCCTTCTTCCTGTTTCTAAGATGTAGCCAGCCACAACCAGCCCACCTTGGGCCCTTTGCCCTGCCACTCCTTTACTCTCTGTATGAGTTGGTTCTTTCTTGCCTTCAGATCTCGCCTTACCCACAACCACCTTGGAGAAACTCCTCCCAGACTTGCCTCTATCACAGAGTGTTCATTATTTTGACATTTTTTTCTTGCTTATTGCTTTATTTCTGCCTCTTTCCTTAAGGACTGAAGATGGATAGATAGCTCTCATTCATTTCTATAGTCATTTACTCCTAGCATAGTGCCTGGCACATAGCAGATCCTCAGCAAATACTTGCTGACCAAACCAATTGCCTTTATATCCAGAAATTCTATTCCCAGCCCTATGTGCTTCTTACTAGCTGTGTATATGAGTCTCTGTTTCTTCCTTTAAGGGGAAATAATACCATGGACCTTGCAGAGTGTTATCTAATAGCAAAGAGCTTGTAAAAATGCCTTGAGAAGCTCACTAGACACATAAATGCATGTGTACATATACCCATATGTGCATTTTCCTTCCATCTCCTTTCACTGGGCCATTTGTGACCCCCGTGGTCTTGGAGAGTAATTTTTATACTCTGGGCTTCAAGTCATCCATATAGACAATTCCATTTCAGTTTCTTCTTTACTGGGAGGAAGGGTACCAGGCCTCTTTTCTACCATCCATATGGCTGAATAGGTTTCCCCGAGCCAGGGCAGCAATACTCAGCCCCGCTCGATTGGGCTTTGTGGGGGCACTTCAAATAAGAAGGTAGCGAAAGGGACTTCCCTGTGAATACTAAGCAGGATGTTAATTTCTCCTCCGATTGGCAAGCTTTATATTATAGGCCTGCTGTTGTCAGATGAAGGTGGAGGACCTTGATGGAGGCTGAGTTAAATATGGCTGGGATTTACAGTGGAATAAAAGGTGCCAGATTAATAGGGTTTCTTTTCTCTGAACCATAAATTGGAAGCCCTCGTGCCTGATGAGCTACTAAATCTCCAGTCCCAGGGGCTCCTAGCCCCAGAGCTCTGGGAGCACCTGCTAGCAGTGGAAGGTTGATGCAAATAACAATCTCACCAAGGGCTTTGCCCCGCATGGGGGTACTGGGCTGAAGGGCAAAGGGACCTACCACACTTACATGGTGACAGTAGCCTCTCAGCCTCTGAGCATCACTAAGGGGACATGTCAGATTTCCCCTGCCAACCTACTAGAGGATGCCTAATCAAAAGGCATGGGAAGACAGCCAAGTGTATTTGAGCATGCTCTGCTAAGTACTTTCTCTTCTATCCTCCCCTGTATAGATGGATGCTATGGAGAGATGGAAAATGGCCCAGGGTTGATGACGGCTTAGGGCTCTTCTGGTGAGTCTTAGGGACATTTTTTTTGTAAAAGCCTTCCTAGCATTTTAAGGAGTTGGACATGGATACAATACAAAACACTGAGTCCTCCTTTGCTTGAAGATAGGTAATAGGGACAGACAACAGGATAGAGCTTGATCTGATTGTTCCTCATGATTCTCTCTAATCTGAGATCTCTAAGAATGAGACCAAAAGACAGAGGATCTGTTTGGTTTAACTGCCATAGTAACCATTGAAGTAGATAAGACTTAGGTGGATTTTATATTAAGAAGGAAGAAAATCGAGTCCAATAGGAGTAGGTGACTTGCTCATAGCTGCATACTTGGGCAGCAGTAGCTGAACAAGAAACAAATTCCCTAGCCACATCAGCCTCCCTGGTGGTCTTTAATCTCAAGCAGCCATTGTCTATGGGGAGGACAGGCTAGTGCCAAGAAGATGATAGGAACATGGTGACAGCATTGCCACTTCCAGCCTTCTTCAAGGGCAGGAGAAACAGCCTGTGAAATATGAGGTTTCACAAATGAAGATGACCAGACAAACATAAGCCCAGAGGAACTAGTCAGGAGTTGCTAACCCATTAGTGCTCTCAGGGGACTTAAAAAAAGATGCTCATTTTAGATAAACAGCTCGGTGACAACTCTGTGAATTTCCTCCTCGATTTATTCATTGAGCTAAGTAGACTTTTGTTGTTGCAGGGAACTGATGAGAATTCAAAGCTTAGCTTTCAAAGAGGACTCTCTATCACCAAGGCTTTCCATGTGCCTCCTTTCCTTTCCTTCTGCCTTAAGAAGTCACTTTCAAATAGCTGTCTGCCGAGAATATCCAGACAGTTTTCCCAGATGCCTCTTTGGGCTTCCAATAGAATCACATCAGGCCAATCAGTCCAGGAACCCAGAACAAAGCAAGAGAGGTTAGGGATTTGTCATGGGGTGGACAGTCAAGTGGGGTCTACCTCAGGCACCAGTTCTACTGATTTCATTTATTATTTCCCTGATGGCTTCTTCTCTATTCCTAGCCAGCTTCACAGCACTCCCAGCCTTTCTCAGAGCCAGCAGTCATTAAGCTGCTTTGGCAAGAGCTGCCACGAACAGGCAGCAGAATATTTATGTCCAATCTGTTTTTTTTAATGTCAACAATTCAACTTACTTTTTGGCTTTTTCTTTGCTGCATTAGAAGAAGTCAATTTCTCTTATGGACAGGAAGGTGACCTTCTCTACAATGAAATATCAACATTTTCCCTCCTAGCCAATGTGCTTCTGAAGACCAAACTCTCCTTATTGTAAAGCAACAGGAAAATTCTTGAATGTATGTGTGCACATGCCAGGGCCTGAATTTTAATTATTTAGAATATAACATTAAAATTGTATTCAAAGATTTTATGTAAGAGAGGAATAAATAAAAATTGAGAGTAAAAAGGATATGTTGGGATGTACTGGAATCGAGATAAGCCTGGGAAAGAAGAAAAGAGAAAGGTGATGTGTCACAAAGTATTCTGCTAAGCCTGGGGCGCGGTTGCAGGGTGCCAGGCAATTGAGAAGAGGGGACCACTAAAGAATACTATTTGGGTTCTTAGAAAATGGGCTGGATTAGTCCATTGGGAGTGGATAGAGTGTTTGATATTTGCATGAGGAGACATGCCACATCATCTGGAGGGGGTTAAGCTGATCTAAGAAAGCCCTAGGAAGTTGAGGATGTGAGCCAGGGGTTCTCAGATAGGTGACGGCTTCACAAATGAATAGAATTATCTTTTGGTGAGATCAAATCCAATCATAAAAGCATAAAAGAAACTTACAATTTTTTAAGAGCCCAATAGTAGGTTATTTTATGGCAGAAAGAATCTCCTTTGGTTATTATGAGCTGAGGTCGCCCCATAATTTAACTTAAATGAAAAGCTTTATAGGAGCCAAGGGTATAGCTCAGTGGTAGTGCACTTGCCTAGCATGAGTGAAGCTCTAGGTTCAATCTTCAGTGCAAAAAAATAAGAAAAGGAGAAAGAAAAGGAAAGATAAGAGCTGTATAAACTGTTATGGTTTGCATCTTAAATCCCCACTATTTAATTGCTATTTTCGGGCACTTTGGGAGATGGTAGGCCCTTAAGGGGTAGGCCTGGTATAAGGAAATGTCATTAGTAGTATGACCTTGAAAGGTATATTGGAATACCTGCCTTTTCCCTTCTTGTTTCTTTGCTTTTGGGCCACCATGAGATGAGCAGCTTTGTTTTGCCCCAAACATTTCTACCATGATGCTTTTTAAACAAATTTTGTTTATCACTGTCTCTATAACAACAGAGCCATAGTTGACCATAGACCTCTAAACCAGCAAGCTAAAATAAACTTTCCTCCTTATATGTTGATTTTCTGAGATATTTTGTTCCAGTGTTGGAAATGTGACTAACACAACACATACATCTGTAGAAAGTGTATTTTTCTAAACTTCTTTAGAAATTCAATAAGGCTTCCCAGAAAAAGGAGTATAGCAATGTGTCCCAGGGAGTCTTTCAGCCTTTTCTGTTCACATTCAAGCTGGAATCAGACACCTTGCAAATAAAACCCATTAGATACTATAGTTCAGAAGAATGTCATAGTCAACTGGTCTACCTGCTCATTTGTTGTAGCAACATCCTACTCAGGATGGATGATTGCTTGAGAAAAATGTCTACTGGGCTTCATGTGAGTTTGGTTGCACATCACCTAGAACAACATTGGACAGAAATGTGCTCAATCAATATTTCTTGAGTGATTGATTAAGTGAATGACTATGTCTCAGACACTATCAAACAACTCTAGGAACAAGCAGTTGCTCAAGAGACAACTTATTCTTTTTTATAGGTCTCCCTGATGACAAGGAATTTGCTTAAATTGAGTAAAAGGCTGACAAATTTTCTCTATGATGTCTGTTCTTTATTTTTGTTTTCTTACTGTCAATGTTTTTGCTGTTCTGTTTATCCAGGTGCTATTCATTCAGTGGTCAGTGACCTCAGGCTAGTCCTTGTTAATCTAGAATATGTAGAGCAATTGAATAAATCCAGATGCCTGCAAGGGCAGGGCTCTGTGATTAGGGTCTCTCTTTCCCCTTTGGTTTTATTGAAATATACACATCCTAGATATAATCATTCTTCAGGAACTCCCATTATAGAAAAGTAGCTAAAAGAGAAAATATCCCTGGTGGTAATATTATCAGTGATGTTTATTTTCTCCTTTACATTCTCTTGTTATAATAGAAAATGTTTACAATGAGAATGTATTATTTTACTAATCAGGAAAAAAATGCAACAACTATTTTCTATTATAGAAGAAAGATGGTGGGGAGATAGTTTATAATAGAGTGTCGATGAAACTTTATCAAAGATCTACATATTAAACACCTAAGTAGGTAATACAGAGGAACAAAAATAACCTTTTCATTTACATGTTTTTGAGTTTACTTGCTCAAACAATTATACCCTATGAAAAGAAAATGCCCAGGTTACTCAGGGGAATTAAGGAAGGGCTGTAAAAGTGAACTGAGAAAGCAGAAAGAAGCTTTTAATAAATAGGTGTTGAGTATAGAATGAGGGACAGAAAACTCACTGTGAAGATGAATGGTCATGTGAAAGATTGTGGCTTCTTCAAGGACATCCCATAAGTTTGGAAGACTTTGGAGGGAAGGAAGGAGAGAAGCTGAGGAAAGAAGGATGGAGTCAAGTTTAAACCACATTCTGCAGGCATGTACGGGCAGATAAGGGAAGTGAAAGGGAAGTAGCTAGTGAGAAAGCATTTCAACATGGAGGGATGTACCATGGAAGAGGATACATAAACTGGCATAATCACAGGACAAAGAAGGCCACAGATCCATCCCATTTACCACATACATTGGTGGAGAACTGGGTAGATGGGCTATGGTAAAGCAGGGCAAATCTTCTTTATGAGCTTCAGATGTGATAGCAAGTTTATCTTTAGGATTGGTGGGGACTAGAGATTTACTAAGGTTATCAGAAACATTCTAAGAGTTAGCCATTTGTTCTGGAAATCTTAGGTCAGAAACAGAGGTCAGAATTAAATAACCATTGAAAGAACATAGCCCACGATCAGTTTGGCTCTCAAATGTAGCACTGCCTCTCTACACGGGAGATGTTCTACTCCTCCAAGCTCAGAACATGCGAAGGATCTTTAACATAGATGAGAATTTCAGCTTTACTTCTCTAGTGGTAGAAATCCTGGCAGCATGGTGGTTAGTAGAAAGGCTTTTCTAAGGGCAGAATAAGAGGCTGTCCTTCCACCATTTACATCAAATCATACATGAAACTAATAAGCCTCATTTGCTCTCCTGCTGTATCATAGGAAATAGGTAAAATCATTGCTAGAATGTGTTTTCCTGAACCAGTCTTCCTTAAGTCAGATGTCAACTGTCTATTAGCCATGTGATCTTGCTTCTTTGTGATTCAGTTTCTCCAATGGAAAGTGGACTGATAGCCTTATCTATCTCATTGGGTTGTTGGGAAGATTCAATAAATTAACATAACAATAGTTTTTTGGAGCCAAGCCTGGCACTCATGAAGTAATATGTACTTGTTGTTCTTATGAATGTCTTATCTTCTCATCCTTGTGCTATCTAGGGGGGTGGGGAAGAAGGGCTTAATGGGATTTAGAGTTTGAAGCAGCAGGCTACCATCCCTAATTGATTGTGTGACTTGGGCAATTTCACCTCTCTGAGCTCTAGTTTTCCTCTTGAAAATGCAGATGATAAGAATTCCCACTGTACAATCTTGTGGAGATCAAACAAGAGCAGAGATAATGGATGAAAAAGCACTTTATAAATGGTAAATTGTTGCATACCAACTACTAAATTAATATTCACTCACAGTCTTCCTATAAAGAGGGCAGAGATTTGTCTCCCTACTTAACACAGAAACAGAGAGCAAAGGGATTCAGTGATTTACCCCATGTCTCCAGTGAGCCTGCATTGGGTCTGGCCTGGGATGTTTTTGTTCTCAGCAATTTCTCCACTCTGGCTGTTACACCCAGACTGTGACACTACATCAATCAAAGCAAAACCTTGGGCAAGTCTCTTCGTGTCACTTTACTAAGTTCAAAATGAATCTTCAGAAATAGGAATAATTAAATCAGAAACTTCATTGTAATAGAGTTCATGTTAGGTTCCATACTGCATTCTGCATCCTTGATCAATTTACCCCACCATATTTAAGCTACTCTGGGGAAGAGGAAACTGTCCTGTAGTGGTTCATTTGTTTGTGAATCCCTATAATTTGTAAGTAAGTGGCATTTCTTTTGAAATGCAAAGGAACATCCTTGGGTCAACAGAGAAAACTATCTTTGAGTCTTCAAAGAACTACAACCCCTAATGATGTAGAAATAATCTGTACGTCTTTCCAATTATACCCCTCCCAGAAGGAATCTCATTAGCCCTTCTTCAAAGTATAGCCATTACAGTTTTCTCCAGTTAGGGGCAGCCCTCCTTGTTGGAGGAACAACTCTCAACTCGGCAGATACATGGAGTTGTTGCTAAGTGCAAAGCATGAGAAGCAGATGAATAGGATATTGTCCCAGCCATTAGGACATTCAAAGCTCTGTAGGAAGACAGTGTTGTAACACTTGTAACGGAAAGCAGAAAAGGATGTTTGAAGGGAAGTGCAAAGTTCTTCCTGAATTTGCTGGCGATACTAGGAAAGATGTGGAGAGATGATGGTTGTTCAGTTGGACCTTGAGGATTTCTCCACCAAGATCATTCTCCATTCTCCCTGCACCCAATAATCACCTCCTAGTCTGGGCCCAGCTTCTCACCTGGGTGTTGTACTGTTCGAAGGTGAGCCTCACTCTCTTCTGGTGTCTCCTGGAACATTGTCAACTGAGATTGAATCGATCCATCCAAATTCAAAGTCTGTGAGACTCCAGTATCAAAATAACCAGGATGGGGACATGGCTCAAGTTGTAGAGTACCAGCCAAGCAAGTGGGAAGACCCCAGTTCAAATCCTGGTACTGTCAAGAAAGAAACTCAAGCACGTTTCTTCAATTATTCAGGTTACAAATCTTGCAATGAGGGATTGAGCCCAGGCAGTTTGATCACAGAACAGAAGTGATGCACAAAACATTCCACACGGCCACTGGAAGGAATCACCTGTGTTGAAGGAAGCCTATTCCGTAGGCACCAAAGTGCGTGTCTCTCAGTAAAGGAGGCAGAGAAGAAAGAAACCAGGGTCTGGAGGTAGAGGAGTCTGCAAGTGTTACCACCTGCCTCTTCATCAAGCAACTGTGCCTTCCTATAAAATTAGGAGAATAACAATACGACCCCCAGTGGGGTCTGAGTAGTGAGTACAGAAATCTATAAAGCCCTGTTATTATTACTAAGCCTGTGATTATTAAGATGATATTCTAGTTACTATGGATACACACTAAATGATCCTAAAACTTATTGGGGGTAAAATAACCATTATTTATGATTCTGGGGTCTCTAGGTCAGGAATTTCAATAGTGCAGTTCCTGTCCTCCACAGTGTCTGGGGGCTCAGTTGAAAGACTTGACAAGCTGGGAGCTGGGACAGCTGAAAATCTGCCTGCTCTCTGGTGTGTGGGCTCACACTAACTGCTGGCTAAGCTCTGAGCTAGGGCTGAGGGCTGAGGACTGTCAGACCACTAACAGCTCCGATGCACAGGGCCTAGGTTTCTGGTCTTTATTATTTTGTGTGTGTATGTGAGAGAGAGACAGAGACAGACAGACAGAGACAGACAAAGAGAGACAGACAGAGAGAGACAGAGACAGGGAGGAGGAAGGGGGAGAGAAAGGGGAAAGAAAAGAGGAAGAGGGAGGTAGAGGAGGAGGGGGAAGAGGGAGAGAAGGAAGGGGAAGGACAGAAAGGGGAGAAAGAGAAAGGAGAAAATAGGAGGAGGAGCTATATGCTTTTGATAGGTCTAGCCTTAGAAGTCATAAAGCACCATTTCTTTTTGTATGAAAACCTTAGTCTGTGAAGGAAAACTCCATTCGTGTGTCCTGTCTACAAGAGAAAGCTGACTCTAAATCATTCTCTTTTCAGTAGAAAAGGTATGGACTTGAATCGATACCATGCATCTTTACCCTTGCTTACCTGGCTTTTCCTGAGCATATTCTCAGAACCCATCTTCCCTATACATTTTTTTGCTTCGTTTTAAAAGACTAAGGCATTTAAGCTTGAATTCAAAGCCAATTCGCTGAGTGTTGGCTTCTCTCTCTCTTTTAACTGTCATTGTGAGTTACTGATTTCTATGAGTATTTCCCATACATGAGGTACTCAACAAACTTGCTTTTCTCTTGATCATCTATTTTTTGTTAACACACTCTCCAATTTATAATGGTTTGATTTACAATTTATCTTGACTTTGCTACCATGCTTACCCATGCAACCCGCCTGCTTTTCCCTTTTAGTGCAGTGTTTATGAAATTGTATGTAAAGTGTTCTGAGCACACTCAAGGAAGGCCAATCTAAGCTATAATGCTCTTGATAAATTAAGGGTATTAGAATGTATTTTTTTCTACTTAGTGATGGTTTCAATTTATGATTGGCTAATCAAGATATAACAAGTTATATACAAACACACACACATCACATTTTAAAAATCCATTCACTCATTGAAAGGTATCTGGGCTGTTTTCATGCTTTGGCTATGGTGAATATTGCAGTCATGAACACAGTTAAACAAGTGGCTTTAAAAACTTATTTAAGCAGGTGGATATTTGAAGTGTCTCCAAATTTACTGATTCTCTTTATAATAAGGCCTTATAACTTCTCTTATTTTAGATCGTTACACATTCTTTCAATATTGAGTTGTTTAATTTCAGTACTTGTAGAAGCTATTGCAAAATACTTATGTTCTTTTGCATTTGTTTTGCATGTAATTTGTGAAATATGAGCTATAAATGTACTGTGAGTTCAGGAAATTTTTGAGTGGAAATCTGATTACCTCCTTCAGAAAACCAACTTTTATCAAATTTTGCTCATCTCTGCCCTTTCTTAATTTTTGAACAACCCACCCCTTTATGCAACCAACTTCATCAACTCACATCCCTGGGGACAGAAAAGAAAGCTTTGTGGACAAGAACTGGAGCTGTGAGAGGTATCGAATTGCCCAAGTGCTTGGTGATGATTGGACCAGGGTTTCCTTGGGCTTCAGGACGCTGAAATCAGGCTGCATTGGGCCCATCTGGGGAGTATGAATAAGAAATTGGGAAGGGATGGGAAGGGTAAACAAAGGAGGAGGCTACAATGCTTGATAAGAAATGTACTCATTATCTTGCCCATGTAATTGTAACCCCTCTGTACAGTATTTTCACAATTAAAAAAAAAAAAGAAATTGTCTTCCAGAGAAACACCAGAGAGAAAAGACAAGGACTTTTCTGGGGAGGGGAGAGGGCAGGCAAACTGTGCTAAAGGAACCCCTGAACTTCCTGCGTTGCATGCTCTGAAGACATCATCTCCTTTTTTTAAAAATGTTATTCTCATGTCTAGCTGGGGAACTGAATGCAAAGTATCTTAGCCATGGTGCAAACATCACAAATTACCAGGGATCTGTGCTTGTCTTCAATGATTCCTTATTTTTCTGGCTGCCAATGGAATATTTTGTTAAGAGCAGGTAATTATTTGTAAAGTGTACTTTTGGCTGGCAGGGTTTAGGAACTATTGAGAAGTACACATGTCCTCCAGCATGCTGCTGTGTTCATTCTTCCCCTTCATACACAAGTGGCAGGGCGTAGCTGAGTGCACTGGGAAGACAGCCTCAAGGAAAGTGGACAGGAGGCAGGGTGGGGATTATTGCCTAGGTCCCTGTTCCGATCAGGGGAATGTTCCAGAATGGATTGTCCCAGGTGCCTGAGAGTCCAAGGAGTCACTTCTGCTGCTAAGTATCTTGTGTGCCCAACATCTCTTGGCCTCCTCCTCCTCCTCTTCCTCCTCTTCCTCCTCTTCCTCCTCCTCCTCCTCTTTCTACTTCTCCTCTTCCTGTTCCTCCTCCTCCTCCTCTTCCTCCTCTTCCTCCTTCTCCTCCTCCTCCTCCATTTTTAGGCAGGGTCTCCATATGTAGCACAGGCTTGCCTCAAATTAGAGATCCTGCCTCTGCCTCCTAGCCTCCTGAGTGCTGGGATTATAGGTGTGTACTACCATTCTAGGCTTATTTACTTTTAATGCCATAATCTTATGGAATAAATATTATCAACATTAAAGGCTACAGCCTTTAGCTTCATAAGGAAAAACTCAAATTCTGCTTGTGTGTGTGTGTGTGTGTGTGTGTGTATACATGCACATGTGCCCCAGTACTGGGGCTTGAATTCAGGGCCTGGGCATCATCTCTTAGTTTTTGAGTGACCTAGATTTTCCTTCCAGCCTGGCTTTGAACCTTAATCCTCAGATCTCAGTCTCCTGAGTATTTAGGATTAGAGGCATGAGCCACCAGTGCTCAGCTTCCATTTACTTTAAACAAAAGTATTTTATTAGTTTACATTAGTTATACGAGGGTTTTAAAAATCATATTTCCATATATGCATACAAAAAAGTATCCCTATCAAACCCATCATCTCCGTCATTCTCCCTGACCCTCCTCCTCTTGCCTTCCATCATACGTATTCTCATTTTTCCTCTGTATTCACTCATTCCCTACCTCTGACACCCTCCAAATAATCTGTTTTACTTCTTTGTTGGTCTCTTTTTCCCCTAGTGTAAAATTCACTGCACCAAGGGGTCAAACCATCTGTTAGTAATGTTCAAGACTACTGAATTTCATGCAGGTATATTCACATTTATTCAGCTTCAACTTGTATTAGTTAATGACCTACAGAATCACAGCCTCCAAATGGGGGCTGCAATGTGCCATACAATACTAGTCTGTGTGACACAGAGATTTGTTCTTACACATCTGCATCCAAAGGAGGTGCCTGTGGCTACATAGAAATGAAACCAGCTTTTTCTTTTCTTTTAAAGAACCAAAAGTGCGTTCTGTTGGCAGTTATTTTTATGAATCTAGGGGGAATCAATACTCACATGATCAGGGTAGATATTGCTTTGCTCTTGGAGAATCTGCTTATAGCAGTGATTGAGTCACTAACTGCCAAGCACGCGTCCCTATACAACCGGCAATTGAGAAGATGTTCTAAAATGGAATCCTAACAGGGTGAGGATGGGTTAAAGGCTGCTGAGGACATTGCTGTCCTACCAGTAGGGCGCAATGCACCATTTCCTGTGATCTACAAACAGATAACGGTGTAAGTCCAGAAGCTGAAACCAAGAGATGTGGAGAGGCTTGAATGGGCTGGAAAATCCCCCTTCTTAGGGGGATTCCAAATGCAGAAGGATTTGTGAAGTGACAGAATAGTAACTTATCTGGACCCGGGATGGTGCAATTGTTTTATCTTATACTCCTTAGTCCCTAGGACATCTCCATGAAGACAGCGAGGTACGGGAGGTTAGTAGCAAGCTGAAGCACACACATTGTGGAAAAAGAAAAGATTTCAACCAGGTGTTTTTCCATAGAACAGCATTTATCTAAACAGTCCCTTTGAGTCCTTGGATGTGAAGGGCATCCTTCTAAAATCAGCCTTGTACCCCTACTCAACACTTGCTTTCTTGGTTTAATATGTACAGAATAAGTCTCCCTTTGGAGAGAAGCTCCTTCCCCTTGTACTCTCTCTCTCTCTCTCTCTCTCTCTGGTTACTTTGTGTTTTTTTTCTACGATGCTTTCCCCTAAGTGGTCTCATCTGTCTACTAGAAGGAAGATAGAGGTAAGCAAAAGTAGGCCTTATAGTGGTACTAATGCCTTTAGGAATACTGACCTGTAGTGTTTGTGGAGGGTTGGACCACAGGACTGGCTTGCTCCAGACTAGCAGGACTGCAAGAGTGCCTCTGAAATGGAGAGAATAGCTTCATTGGGGAAGAGTTGTCAATGAGCATCCATGGCACAAATGGGTTATGATGCTATCCCAAGATACCATATGCCTCAGAGGATGGGGCTGTAGGGCAGGTCTAGGATGGTCAGAACTTGGATATGAAAACCTTAGGGATCTTTGACCCCAAATAGAACCTTCTGGTGCCTCTAGTGTTATGTGAAAACATGGCCATTTTATATAGGTAGAAAAAAAATACAAAACCTCCTTCAGGGACATCTTGGTCCAGAATCACCCTGAGGGAAAGCTGAGACATCAGACCTATTAGGAAAACCTTCAGGAGGAAAGTCACATCTTTAATTCCTCATTGTGAGTTTATCAACACATTAACATATACATTCCGATTTATAAATGTCTGGAACGTCAGTGTTAGAAGAGACCATTTAAAACAATCCAGTCCAACTCCTACATTAGAAGGGACCATTTAGAACAACCCAGTTCAACCCCTACATTTTATGGACAATGTGTTAGAGGTTTTTAATACCTGGACTGGCTTTGACCTTCAATCCTCAGCTCTCAGCCTCCTGAGTGGCTAGGACTACAAGTGTAAGCCACTAGCACCCAGCTTTAGGTGTAATTTAAGTGACTGGACAAGCCCAAAAAAACCAAGACAAAACAAAACAACACTCTCTTTTTTTGAGATAAAGAGGAAAGATCACAGTGAATATTGAGGGGCTCTCAGAGTCTTGCCAGCCATACAGGATCTTACCCTGTTAACTGCAAAGCAAGGAGAGATGAATTATTGAAACACTAGAGTTTAACACACTATTCTTAGTAATAAGCTCTCTTAACTACAACCCCCAAAATGCCACCGGATGTCAGGCGAAGATTCATAATGACACTTAAGTTTGCAAAGGCTCCGATTTTGAAAGTGCAGCCATAACACATTGCCCATGTTGTGCTGAGCTCATATTTAATTCTGACAAAGTACAAATACGATGTGTGTGTGTGTGTATGTGTGTGTGTGTTTTCCTCCACTGCTAGAGAGAAAGAAGTGTTGGTCCATATTGTTTTTGACATGGCGCCTCAATTAGGCCTTAAAGAATGGGGAGGGCTTGCTTGATGTGGAAGGAGATGGCACATTGATCCGGTAAGCATTCACCAGCTCAGTTTGAGGTTTAAGTTTGATGGTTTCCCCCCACAAGGGACACACCAGTCACAATAATTACATCGCTGTCTTCTCATAATATGATTTATTTAGATGTTGCTTTATGAATTAATTCCCTCTAATTGCTGCTCCTCTTGCTGTAAATCAAGGTTTCTTGCTTTTGGTAGTACGACGAACATGATCCTACAGTGCAGTAATTAGTCCAATTAGGAAGCAAGGCAGATGTGGAAAACCAATTAGTTTCAGGAATATGTCTGTGCCTATGTATCCCAAGCACTGTTCAATTGAAATTTAATAGCAACTTAATACAACATTGTTTTATTCATAAACCATCTCCTCCTTCCCAGCTCCCATTTGTTTATTTATCTGTTCATTTCTAAGGGAGTCGGCATATCAACTGGCTTCATGCTTGTGAGTCTTTTTCTACATAGAGATTATTATTATTATTTTTTCCCTGTGGATGAAGTCCAGGGAGCCTTACTGGGAGAGGGAAGAAGAAGGAAGATACTAGTGGTCTGGGGAAGGGATGAAAGAGGTAGTGTGTGTGTGTGTGTGTGTGCGCGTGTGCGTGCTGGGGCTTGAACTCAGGATCTCTGTGCTGTCCCTTAGCTTTTTAGCTCAATACTGGTATTCTACCCCATGAGCCACAATTCCCCTTCAGGCTTTTTACTGGTTAGTTGGAATCTCACAACTTTCCTGCCTGGTCTGGCTTCAAGCTGTGAAGTGGATCTCAGCTTCCTGAGTAGCTAGGTTCCTAAGGATGATCTTTAGATATCTTCAACATCCTCCCTCTCACCCCCTTCAACCTTCCTTGTCTCAAATGTCTCAAGTGATGGTTATCATTGGATCTAGGGACAAACCAGGATTCCTGAATGCTACATTTTACATGTGTAGACAAACCATTTAACTGAATATAAAAATATGAAGAGGGCAATTTTTAAAACCATGTCTCAATTTACCTTAGGGTTTGGGATTAAAGCAGAGGATACAGAGTGGGAAACACTGATGTTTCTCGATTCACTGAAGAGGAGGCAGGAGGCTTGTGGATGCTCATCATGCCTGCAGCTCAGTTTCCCTTATAAAGCAGAAAGGCAAGATGAGTCTTGTTTCATTCTGCCTACAGGGTATGGGTAATATAGGATCTCAGAAAGGGACCCTCGGTTTTATAGAACCATGGGAAGCCCAGAGAAGGAAGCTGGCTTCCTTCTCCAGAATGGCAGAGCTAAATCAGCTTCAGTGTCTCTTGACATGCTCCACCATTCTTTGCACAGCACCCTACTGCCTGGGATTGGGAAATGGGGCCAACTCTCGAGCTGCGGTCCATCTACGAACAAGAGTTATTAAAAAAAATCTATCACCAAACAATTGCAATAACTGAAAATCCCTCTTCACTGCTCCATCTGATAGGTAAATTTCTGAACTTTTGATTTATGTAACTCATTACCATTGTACAGTCCTTGCAGTGATATGCTCCATTTGTCTCCTTGATCATTATGCGCTTGGTTTTCTCTATGTCCTGAAAGCAAGACCTTAATAATAACCAGCAAGGGTAATACAATTAGCAAGATGTGGCATTACTGTGTGCAGTCAGCCTTTGAGTGTGTGCACGCATGTATATGTGTGTGTGTGTGCGCGCGAGCGTGCATGATGGGAATTTGAGATCTCTGAGGTTGTTCAATGCAGAGGGAAACTAACTCATCTTCTTGGGACCAGCAGCCCCCTCGACTCCTGAGTCAGCAGAGTTCTGTTTAGACTTACATTTCAGTAAGAGCCCCTGGGATCTGTGTGGGATAAGGAAAGACGGTAGAAAGGAAGACATAGGATTGTGATAAATCTGGTAGATTTCGAAAAATAGCTGCCCTGGTGACCTGGAAGATGAGATCATTCATTCCAGCTCACAGAAAGTCATTATTGTGCTTCTGATTATATCTCTCCCTTGGGGAGACCCTGACACAGGGCTAAGGTGACAAATGCCCAGACACTGTGGCATGGGTGATGGGTTTGAAGGATGTTAGAACTGAAGCTGGACGAGCAGCCCTTCCCAGCCTCTAACTGGGTGAGGTGACACCAGGAACAATGGAAGGCGATTATCAATAATAAAAAAAAAAACCTCCAAAACATTGTACGTTTAAAAGTCAAACTCAGTATCAGAACATTCAATACAATTTATTTTGACAAATATGTGTAAGATACTCGACAGTTGTAGTTAGTACTGTTAAGACAAGTTCACAGGTGGTGTGCTTTAGTGTCTTGTACTTTAGAGTATGGATTACTTAAGAAGAATGACTCTGGGAACTGACCTCCCCCAAGATTAGTCTACTCAGGCAGAAGGAAAGGAGTCAACTGCTTGGAAAATCAGGAGTGATACAAGGGAGGAAGGGATCAGAGAGTGTGATGGAGAGAGACTCAGAAAGGAGATTCATGGGGAAGGAAGGCAGAGGCTGTGTTTTGAAGAGCGTAAGGGTTTGGGACAAGCCCCAAAGGCCGGAGGAAGGGCAGGGAAGCCGGTAGTGATTTCAGAAAAGAGGGGCAGTTGTCCCTTTTATCTAGATCCAGTGCCACAGTGAGGGTTTGAAGGTGATTGGTCCTAGACTGTAGGGGTCATGGAACCTGCCCTGAATGTAGTGGGCATTGCACAACTACAGAATCCTCAGCCAGAAGACCATATTTTTGATAGTTTTTCTGACACAATCATTGACCCATTTCTTTGTGAGAAATGATGGCGTTGGAAAATGGGATGTATCACCCCTTCCAAATGACCTACTTTCTCCTGTGTCCTTCATGAGATTTCAGGCCCCGTGTCCTCATTGCTGTCTTATCTACAATGACAATATTGACTTATATGTGAGGCTAAAGACTATTAAGCTGTTGCCATAAGGTAAGTTTTATAATAATAGAACAGCCTAATTTTTCTTGGTTGCTAATCGAGAGAAAATAATAAAAAATAGCAGTTATTTGAGAGTTTTTTTTTTGTGGGGGAGGGCATCGAAAGACGAAGTTGTCTATACATCCTATGGGTGTGTGGAGGGAACTTGGAAGCTGGGGAAAAAAGTCTCAAAGATTCTGTCTCAGCTTTCCCCAGGGCTCACATTGATTGCCTTTGGGGCATTTGCTTTCCCAAGCAATCAATGCAACAACATGCGTGAGAAATGAGTAAGAGCAACTGCTTAGCATCCATTCTTCCTTGTAATTAATACCACGTGGCTGTGCAGACAGCCCCGAGCTGTCTGGTAGAGAAATGCTCATTCAGGGAAACCAAGCAACAAACAGATGAACAGGGAAAGGCGTGCTTGCACATAATTCTTGCAAAACGCAAAAGGGAACGAAAGGGCTTACCTCCAAGCTGTCTATAACGGAATTACCACTGGGGGTTTATGTTTAGTCTTTTTTTTTTCTTTTCTTTACTCTCTTTTCCCTTGAAAAATCAGCTCATATATTTTCTCGCTACCGAGACAAGCATTCTCTTAATTGTTCCATTAAAGGAGGTGTTGAAATGTTACTAATTGTCAAATGCAATGAAGTGTGGCAACATGTCACAGGTAAATTAAGAAGAAGCCAGGTGCTAGATGGGGGGGGGAGTGAGGCATGATGGGAGTAATCCTTGTTCATCTCGGAGGTGACTCCTTTCTGCCTACCCAGTGGACATCATGGACCTGCACTGTACTAGCCTCTGATTACAGCTTTTCAGGGTTTCTGACCTATCAGTGACCATTTGCTCTGAGGGGTTTTCAGCTTTTCTCTCTGGCAAAGCTGACAATGATGTGAGCAGATAATGCTGGGAACTTAAGAAAGGAAAAAAATAAAACATGATTACTACCCTCAAGCTAGGAAAAGGGAATACTGTTTGCAAGAGTAAAAAAAAGAAAAGAAAAGAAAACTTGGAGACTTACACGATCAACCTTTAGATGCCATGACAGAGGTGTCTGGCTGTTAAATAGGGACATATTGTGAGAAATAGGGACACAAGGTCCTTGTGAGACCAGAGGTCTTGGAAGAAGCGATCCAGTGGAAAGCCAGAAAGTGCAGAGAGCTGCATCTATAGGGCAGGGTTCCGTGAGCACAGGTACTGTGGTTTGTTTTTTTTTTTTTTCAGTAGGCTAGTTATGACTTGCATTCCTTCACTCCATCCTACATTCTTTTTAATTCTTTAAAATTATCCTTAAACACTTGTACAAAGGAGTTGCCATTTAACAAAATCTACGAATACAATGCATCTTTTTTGTTATTTTTTAATTTTAATTTTTAAATATTTTTATTGTGAAAATACCGTACAGAGGGGTTACAATTACATGGGCAAGATAATGAGTACATTTCTTATGAAGCATTGTTGCCTCCTCCTTTGTTTCCCCTTCCCATCCCTTACCCCCCCTCCCTCCCCACCCCTGCCAAAGTTGTAAAGTTCATTTTCGAAATACGGCTTGTACATCTCATTGTTGCAATGGGTCCACCTGTATCCTTATTTAAACGATTTACTTTTCCCTTCCCCTCCACAAATTATATCAACCTCAAATACAACGAAAGCAGGGGTTATACATGGGGGAGGGACATACAAAGCAACAAAGAAATCATCTTATAAATATGTTAGAAACAATTTCATGAAAGAAAAAACATTTGAATACTTATCTTGGGGTTCATTTCACCTAACATCAACTCATCTGACCTTTTCTCTTGTCTCAGATCAGTATCACCCCTTCCAACATTCTCACCCCCCACTTCCTTTTCTTAATTTTGTAGCATATACCATGAATTGTTTTGTTGTAAAGGTGATGTACACAAGGATTATAGTTACATAAGTAAGGTAATGAGTCCATTTCTTTTTGAACAATGTTACTCGCTTCCTCCTTTTCTCCTTGTTCCCCCCAGCTCCCCACCCCCCTTGGAAAGACTTGGAAAAAATTATATTAAGCGAAGCAAGCCAGACCCAAAGAAACCCAGGCTGCATGGTTTCCCTTATTTGTAATAATTAGACTATGTCTATGATATTCTTGTCTATGATATTCTTAGCAGAGGATCACAATAGATGAATTAGCTAGGTGCATATGATCATATGCCATGAATTCTTGACTAGATTCCCTTCCCACTTGCTCCTTCATTCATCTAACCCTTCTCCCCATTGACCCCACCACTTAAGTGAAGTAAGTCAGACCCGGAGAAACAGAGGTTGTATGGTTTCCCTTATTTTCAATAGGTAGAATTTGCATTTAAATCTTTAAATAAACACATTGGGTGGTGTGGTTACAAATATTTTAACTGAAATGTGGTAGACTCTAGGGACAGCTCAAGTAATGTAATTCTTTAGAAAGAAAAAGTTAAAGCCCAACAAATAAGTGCCAGGAAATGGGCACATTTAATCTTTACACATGCTGTGTGTAGCAGGCACCCAGAAATGTAAAACACCTAAGACCCCCCCCCACTTCCACTTTCATTGAGTTCATGATGATTACATACCCACATTTTCAACTAAAATGTAAGCCCTCGGTAGGAGGAAAGGAATCCTCTTTCCTTCTCCCTTACTCTCTCCTTCCTTCTTTTCTTCTCTCATGCTGGTTCTTCTCCCCCTCCCTCCCTCTTCCCTCCCTCCCTTCCTCCCTCCCTCCCTTCCTCCCTTCCTTCCTTCCTTCCTTCCTTCCTTCCTTCCTTCCTTCCTTTCTTCCTTCTGCCTCCAATACCCAGCACAGTGCCTGGCACATATTGAGTATATAATAAATAAATGAGAATAATTAAGGAAGTTGGGAGAGGGAATTTCTTTGAGAGAACAGGGCACTAAACCAGGTTGAAATGCCATAACTGCATGTGGATAGGGAAGAAATAATTAGCAGGCTCAGAGAAGTGAGCATGATAAAATGGGTATAAAATAAAATAATAGCAAACGTACCAATGGCTATCTTCCATAGAAAGTTCTAGTGGAAATAAGGAGTGCACTGTTAACAGAGGCTCTGAGAAGCTGCTGTTGGAAATGGATCACTAACAGCAGTACGGATAATGCCTCGTAACACCAGTGGGTAGATGATAGCACTTAAATGACAACTGTGTGCAATTCTCATACATAGCAACAAAGTCAGGGTGGAATCCAAAGGCCCTTGGCCTTCCAAGAGTTATGGAAATGTCAACAGAACACACAGCATCCTGAAGCACAATGTAAATGGGCAGCCAATGAGGATAATACATAAAGTATGCAATAAGATTATTAAGGATTGACAGAAAGCAGATGCCAGTTACTCAAAGAAAACATCATGATTCCATGGTCAGTTTTGACATTTGAGCTAGTTTTCAGGACTAGAATCCACTGACTAAAGGAGAGGCTGGGTTCCCAGAAGAAAGGACCTTAAATACCATAGTAAGTATACGTGGTATTCAGTCTACCAGTCTTTGTCCACAGGAAGCACACCCCCATTTGTCCCACTGGTAAAGGGAAATACTCAAACATAGTAAAGGTGTAGAGCCTTTGGTGAGTATTGAGGGATTAAAGCATGCTGGGTAGCTTTTCTAAAGTAAAGGGAAATTTTATTACCTTGCATTTCCTACCATGAAGAAGAAAAGGGCCTGTACAGATTCTGGAGGCAGAATTCCACTTTATGTCAGGTGACATCAAAGACTATGAGTTTGAATGGAGCTGAACATAAGACAGGGCTTTAGAGTGATCCAGGCTGCATTATAAAACTACCTGTTGCTTGGACCATATGCTCAGCTGGCTTAATGGCATTCCAGGTGCCAATGATGGGAAAAAAAAAAAACATGCTGGAAAGCTTTTAGAAAGTCACAACATAGACATCTGAGGTTTGGGACAAGGCCATACCATCTACAGCTGAGAATGATGTACAGCTCATGGTATATGATTGCTCTTCTGTAAGGATGGTGCGTAAGTAGTCATCCAGAATTGCCCATCAGGAGTTTGGTTTGATCCAGTTCCCTAGGTCATGAGGTCAGGCAGGCATGCCTTTCCTAGGAAAGACAGGATGCATCTAGAATCAGGAGCAAGCAGCACCAGAGGGTGTAGTCTGTATAATCAAGGCGTCTAGCCCGCATGACCTCTGCCAGGGTTGTATCACAGCCCTTTGCTCAGCTCATACACGGGTTCCACACGGGCTCCCTCATGAAAGAAGCAAAAATCCAATTGTGGTTCAGGGCTGAGTGAGTAGGTTGGTGTCTTTGATAGCTGAACTGTAGCTTCACTCTGCAGTGAGCTTGAAACCTAATGATGAGAGAAACTCGTCGTAGTGGGAAAAGCTCAGGATTCTGCCTAGTTATTTCCTTTGTGTGTATAGGTTAGAGTCTATGAGGACAGACGTTAAGGAAGGGGCCCATCGTGAGGAATCCTTATAACATATCTATCCTCTTATTCTCTCGTGGAATAGACATTAAGGAAGCAGGTACAGAGAAAGACGTGTTCAGGATCTGACATTGTTGGTGCAATGAATGCTACCCCGCTGGCAGTGCGCACCACACAGGCTGATTTGTCTCCTAGCACTGTCAAATGACCAATCTGCTAACCACAGGGAATATCGGCACACAATTCAACATCAATCCTCAAGGAGACCAACTGGCCACTTGCTGGAAAGTGGCCTGTATTGGAGAGCTTCCATGTTGGAGAAAGAGGCGCGTTAAACAGGAACAGACTCACATTCTGGCTACAGGTTTGCCTTTCCTGCCAGCAGGACTGTAGCCAGCATCACTGTTGGGAGCTTGAAGAGTATCTAATCCACTGGCACAGTACCCCATAGAACGTGGCATCCGTCCAAGGAACGTAACTCACAGCAAAAGAGGGAGCCCCTCACCAAGGGGTCTACTGGTTATGTCCAGATAACACCGGCTAGAAGCCACTGACCTGTTAGAGTGAAATGAACTAGATAAAAGTACAGCAGCCTCTCTCAAGAGAGGAGATGTTATGGCGCAGGGAGTAAAATAAAAAAAAAATGTCATTGGGCGCTGGTGGCTCACGCCTGTCATCCTAGCTACTCAGGAGGCTGAGATCTGAGGATCACAGTTCAAAGCCAGCCTGGGGCAGGAAAGTCCGTGAGACTCTTATCTACAATTAACTGCTAGAAAACCGGCAGTGGTGCTGTGACTCAAGTGGTGGAGTGCTTCCCTTGAGCTGAAGAGCTGAGGGACAGTGCCAGGGCCAGAGTTCAAGGCTCATAACTGACAAATGTGATACACCTGCCAGTAGTAGACTGTAAGTCTGGGAATAATGAGTTAGACACAAGAGCTTTGCTCCAAGTGAATCACTTGGTGGGGACACATGTTTCTCATGCCCATAACTCTGGATTTTGTGTATGTGTATACGGAAGACTTAGTTTCCAAAAAGGGTAGTACCACTGCCAAGAGACACAGTAAAATTCCCACTGAGTTAGAAACCATCGCTACTTTGCTACTTCAGCCTCTTTGTGGCCACAGATCAGCTGGAAGGAGAGGAGTCACCATTTGTCACTGGGGTGATGTCATCCCACGAACGCTCTTCTTCTGAGTCTTCTCTGTCTACACTGGAACCCTGGAGGAAGCAGATTCAAGCAGTCCAGGTGGTGGATGGGAGTGGATGCTATGCTGGGCTGTCCAGATGCTCTTTTGATGAAGGATCCGTTTCCCAGTGGGATGGCTGCGCTGTCTGCTGTTGGGAGGGGGAATTGTTTCTCACTGAGAACATTGCTCACCCAATGCGGTGCTTTCTTCCATGCATGGGACAGCCCATGTACAATATAACTGAAGGATCTTCTGACTTCCAGAACATTCAGTGGGAAGGCTGAGGCTTTCATTAGGCCTCAATTGTATTTCAATTTCACCTTCTGCCCAAATCAGTTTTGTGTTCTCTCCCTCTCCCTCCCCCCTCTCTCTCTGGCAGGTGTCGCTCTCATGAGCAATCCTTAACGATTTCTATGTCTCAAAGTCAGTGCTGGGAAACTCTATTCCAGTACCTGGTTGGCAAATCCCACTGCTGTTACCATAATTGGGACAGCCCTTCCTCCACCCATCTACATTCCTTGCTGCCTGTAGCGGTTAGTGTGGAAATACTTTTCTTCCATCTTAGAATCTGTTGTGCATCTCGTCCTGTGTGTTCAGGCTTTGTCCAACATTCCTTCACCCAGAAAGCTTCTCTCCATAATCATTCCTGGTCCTGTTCTGTCTTTAACTGTGGCTCTCAAGCTCCCTTTTACTGCTTTCCTAAATCCCCTGTCCCTGTGTTTGTTGAGTTGCAAGATGGAGACTATTAATGAGTCTCAATTTCTTCCTTTGTGGAGAACTCTTGGGTAGTGGGGATAGGATCATGCTGTTTATTTTTTTGTCCAGCCCTAATACCTAATAATTCTATATTGCAGAATGAAACAGATTTTGTTTTACTGCTGGGAAAACAAAAACAGGTAGTCTGAGAAGAGCTGTCAGCATTGTCTAATCATTCTTGGGTGTGTACCTGTTTATCCTATTTATCCGGATTTCACAGAGGAGGAACAATTTAACAATTAATATTTCTTCAAACTCTAGTAGTGCCAAAAATGATTTTATTTCAATCTTCCTGCACAGTCTTGTGCTGTTATGAGCTGTTATGATACATCTCTGTCTCTGTTTCTCTGTCTCTGTCTCTCTCTGTCTCTCTGTTTCTGTTGCTCTCTCTCTCTTTCTTTCTCTGTATCTGTCGCCATCTCTGTCTCTCTCCCCTTCCCTCTCCCTTTTCTCTTCAGCTCTACATCTCTTCTGTTTCATCTCCTTCTCCTCTTTCTCCCTCTCTTTCATGACTGGGGTTTGAACTCAGGATTTTAAAGCTTGCTAGGCAAGTGCTTTGCTGCTTGACCTATGCCCTCAGCAGACCATTTATTTTCTATAGTTTTTCTCGTGCTCAGCAGCCATAACCACCACTGTCTCATTCTCTACATACAACTTAGCGCTAGGGAAAGGGATTTTTTGAGGGGTAATTCCTCGTATGGTGTAACTTTTAGGCAATATTCTCTCTTTTCCTGCAGTATTTGCATTTTTTTTTACTTTATCTTTGATTGGTTTACCAATCTGGTCTACAGTCCAGGGAACTCTTTCTCTATTTCCCACATCTCTTTCTCTCTCTCTTTTTAAATCAAATTCCAAGTTGAATTAATAGCGTAATTATTTGCTTTCTCTTTCCTTTTTGTGCTCTAAACTCAAGGAGTGCTGGGTTTAGGTCTCTAACATTATATATTAGCAGCACCCAACACCATGTGCAGCAATTCATATAGTGATGAACAGAAATTTATATATCATTATATATAAATAAATAAGTTTATAATATAGGTATAAATAAGTCTAGCAATGACTATTGCATAGTTGGCTATCTGTTCATCCTACAGTTTCTCTTTGCTCTAGAGCTGAAGGATAGAAGAGGGGTGAGCATGAGGAATATCATTAACTCATGTGGCTGTGGGCAGAGTGGAATGGAGAATGTGAAGAACAGCTGGCCCGGCCGGGGTGCTGCGCCTGGGCAGGGCCTTAGCCCTCTTCCCACTCAGAGAACTGAGGCATCCACAGACTTCTTTTCTCACAGTTGTGGAGTCTGGCGGTCTAAGAGCAAGTGTTGTGTTAGCTGTCTTTAGGTGGCTGTCATCTCTGTCTTCACGTGGTCTTCTCTCTGTGTCTGAGTCCTGGTTTCAATAATGACACCAAGCATGGGTGCAGTAGGACTCACCCATGTGACCTCATTAAACTATTGTTACAGCTTTAAAGGCTGCATCTCTAGGTGGAGTCCTATTCTGTGTGTGTGTGTGTGTGTGTGTGTGTGTGTGTGTGTGTGCACACACACTTGTACTCTAGGATCTCAGTATGTGAACCTAGGAGGAACACGGTTCACTCCATCACTGTCATTCATACAGATAGGACATCCACACATAGCCCAGAAGTTAAACACACACTATTTAGAATGAGACAGACAAGCTTTGGCTTTCTGGTTTGCCAACTTAAAATCACTGGGGTGAGTTCTTTAATCCCTTGGCACCTTGGTTTCATGTTCATTTGTTAAGTGGAAACAACTATTAGTGCTACTGTAGGTAGCACTGCTGTGATGATATGTAGGCATAGTTAAAGTACTCTAAAACTATTAGCAGTATTAATATACACTTGCTATTATCATTATTATTCTAACTAGCTTCTCCTATAAGATGAAATTAATTGAAATGCCACCTAGTTGAAAACATTTTTTTCTATTGGTTCTGGGACTTGAACTCAGTGCCTGAGCACTGTCCCTGGGCTCTTTCTCTCAAGGCTAGTACTCTACCACTTAGAACCACAGTACCACTTCTGGTTTTTGAGTAGTAAATTGGAGATAAGAGTCTCATAGACTTTCATGCCCGGGCTGGCTTTCAACTGTGATTCTCCGATCTCAGCTTCCTGAGTAGCTAGGATTACAGGTGTGAGCCACCAGCTCCCGGTCTGCCACCCACTTGTTAGTGCTACTATGGGTAACACCTTAGTAAAGCGCTAGTATATTGTCTGACACAGGGCAAAAACATCAGCTAAAACTTGCCATATTCATCATTTTTGTGGAACAAGAACCCAGTTTTCCAAGGTGCAATATCTTCTTTCTTTATGATTGAATAGGGTTTGACTGAGAAGAACCAAGTCTGTATTTAATGAGATCTAAATTTTCTTGTTTGGAGGTGTGTGTGTGTGTGTGTGTGTGCTTTAAGTCAGGAGAAAAAACCCACCTATTCAGGATTCAATTATTAAAATTTGAATCAAGCAACACAAGAGAACACATGACTTATAAAATTATTCAGCTTAAAGGGAGGTGGGCTCGGGAATCTGAATTACATAGTAAGAAAATGTTCAGGTTCAATGTGGGCGATTAACTGTTTGATACCTTGTCAGGCTTTGACAAGCTCTCCTTCTATATTTTTTTACACCTTTCACTGTGTCTCATGTAATTAAGAAATGGTGCTGAGTTCTTGTCATCCACCATTAAGGACTAGTCACAGATAGTTTCCTAACATCTGCTTCATGCAACCTTCTAATTATCCATAAAAATCTGGCAGCGGGACCTGACAGTTTATCCGGAACACAGAATGTGAATATAAAACAGGGTGCTTTGCTCCAAGACACAGAGGGATGGGCAGAAATCAGGTAATCTCTAACCTCTTATTGTGTGTGCGGCCCTCTTGCCTTGTGCACGTCAGGACTGGTGTGGGTCTTCTCAATAAAGGCTCAATTTTGGGAAGTAGCCTTTGACAAAAAGAATGTGGGTCAGAAATACACTATTAATAGTGCTGTGTCAGAATCAGCCGCTGCCCTGTGAGTCTTATTGCACCCATCAGGATTCAGTTACTTCTCTCCCCTTATCTGCAGGCTTTGAATGGCCCATTGTCCATCCCCCTCCCCCCCCCCAGGCATGAACTGCAGGAGCGGGGAGGGGCATAAAGAACTCTGGGGCATTGGTTCTAAGCTTCCTACTGCTTGTTTCTGCTCACAGATGCCTGTTTGATCCACCAACCTCTCTCTGTTTCTCTGACTCATTGCTTTTCTTGATTCTGGGAAATGCATCTTTCTGAACCCCTCACCTTGGGTAGCCTTAATCTGTTGAACCAACCATCTTACTCTGCTTTTGATCACAATGTGTCTTCCCTTTTTTATATCTATCCTTCCAATCGTGATTTGGATGCATGGGTGAGCCTGCCCTTGAGTTCCCAATCCACAGATGCCTGTCAGACTGCTTGGTTTGAGATAACCCCTTTGTGGAAGCCTCGTTTCTTTGTGTGGTGGAGTCTTGTGGCTATGACCTCATAGTCTTGTCCCAGCTCTTTGGCCCTGCTGTGGTGTAGGGACAACAAAGCCAAGCACTTTTAATCTGCTCTCTTATACTCGGTGAATGGGGCCCGCAAATCAAAGTGGGAAAAAAAAAGGCAGACGGGCAGGAAAAGTAGATTTAATAATATAGATAGGTGCAGGAGTTCACAAAGAAATGCTATTCAAGCGGGAGATTGGAATTTGGGTTTACATACCATCTTTCAAAGAGTGATGAAATGTGAAGAGGGTAGGCAAGGAAATGTAGGCTGAGATTCCTGGGCTGAGGGTAACCTTGTCCACAGGTGAGTAGAACATGACTGGTTATGACACCTGTTAGCTATTCATTTGCTAACTCAGAAACTTTGGGTTACAAAACAATGAAATCAGTGTGAGCCTCAAACAGCTGATGTTCCTTGACGTTGGGTGAGTTTCTCACTAATGTATTATCTTTGCAGGGACTTCTTCGGGCTGTGTAGCTTGGAGAGCTCTCTGAGATGAGGTCTAACCCCAGTGTGATTCTCAGTAAAGTTTCAATAATAAGGGAGCTAGCTGTGTTGCAAGTTGCTGTGTGTTTTGTTTAATCTGTGGATTTGCAATATTTGTGTTTTGCTACCAGTTTCTTCTTAAATATAGTTGAACACAGTCAAAATATATTTCAAGTCAGGTGCCAGTGGCTCATACCTGTCATCCTAGCTACTCAGGAGGCTGAGATCTGAGGATTGCGGTTCAAAGCCAGCCTGGGCAGAAAAGTCTGTGAGACTCTTATCTCCAATAAACCACTCAGAAAACCAGAAGTGGCATGGTGGCTCAAGTGGTAGAGCTGAGAGAAAGCTCCCAGGCCCAGAGTTCAAGCCCCATGACCGACAAAAAAACCAAAAAACCCACAAAATATATTTGAGTGTCTTTCCAAAAGTCTTCTCCAACATCACCTCTTCTAGAGAAAGGTCAGCCTTCTTAGTTCTAAATCTCTTTGCTTATACAGTCTCCTCTCTGAATAATGATGCTTGGGTTGGTCAAGTGTAGGTGTCATTCCCATCACTGCCACCAGGTGGCCCACCCTTCCCTGGTATCTGACAGGCAGTGATGGAAAAATGGCCTTTGGAAGTGGAGGGATGCTGGGAGGGAGAAAGGAGACTGTGACAAGACTTCCAGGTGCTGCTTCTTTTCTCCAGACAAAAGGAAATTTTCACCTTGTTCTTCTTTGATGCCTAGGTGTCTCTCTCTAGAAAGTCCCGTCAGGTCTCTGCAATTTAGGATGCTTCTATTTCTTCTGAAGAACTGGTGTCTGGCCAGGCCTTTTCATCTCTGAGCTTGAGGCTCTGGCTTCTGTCTGCATCTCCTTCCATTCACCTGAGAGCTCCTGGCTTCAGCCACCTGCCTTCCCGCTCTGAACACTCCTTCTTCCAGAGCCTGCTTACAAAAGAGGCAGGAGTACTGGCCCCTCCTGCCTTCAACATCCCCTGAATGGGGAGTCAGAGAAGAGTGTGTGATGGTGGCACTATAGAACCCTCCTACAAGCATTAACCTAATTTGTCCGTGTCATTAATATTACCATGGCAGAAGTACTTCCTCCCATTCTCAAACAAGACTCCTGGAACCAAAGCAAGGGGATTTGGATGCACTGGCAAATCCCAACATTTCCAAAGCAATCTCTCATCCTTTGCAAAGTGGCAAGCTCTTAGGAAATGCTGCCCTCCCTCCCTCCCTCCCTCCCTCCCTCCCTTCCTTCCTCCCTCCCTCCCTTCCTTCCTTCCTTCCTCCCTCCCTTCCTTCCTTCCTTCCTTCCTCCCTTCCTTCCTTCCTTTCTTCCTTCTTCCCTCCCTCCCTCCTTCCTTTCTTCTCTCCCTCCCTTCTTTCTTTTCCCCCTCTCTCCCTCCCTCTTCCCTCTCATGTCTCCTTCCTTCCTTCCTTCTTCCCTTCCTCCCTACTTTCTTCTTTCCCTCCCTTCTTTCTTTTTCCCCTCTCTCTTTCCTCAGATCTCTCCATTCTTCCTTCCTTTCTTTTGGAAGGTCTTTTGGAGTCCCTTGTCCAACATCATAGGTCACCTCAGAAGGTTCTAGACTATCCAAATGAATGCAGGGCTCTGTGCAATCTGTACACTGGTGTCTTTACCCAGAAATTTGCTGAAAACATGGGGGGATGTCTTCATTTAGCACCAGCTTTAGAAACAGCAACACAGGCTATTTCTCCCATAAAAGAACTTGAGCACAAAGGCCAGAACACCACGCTGTGGGAGTTGCTAGCTTTTGAATCTACCACCTCATTATATGCATGGCTTTTAATATTTGGACAGCCTTTGCCAATACACATTTTCTTGTGTACTGGGAAACCAGAGCCCGGGTGAGATGTATTATTGATAGGATTGTAATTTACTCCTCTCGGGTTGTATCTACAGTGTATACCATTAGCACAAAATATTAAATTACCAGTGGTTGTATGTATTTGTCTATTCGGGGTAGACACAATGATATTTGCCTTTCGCTTCAATAGAAGATTGTGAATGCAGAAAGTGGGGTGATAGTATTATTATTCTGTTGTTGGTTATTGCAAGGGAATTTTGATTAAACCGTTTTCTGTGTTGTGTTTGTGGCGAGGCGCGCTTCGCAGTGAGGGCGGGAGACATAAAAGCTTGGGGGTTGGATGGGAAGATGGATGGGCAGTTGCTCCAGCTCTCAGCACACGCTGGCTTCCCTGGCAGGCTGCTCTGGGCCGGGCTCAGGGTTTGTGGGGAGGGGTGGGGGAGGAATCAATCAGCAATCCGTGCTGCTGTGGTGGGCTGGGCAGAGCTCAGTACCGGAAGCTCAGAGCCCCCAGGTCTGCTGGGAACACAGCCCTTGTGTGGGATTTGGCGTGTGAGGGTGCAGCCGTTGGCCATCATCGTATCCCGCGCGAGCTGGTGTCAGACAGTCCAGCTCCCAGTCACTACTACTGCCCATTTGGGTTCCCACCTCTATCTGAACCAGGTGGCACGCACAGAAACACACAAGCCGATTTCCTCCTTTAGAAAGGAGACCCGCGCCACGCCACCACTGGAAATGTCACCCTTTATCTACTTAGTGTTTTCTTTGGTTCTGACCCTGGGGGCTTCTTGGAGCTGCAGGAATTTGCTGTTTAATTAGCTCAGTGCTGAAGCCACCTCTGTACGGCACTCAGTTCCACTACCTAATTTCTATGAGTAACCAGGCTTTAAAATAACGCCTCTAGCTTGCCCTTTCTCATTCCTTTTAGGGGCTCAGAATGAAGGGGTAGGGTAACAGGGGCTGAGCTGTAAATGTGGGTTAACTCGAAACAGGAAGATATTTTGGAGAACTGCTTATTCCCTTTGGGGGAGTGCTCCATTCTCTGGAGGGGATCCCCAGGGAAGTTCTTGGGGGTGGGGAGGGTAAAGAGGCTTATTTGGATTCAGAGGTCACTGGGGGAGAAGGAAGGACCAGAATGGTCGCAGGAACCCAGGGCTTGGATCCCAAAGTGACAGGTCTGGCATGGCCTTTGTTCTGAGCTCCTATGAGAAGCATCCCTGAAGCTGGGGTTCTGCTGAGACTGGCTGCTCTGCGGATGCTCTAGAGGTGAAAAACTTGCTTTCTGGAAGATCTGTCCATTCAGGCTTTGTTCCAGTGTTTGCCTGTGTAGACAGATAGCCTCTTGAAGGAGACCCCTTGTACCTGGGGAAGGAGGTAGCTCAATAGAGGCTTTAGTGGAACCCTCCTCCATAACTGGGGAACCCCCTCCCCCGACACCTCCTCTTTCTCTATAGACAGATGTGGAGATTTTGTTTATATTTTGGCTTTTTTTCCCTCCAATCACACAGGAGCATAAAACCTGAAATCAGTGCTAAACCTATCAAAGCAAATCATATCCCTGACCTCGAGAAGCCATCATATTGTTATTATTATTATTTTTTTTTCCTCCCAGATTTCTTCTGAGTCTGGCATCTTAAGCGTATGTCCTGGGGAGAAGATACCCATATAAAGGCAATTCTAATTGGTGAATGATTAACGTTGGAGCTGACATTTTTATGTGTCAAATATGTTTAGCTGCATTAACCTCTGTAGAATTTACAGCCCTGCTATGAGATAGATCTTGTACAGATCTGAAATCTGCCTTCGCTTAAATCTTATTTACATTTATTTTATTATGATATAAAGGGATAAAAAAATCTTACTAGAGGTTCCCCCCCACCCCCGCGCCATTCTGTAGGTCCTGCTGGCACTATGGACATAGCCTGATCCCACCATCCTTCTTCTTCTGGAGACCCCATCAAGGGAGGGAGTTTGCATGAGCTCCTCAAGCCTTCCTTTCTGACTTAAGCTCCAAAGGGTGATGGGTGAAGGCCCCGGAGCTGGAGATGCTGCATGGCTTCACAGAAAGGCATTGAGGTAAGGAGGCTGTTTTGTTTTTTTTTTTTTTTTAAGCAGACTGGCAGCTTTTAATTTTCCCAAGTTACAGAAAGCACACATCTCCACAGCGTCACGTTCAGAAAACACCACGCAGTGGCCCCATCTGCCTGCCCCTCACCATCTCTAGCAGAAGGACGCGCGCGCTCCAGATGTCTCCTTCAGCGGGCCACAATTTCTGCTGTGTGTCTCTGTTCCCAAGTCAGAAGGAAGCTGCTGCCGCTGCGGCAGCTGCAGTCGCATCATCGTTGGCAGCTCCATGCCTCCTGAGCTTCACTCCACTGAAATCTGGTTGGCATCAGACAGACTCCGGTGGAATGAAGGACAAGAGAGCACATGGATTGTGGGGGAAGGGCTTCCTTTCAGAGGGTGGGAGACGGAGGCCTCTTGGGGACCCTCGAATCACAGCCTTCGTGGAGGAGGCTGAGTCCTCCCGTCCTCCCCCAGGCTCTGGGCGTGTTTCTTGATCATGAAGCCGACATCCTGGGAAGTGCACGTGGCGTCTCCTCCGCCTCTATCTCCTTGCGATGCTGGCCATCTTTTCCCACCTACCTGATTGGTGTTATGCAGAGTTCTGCAATTGCTTTAGAAAAATCCACCACTTTGCTGTTAAGCCGGTGGTAGAATGCAAGCACGTGGGTGTTTCCTCTCCAAAAGGCACCATCCATCGGACACGAGCAGTACCTTGCAGGCCGGCAAGGAACTAAGGAAAGACTAGAACTCCTGGCTGGAGCCAGACCCATTCCAGGGAGCAGAGTAGATAGCTCTTTGATCTCATCCTATAGGCTTTTCTAAGAGGGCCTCTTAAGAGCCCTCTATCCATTCCCAGATCTGGCCACAAAATGGTGCCTACTTCTTCCTGGGGATGGGTGATGGGAAATGAGGGGAGGGAGGAAGGTAGAACCTGGCTATACTGGAAGGACGCAGACTAGCTATACAAGTTTCCTGTCCTCTTAAAAAACCCACCCAGCGGTGGCTGTGTAGTTGCTGCTCAGGCCTCTTTCTTGCTGTGTTCAGACACGTCTGCGGCTTAGCGTCAGTCCTGTAAAAGGCTGTTCTCAGCACTGACATGCAGACTGGGTGGGTGCGGGCAGATCCTCCTTGCTGTTTGGAATACTTTCTTCCTGGGGCTTGTTCTGACCTGACTCGGGGAAGCAGACTCTAACAGCAAAGCCTCTTCCTCTCAGACCCAGCCCTCTGGCCATTGTATTTCTCTGAAAAAGACCCTCGACCAAAGCTTAGGGTTTCTGGCTAATGCAAAGGAAGTACCCCAATTCCTTGGTGTGAAAGGATCTTTCTCAGGGTGACGCTAAAGCTTGCTGGGAGGTTGAGGTCAGAGTGCTAAGGGCGAGAAGTTTAGTGCATCCTCTCCCACTGAGCCTCCTATGAGAAACTCATGACTTCTAATCATCAGAGGGAAGAGTGCCCACTTTACAAGTTATCTACAGTCCACAAGCCCCTGCTCTACCTTTGACCCATTTCCCAGTCAAAGGAAGGAAAGACAGCAGTCTCCTGGCTCTGATAGAGAATGGCAGGAGAAGGTAGAAAAGAATTGTTCTGGGATAGATGGATTCTTTGTCTTATGTTGGGATTTTAACTCAACCTTGAAAGCAAAAGGGGTCCTCTTTACCCTATTCTTACCCTCCCAGCATGCAGGGTACACCAGATTCTTCAAGTCTTCCATGTGGATGGTGTGTGTAGAGCACCTCTCCCCTATCGGGGGTTGGGAGACTCGGTGGTGGCATGCTGCAGAGAAGGCAACATCTGGAAAAGGCTTCGTTAGCTATGAGAGGCCAGGCAAATGGTGGTTGCAGTGATAATTCAATTGCTCAGAAAAGATAGGTCCTCCCCTTACCATGAGCCCATTGTGTTAAACTGACCAGAAGCTGGTACAAGGCAGAGACAAGAAAAGACGCTAGAACCTGGATCAGCAGACTTACCTCCAAACTAGAACAAGAACAATATATTTTTAAAGAATGTTTAACCATCTTAATCCTCTCGTGGCCTTCCTCTGATTTAGCCACCCCTCCCCAACACTCACCCCTTCTCCCTGCCCCCCTCCCCCCAGCCCATGTCAGGTTAGACAGAATGACAGAATGGACCAGAGACCATACACATGTTGGGCTGTAGAGTAAGTTTTAGCCAGTGATAGCTCTTTTGTGCCAAACTGCCCTCTGTCTGCCCATATATCTTAAAAACAAAAACAAAAAAAACTTGGACCAGAGAATTATAGCATGGAAGCGGGTCCTGACTTTCAATGAAGGCTGTACTCCAGGACAGAAAAACCAGCCACCCTGTTCCTCCAGGTGAATAAATCTCCAAAAACCAGAAACTGCAAATCTTGATACTTGGCTGCCTAGCGCCCAACCATACCTGATCTATTCCATTATCACCAAGCTTTACCGCTGGGCTGCTGGAAATCCTCAGAAAAACCAGAAGTGGCCAGGGATTTGGCTCAAATACAGCAGGTTCAGCTATCAGAGCATGGGAGGAAGTCAATGGTTGACTCCTAAGGAACACAGCCTTTCCCCCTCCTCTCTCTCCACCCTTTGAGCTCCTGATCTAGCCACTTGGCTTTGATTTTACACAGCCCCCAACCCAGAGATTTCAGACTCACCTGTAAATATGAGTGTCCGTACCTTCAGACATCCGAGCTTAGTTTTGCCTTTGATGCAGAACGAAAACAACCACCAAAAAACAAAAAACCTAAAGATATGGCAGAACAAAGAGGTGGAGAGTTATGGGTATGAAAGGAAGAAAAGGAGCTTCAAGTTTTGGAAGAGATTTGTGTGTGTTGCTGTTGTTTTGTCCCTGAGGATTAAGGATAGGAAAAAGAAATGAGCAACATTTACTGTCCAGCAGACCTGTGCAAAAATCTGTTTTCTGGGAAACAGATTCTGTTTCTGGGAAACAAATGCCCCTGGGTAGTGCATTTCACTCATTAAGGAAAGGAGAACAGAAAGGACAAATAAAAAGAAAGAAGAGAAGCAAAGAAAGTGGGATTGGAGGAGAGGAGGGTAGAGGGTAACTGGGAAGCTCAGAGCGGGAAGGACAGTGGAGTTTGCAGAACAGAACCTGGCCCCAGACAATAAAAGAGAGAGGAACTGGTTTTTCCAAGGCAAGGGTGAAGACTAAGCCCAGGGCAAGGAGGTGGTACTAGTTTCACTCTTTATTTATGAACCTCTCAGCAAAGCTTCTCCTTACCTGCTCAGCCCAACCAATGGAGAGGAGACCTGACTGCTGACTCCGCCTCCCAGAACATACAACCCTAGCCAGGGGGCCCCCTCCCCACCCCCTTCCCCTCCAAAGGTGAGGGCTTTTTGCAGGCTGACCTCTTACTTTCTAAGGGCTCACAGAACAATAAGTGCATGCAGGTATGCAGGCACCATGAATGAATCGATGTCTTTTTAAGCTTGAGGCTGTGACATGCGTTTCTAGCTCTGCACAATGTGCTTCAGGAATCTAGCAGCATTCTGCCAGTCCACCTAGGCCAAGCTGGGATTTTTGTTTTTGTTTTTTGGCACAGAATGGCTGCTACTTTTCTTGTGAGAAGCAAATGGTGTGTGTGTGTGTGTGTGTGTGTGTGTGTGTGTGTGTGTGTGTGTGTGTGTGTGTGAATTTTATGACCCAAGGGCTTTGCAAACTGCTTCCCTTGAGGGTGAGCTCTCTGCACCATGCAAGAGGAAGTTGGAAAGAGACAAAAGGAATTGGAGAGAGAACCAGCAAACTAGCAAACCATTAGGTGGGTCTATAAACCACCGGCTATTTACCCTCCCTAACCTGCTCCACTTTAATTCACCTCTCTTCCTCACCTGCAGCCCTGGTAGGCAAGGGAAGCTGTAATCTCAAATGCAGAATATCTTGGCTTCTATTTGTTCCCAAGGCAAATTCTCTGCTAGGCAGCAAAACAGAGAGGTGGGAAATAGAGAAGGCCAGCTATGGAACATCTTGGCTCACGTAGGAGAGGGCTATTCTACCGTCTGCAAGTGGAGCAATCACGTGAGAAGTAAACCTCTTACTAACTGGAATGAGACAAGAGAGGTTTTCAAAGGCATAGTTCTGTCTCCAGTTCACAAAGCCAGAGCTGGGTGGAGACTGACTTATGGGTCTATGAACCCCCTTGTAAGGACTCCTGGAATGCGCGCTCCTGCTGACTGGCCTCCTTCTCCCAGTCCTTATCTAGGCTTCTCCTCAGCCCTTCCTGGAAGAAGGAAAGACTTGGTCTTGGTGTGGCAGTAAAATAGATTCCTTAGGAGCTTTCTGAGGCTCAAGGACCCCTCCCTAGATTGTCAGAGGTCAGATTTCTCTGCCACCTGAACCCAGCTTGCCTGAGCTCACATGAATACAGAGAATGGAATAGTCCCTAATCAACATGACACACACTTTTGTGTCAGACTGGGGGGGGGGCATTCCTCTTCCTTCTCTCCCTCTGCCTCCCTCCATGTATTTCATTCATACCCTTTTTTACTCACTCTGGACCATACAGCCTCATCTTGTGAGTGGCAACTCCTTTCTTGGTAAGTTTAGCATCGAGGAGCTACATGAATAGACACAAAAACAGTTACTCCAAAGGCGAAGTGTTAATTCCAGCTGTGAGAAGTCCAGGAAGGTTTCACCAAGGAGGTGGCCTTTGAGGTGAATCAGAAAAGATGAGTCTGAGCCAAAAGGTGGTTAGAAACAGCATGACTTCAGGTCCTGAGGAAAGAGCCCTCACAGGGATGTGGAACCAGCCTGAGGCGTAGCAGAAGGAGGTAAAGCTGGATGGAGGAGGGCGGCCATCTTGGATGTGGCCGATGGACATTAGTTGCAGTCAAGTCTTGAAGCAGAGAATGAGTGGGACAGAACTGTTTCCTAGAACAGACACAGGCAGAGAGTCAACTGCTGAAGAATGTGAGTGTGGGGGAGGTCAGGGTAGGGAGGGGTATCTAGGACAAAAAAGTAAGTACGCCCAAGGCTTGCTGTGTCATATCCTTTCTCCCCAGCATCATCTCTGACTTCTAAATTGTTTAGAAACGTGGACTCCGTCTATATTTAGCTGGCATCATAAAAACATTAAAAAAAACTACTTGTCCTAAATAATAAAAATATGATAATAATTTACCACTATTCGGGAGGATGCTCCATGGACTGGCTGGACACTGGGAAAATCCAGAGAGGACATGGGAAAGCACAGCGGGGTGAATCTCAGGATGCCATTTGTCCTCCAACCCCTTAGTTCAGTTCTTCGTTCCAAAGTGAGCTCTAGAAATCTCTGCACGCCTTCCTTCCACTGCATTACTAGTTCCTCATCTCTAAGACACATTCATTCTCCAGCCTCTTCAGGGAATGAATAGGCCACAAACAGACTTTCTGACCCAAGTGGGTAGAGAAGAAGGGGGAGGGAGAGGGACAGGGGAGGTGGTAGCATGGGTGACATTTGGGCAAAAGATTTCCTCCCATCTCTACTGAAAAGCACCTGAAAAGTGCTTTTTTTTTCCAAGCTTAGTTTTTCTCTTTTCTTCCCTCTTTCTTTCTTTCTTTCTTTCTTTCTTTCTTTCTTTCTTTCTTTCTTTCTTTTTTCTTTCTCTCTCTCTGTCTCTCTCTCTCTTTCTCTGTCTCTCTCTCTCTCTCTCTCTGTCTCTTCTTTCTGTGCTGGGCTTTTTTTTTTCTCAAGGTTGATGTTCTACCACTTGAACCACACTTTCATTTCCAGCTTTTTGTCAGTTAATTGGAGACAAACATCTCTTGGATTTTTCTGCCCAGGCTGGATTTGAACAGTGATCCTCAGATCTCAGCCTCCTGAATAGCTAGGATTCCAGGTATGAGCCACCAGCGTTGAGCATTAGTTTCTGTTTCATATACTACAGACCACTTGTCCTCATTTATTCCCCTCAACACACCCAAACCTGGGTTTCTCCATTGCTAGAAATCTTTGGTTCCTACAGGTCTCTGGTTCCTAGTAAGAGACTTTGCTGTTTCCTCTACTTAGGTTTCGAGCTCTACTGGAGCTTACTGGAGTTAAAGACAAGCCTCTCTTGAGTAAATAAATTCTAATTATTAGCTCATCGAATTTGGCAGCTTTGTTTGGGCTTACCTAATGTAGTGCCTGAGGTCAAGCGTTATTTTTATTGGGAAGGACCCTTCTGGGGGTCTGAAGAGTTCCACCACACAGTGGTGGAACAGGAAGGACCATGTGATGTAGGTAGGCAACTTGCTCTCAGTCAGGGACTTGACCTGGAGAGGGACCCAGGGCTTCCTATCCACTAAGTCTTCATCACGGGCTTTCTGTTCCTCCTAGGCCCCGTGAGGTCCATGTGTTGGGGAGTGAGGAAGACTTCTTGAGACTTTTCTAATTTAGGAGTCTGAGTAGGGAGGTATGTGAGGCATTACTAGCTTTCCTGCCACTGGCTTGATGCTCTGCTCTGGGGCCTAGAGAGGAACTGCACAAATATAGAGCAAGGAAAGGTGTGGTTTAGCCATATAAACAGAAAAAAAACAACCAATAAAAAAACCCCAACCCAATAATGGAAACATAAATAGGGCTTGGCCTTTTGCTAAGTTTTGTGGGACTCCACAGTGAGCCCTGGCTGCTGAGGGAGCAGATTCTTTGCTTGCACCACGGGAAATATGACATGGGACTAGGGATGGAGGACTGTGATGGTAGAGAGCTCACTGCCTAGCATGTATGAGGCCCTGGGTATAACCCCCAGCATCACAAAAATAAATAAGGGAAGGAAGGAAAGAAAGAAGAGAAGAAGGAAAGAGGGAGGGTGGGAAGGAAGGAAGAAGGAAAGAAGAAAGGAAGGAAGGGAAGAGATGGAAGGAGAGAGAGTGAGCGTTTCTTTGGTATTCTATGCAGTTATCTTCACATTTTAAGAGGAGGCCAATACGAACCTGAAAGTGAGGGGAAAAGAGTCAGCAAGATGGTGAGTGGTGACTTGAGCACAGGTTAGCTTGGTGGTGGTGGTACTGGTGGTAGGATTGAGAAACTGTTGATGAGGGAAAGGTGGTGACTGGGATATGATGTCCATTTTCAAGTACACAACCATGTACCACCTGCAAAAGATTGCTGTCCTTTATGACCCCATGGGAGTGATTTCTTTTGGTATCCCCAAATTCCTACTGTGGTACCTGTTTAGAGGAGATGAGCAGGCAACCGAAGAAAGCTAATGATGCTGGAGTTAACGCTTCCCACTCCCGAGGGCAAATTCCTCTCCCACCCCCACCCCACCAAGAAGCAAATGAGAGGATCAGGCAATCGAAGCAATCGCCTGCCCTGACCGTGCAAGCTCTCCAGGTGTTGCAGGACACCTGCCTGAACAGGTGGGGCCCAGGTCCTCACCCCAATCCAGCCCCTTCCGGTCTTTAGTTGCCTTGCCCTGTGTAAATGTTGTGCAGCCAGAGTAGTTGAGTTTGAGTTGGCTCTGCATACTGTTTCCAGAGGCCACGCCCCCCACCCTGCCCATAATGTCTATGACCTGTGCATGCCCGGGGAATATATCAGTCTAGAGTTAGTAGTCCTTGTCACTCCATTATGGTCTCCTTTGGGAAGAAGGACTTATATGCCTGGCATAGGACAAGTGCTAGAAGATGCTCAGGAAAACATTTATGGTTGAGGAGGCCTGGGCCTCTATTGCTAAGGAGACTTGGGGTCTGTTTTAATGCTCCCAATTCATGCCCCTTTTCTTCTCTGCTCTAGCAGATTTTCAGGATGTTTTCCTGAATACCCACCGCTCACTCACTCCTCTGTTTTAGGGTAGGGCGAGAGGCCCCTCATTTCCTGAGATAGAAGGAGGCAGGCAGAAACTTGCCCTGTTTACATTCTTCCTGGTGGCCCCTCCTTCCCTGCCTTGGTCTTTCTGCTGAAAAAGACTCATGGGGGACCCACCCACCCCCACCTCCCCACTTAAGACAGAAGAGGAGCCAGGAGGGCCTTGTAGCACTGGAGAGCAAAGTCAGCTCTCTATGCGGTGTCTTCCCACATTCATCAGCTCTTTCAAGGCACCAGTGATGATACCTTTCATTGCCTGCGGGGGCTGTCCTTCTCCACTGAGTGCGCTTGTTTGGAATTCTACTATTTCTCTAAATGCAAATACTGCAACCTTAGGAAAGCCAAAGGGTCAGGGTGTGCTCAGTAGCTTATGTGGTTGATAGAAACACTCTGAGGGAGCTTCAGAAAAACTGGACTAGGGAGAAGGTGCGCCTTCTGGCCTTGTGTGGCGAATTGGAATGTATAGAGAGACGACAGATGAAAACCTGGTGGTGTTTGTTAATTTGGATCTTCATGGACGATCCATCAAGCAAACACTCTGTGTCAGATATACTACCAAGTGCTGGATAGAAGAGATGACGGACTAGTCCCAGCCCCTGCTGGTGGAAGCACAGAGGCAGGCAGGGTGGTGACACGCCACGCCCACACACCAGCAAGGCCTTTGAGCAGAGCTTTAGAGAAACCCAAAGAGGGGTCTGTCCCTGCCTTGGAAGTCTGAAAGGCTTCAGGGAGGAGGTAACGAGAGCAAATGGGCCCACAGGAGCAAGAGAGGCATGTGTGTAGGGGAAAAGGATTTAGCAGGGATAGGCATGGTTGACTTCTTCAATAAAACACAAAAACATGCCAGTTTCAGCATGGGCCACTGGTTACCACCTAGGGGGTCTGGAATCAAGGATGGGAAGAGGATGGGGAGAAAAAGAAACAATCCACCCTGCCCAGGAGGTAAAAATTCGAAGCCAAACTTCCTCCTGGGCATCTCTGCAGGATGGCTTGACACAGGTAATCAAGCTGGCAATCTCTGTTGGCTGCTTCACTGTGTTCTTTTCCCCGCCCCCCCCCCACCATGTTTCATGAGATGCCAGTAAAAATTTTGCTAAATAAAGAGGGAAGGTTGGCAAGAGAGGAGCAAGTTTTAATGGGAAGAAAATAGCCAGTAAGTTGGTGAAGGGAGACAGACAGGCTCTGAGGCCACTAGGCTGCTTAGCTCGGCATCTGGGAAGAATGAGGAGCAGCGT